>NW_026611833.1:2359344-2680599 GCF_023638135.1 Falco biarmicus | reverse complement strand
AACTCAGGCTTCTTCACTCTGCTTTTTGTTTTCCCAGTCATGGTACATTTAGAACTTGCCCTTTCAAGTCTTCTACCCAACTCTCAATTCCCCAGGGAGTTTCTTGGTGCTTCCTTTTAAGCAATTCACACATAATTTCCTCTGTAAATTTTAGTTGATGCGAAGGAGTCACCCATCATCCGTGATTTGGGTTGCCTTCAGTATATTAGCCAACTGATTGTTTTCTGGTGGATCCTGTGGGCTCTTAGGTCCTAATTTCTGCCGTTTCTCTGGCAGGACTAGCAATATTTGACTTTCAGCTGCCTGCCGGGGAAAAGCAGCAGCTGTGGGACAGCGTAGGACAACGTGAGATGGAAGGCAAAGGGCACGGGCAAGGCTGGAAGTCACCAAGAGAACCCAAGGGTTGTCCCCTTGCGTACGGCCATTGTCTCTGCCACCAAGGCCTATGAGAAGACGAGTTGTCCTCTGGCCCTGGGGCCTCATGGCCTCCTTGTGACCACTTGCACTGAATTCTTCTCCCTTGAGTGATACTGCCCTGTGAAAGTTCCCAGCATTGGCCACAGCCTGCCAGTCTGAGGCCTGGCACCTGCACTCTGCTGCTCTCCTGCCTCACCGCCCCTGGGAGATGAGATTCCATAATTCCTTTGCTGCTGGAGCCAAGGTGGACAGGGGTGACACAGGGTTTCAGATCCAGCTGACCATCACAGCTGTTGGCTCATCTGGCAGCGGTGCTAAAACGCTGATGTAAAGAACCTGCATTCACCTAAAGGAACATTGTCACTGTGCTGTCCTGGAAATTTCGGGGTCGGTGGGTTGACCATTGGCCTCCATGAGCCCACCAAGCCTCTCCCTCACGGCCCACCCTCCTTCTTCACTCACTTGGTGTTTGTAGGGCTGTTTCCGTGCCCTGTTTCTCACTTTTTCTCTCCTACAAATGCTGCACACTGTGTTATGTCCTTTCTTCCATTGGTTTTTCACAGAGGTGCCGCTAGAATTACTTATGAGCTCAGGGAGGTAGCAGGTCCATTTCAGAGCCAGCTGAATGTGGCTTTCTTGGCCATGGGGCCAACTCTTGACCTCTTCTCACCTTTGTCAGCCCTACAAACCCCATGACCACTCCCAAACCCTTGCCATGTAAACCCACAGGGTTATAAAAGTCCCCAGTAAGATGTGAGGTCATTGATCCTAAGGCTTCCTCACGCTGGTTAAGTAAGAGTTTGGCCCCTTGCTCTCCCTGATTTAGGTTCTTTATGGCAGAGAAGAGACGCATTGGACCTCAGCTGTGGCACCACGGCCAAGATCAAACATGTAACAAAAACAGCGGGTACCAAGTACCCAAAGCCCAATGCCTGCTAAATTTTGCTGCAGAGCATACTGGGGTGGTTGGCAGGTGGCACTGTTAACGGTGAAATGAAATGTCCCTAAGGAGAGAAAACCCAGCTCTCCTCAAGACCAGAGGGACAAAGGGCTGGACTGTGCAGTGGTGGCAGGAGAGGACATGTCTGTCTGTGTTGCCTCTGCAGCCCCAGAGGACCTGTGGTGCAGGTGAACCTCATGTTCAGGGAGGACAAAGTGCTTTGGAAAGTGTCCTTGGCTATGGACATCTCGTGATCCAGGAACACTGTGAAAATCGTTGGTCTGTTTCTCTAATGCATCACCCCGGGGTGAATGTCAGAAGTCCTGGCTAAGTAGGGAGTCACCAGAAGCCTGGGGGTTAGTCAAAGTGGTGCCCACCTACAAGAAGCGTAGAAAAGAGGATACTTCCTAGGACTGTCAACCTGATCTTAGTGCCAGGGAAGGTTGTGGAGCTGATCCTCCTGAGCAACATACAACAGGAAGCACAGGACAACCAGGAGGTCAAGACCACCCAGCATGGGTTTGTGAAAGGCAGGTCCTACTTGATGAATCTGATCTCCTTCTGGGACAAGGTGACCTGCCACACCTTGAACACTGTGTTTCTGTTTTGGACCCCTCACTTCAAGAGAAATGTTGAGGTGCTGGAGCATGTCCAGAGAAGGGCAACAAGGCTGGTGAAGGGTCTGGAGCCCCAGTCTGTTGTAGAGCAGCAGAGGGGACTTGGCTTGTTCAGTCTGGAGAGGAGGAGGCTCAGGGGGGACCTTACTGCTCTCTAGAAGTACCTGAAAGGAGGTTGTAGATGGGTGGGGGTAGGTCTCTTCTCCTAAATAACAAGTCACAGGACAAGAGGCAACAGCCTCAAGTTAGACCAGGAGAGGTTCAGATTGGATATGAGGAAAAACATCTTCACTGCAAGGGTGGTCAAGCATTGGAACAGGCTGCCCAGGGAGCTGGGGGAATCACCCACTACCTCTGAAGGCTGAAGGTGAAGAAGGAGGACAGCGCTCTTGCTTCAGTTCATTGCTTCCTGTGCTCCTGCCTTGTACCACAGTGAGTACTTGGAAACCTTGCCATAGGCAACGCAAGGCTCTTACATCCTCCCACAAAAGCCCTCCATCCTCCAGGGTGGACCAGCCCAGCTCCCTCACCCTGATCTACCAGGGCCCGTGCTCCAGCCTTGACCTTCTCTGTGATTCTTTACTGAAATGGCTCCAGCGTGCCAGTGTCTCTCTGCTATTGCGGAGCACCAGTGCTAGACAAGTACTCTAGATGTGGTGAAACAAGTGGGAAGCAGAGGGGGGGAATGACTTGCCGTGGCTGTGCTCCTGGTCATACAGCCCAGGAGGCTGTTGGTCACCTTTCCTGGTGGCTCCTAGTTTGCCTAATGCAAACCAAGGGCCCAGCCAGGCAGTCCCTGCCCTGAGTCATCGCAGGGCCTCGGTCCACTTTAGGGGCAGGACTTTCAATTTGTCCTTCTTGGGTATCATGAGATTCACAGGTGCTTCCAGTCAAGAGGAAGTTCCTCCAGTCTCTAGGACCTTCCAGTGGGGATGGAGAATGGCCTCACTGGGACATCGGCCTGTTCACACAGCTCCCTGGGATGCCGCCCCTCCACCTCCCTGGAGTGGGAAGCATTGAATTTGGTCAAATGACTCCTGACACGATCCCCATCCACACTTGGCTGGTTCCCTCCAGAGTCCTGCCTTCAGGCACAAAGCTTTGGGACATGATGCTGGGGAAGACTAAGGCAAAGAGGACCTGGAGGATGTTCAGATTTATCTAGACCTGCTCTTACTAAGCTCAGCAGTGGCCACACAGGGGCGTAGTTTATTTCTTAAACTGTTCTGCAAGTAGTGACAGATCCTCTTGATGCCCTTGAACATCTTGCAAGACCCCATACGAAGCAGGCTTTGGCTTCCCTGAAGACATCCCTATTTCTAAATTCCTCTTTGAGCCCTTGCATCCACCTCTAGGATGCTTCCTTTTCTCTCTGGAGATTCTTGAGGAATTCCTTCTTTAGCCAAGGATCTCTCTTGGCATGTCTGCTTGATTTCCTGCTCCTCGGTATGGACAGTTCTGCTTGGAAAATGCTTTCCTGAATGACCAGCCATACACAGCTCTGCTGTCCTTGAGTGCTGCTGCCCATGGGACTACCGCTACAAGTCCCCTGAAGAGGCTAAAGTCTTCTCCCCCTATTTCATGAGCACTACAGCCAGGGCTGACACTGGTTTTCACATCCCTCAGCAGCACTGCCTGTTTGGCAAGGACCAGATTCAGGTGAGCGTCACCTTTGTTGGCCTGACACCTGTGCAAAGAATTTGTCTCAAGAGACCCCCGACACCAGCTGGACAGGGTGTATCCTGCTGTGCTCCCCTTCCAGAAAGCGTCAGGGTCATGAAGTCCCCAATAAGAGCTGGGATCATGGACCTGCAGACTTCCTTGGCTTGCTTAGATAAGCCTTTCTCCACTGCCGTACCCTGAGTGCGGGTGCTGTGTCTCCCACCAGGATGGCACACTAACCGGCCTCTCACTGACACTCTCCTGCAAGGGCTCACCCAACCTGCTGCACACCCCGTAGAGGAGATCCGCACGTGCAACAAGTGCCTGCACACGGAGGGCATCCCCTCCTCAGCTTCCTGGCCTGTCCCTCGTGAAAAGCCCACACCTTCCCCTGCCGCACCACTGTGGCCTGTCCCACCACCCGTCATGATTTATTTCATCAATATCATGATTTACTCCATCAATATCCAGCACGATGACAGCATGTGGAAGTCCAGCTCCTCCTGCCTGAGCCCCAGTCCCAAGCCATCGGTGCGCTTTTGGGCTGCAGCACCTCAGCCGTAGCGCTGGGGCCAAGCTCAGGCTTCTCTCGGGCAAAGCTGGTACCAAGCGCCCCCGACCCAGCGTGTGCCCGTGCTGTGCTGGAGACCAGAGACCCGCTGGAGTGGGTGGCGGTGGCAATCTAAGCACGCCAGCAGAGGAAGCCCTGCCCTCTGCAAGGCCAGAAAAGCAGTGCTGGGCTCTGCAGCCCTGGCAGAAGAAGGCTTGGCTAGCTGCAGTGCTGCTGAGGCCCCTGAAGGCCTGTGGGGGAGGGGAGGCTGACCTCCAGGAGGACATGGTGCTGCTGAAAATGTGCTTCAGTTTGCATATGCTGTGATCCAGGAACACTGTGAGAACCATGCACTGGTTCTTTGATGGTATCTTCACGGGGCTGAGCAAAGGATTGCTGGAATAAGTACCAGGGGAGTGTGGGAGTAGCCAGGTGATTGGAACCCCCACTGTGATGGGCTTCCTGTTCATGGACCAGCTGGATGAACTTGGGTCAGACCGTGACGCACTGCAGGGCTGGCATTCAGTTGCTGGTTGACAGAAACCAAATCTACCTGAGGTGCCACCTGGGCTTCCTCAAAGGAACCATATTCCTGACAATAAAGATTGGGATGCCCACGTTTTTATGTTGCGGAAGGAAGCCGAGCTACAGCAGATACCAGAAGCAGTTACAAATGCTGCAATACCTCTTGTATGGGCTTCAGGAACACCAGGGCAACCCCAAGCAGGGGAACCAGTAATCATCCAGTGGAAGCCAAATGGCAGAGCAGCAAGTCAAAAGCTGTACCCAGTTAAACTACAAGTCAGGAAAGGGTTGGAGTCCTTAACTGAACAGATCACAGATTTTGGGTTACTAAGAGAATGCCAATCAGAACATAACACTCCAGTATTACCTGTCAGGAAGCCAAATTCAGAAGAATATAAACTGGTGCAAGATTCACGAGCTATAAATGCAACTGTGCAAGATGTCCATGAGGCAGTAGCACACCCATATGCCCTCCTGACCACCCTGAAGGAGAATGAGGAATGGTTTACTGTATGAGATGTGAAGATGCGTTCTTCTGCCTTGTGCTGGCTGCTGCCAGTCACCAATCGGTTGGTTTCAAATGGGAAAGCCCTGAAACTGGTCGAGAAACCCAGCTGTGCAGGGCTGTATGACTGCAAGGAGTTAAAATAGCCCTACAGTCTTTGGAAATCAATTAGCCAGGGAGTTGGAAAGCTGGCAAAAGAGGTAGGAAAATGTCGCCTTGCTGCAATAGGTAGGTGACGTACTGCTAGCAACCAGCAGTAAAGAAGATTCTATAACAAGGACCTGCTAAACTTTGGGGGCTAGCAGGGTACAAAGTGCCCTGGGAAAAGGCAGAGACCACCCCAGAAGAAGCAACCAGTTGGGGATTTACAATTTGCCTGGGCCAGCAGAGTCTTGTAGCTGGAGGAAAAG
Organism: Falco biarmicus; assembly: GCF_023638135.1. NCBI lineage: Eukaryota > Metazoa > Chordata > Aves > Falconiformes > Falconidae > Falco > Falco biarmicus. Next base: position 2,674,973 of record NW_026611833.1, on the reverse strand, counting down.
GGACATTTGTCAAATCCCAGAACCCAAATGAAAACAAGAGCTCAGAGCATCCCTGGGAATGGCCGGGTGGTGTCACTTACGGATAATGAATTTGGGACTCATTGCCAAACTTCTATATGAAGGTGTTGGAGGAAAGGGAAACCTCCTTGTCTGGACTCAGGAGTGCAGAGATGCCTTTACGGAATGGAAACGGACTGGAATGAGTGCTCCAGCTCAAGGCCTCCCAAATCTAGAAAACCCATTGGAACTCTTTGTGCATGAAAGGTGACACGTTGCCTTAGGAGTGTTGGCCCAGAGCCTGGAACCATGGAGCAGAGCCGTGGGGAGCTTTTCCAAACAGCTGGACAGTGTCAGTAAAGGACGGCCAACCTGTCCGCGCACGGTGGCAGCTACAGTATTACCGATGCAAGAGGCCCAGGAACTGACACCTGGGCAAAAATGACATGATCTCGGTGGAAAAGAAGAAGTAACTCATGATTGTTTAAAGACAATGGCAGAGGTATATTCTAGCCGAGTGGAATTAAAAGGCACGCCAACAGAAAATGGAGGCTGGGACTTATTTGTAGGTGGTAGTAGTTTTGTGCGAAATGGGACCCAAAGAGCAGGACATGTGGTGGTAACTATCAGAGAGAGAAGAGAAGCCAAAGCCCTCTCATCTGACACGTGGGCCCAAGAGGCAGAACTCACAGCCTCACTAAGGGCACTGGGATTATTATCAACAGACAAGGCTTTCTTAATGTATGGACATATTTGAAATTTGCCTTTGGAACAGACCATGCCGATGGGGCTGTTGGAAAGAAAGAAAGAAAGAGGACTCTGAACCTCTCAAGGATCCCCAGCCAAATTATGAGGCAAAGACCCCACAATCATTTCAGGTGACCAGTTGACCCAGGGTGCTGGCAATTTTGCATTGTAAAGTGCAGCACCTTGGAGATAGCTCGGTGCATATAGGACAGCAAGTGGCAGATCAAGCAAGGAAAGAAGCAGCTGAAAGTCAAATATTGCTAGTCCTGCCAGAGAAACGGCAGAAATTAGGACCTAAGAGCCCACAGGATCCACCAGAAAACAATTAATTGGCTAATATACTGAAGCAACCCCAAATCATGGATGGCGGGTGACTCCTTCGCATCAACTAACATTTACAGAGGAAATTATGTGTGAATTGGTTAAAAGGAAGCACCAAGAAACTCCCTGGGGAATTGAGAAGATGGTAGTTGTTGACACAGTAGGCTCAGGCACAACTTATACGACCAATGTGATCAAGTTAGTGCCACGTTATTAATAGACTCACACCAATTTATACTCTACAGCTAAAAATGCACACACTACGCACGCTTTGTTATGTAAAAGGTGATCGGTTAAAACTACTCGTTCACATGCTCCCACCTCCCAAGTTGTTGGTCCCAGGGCGGTGCCAACACGCTGCTCCCCCCTTGTGCAGGCATCCTGTTTTTATCATCTTTCTGTCCAACTCTCTTACCTCTCTGTGTATACACAGTTTCTTTGTCTCCCTTGGCCTTGCACATGTCCTTCACAACACCTGCAGCTTGTTAGAGCTGCGGCCTGTTATCACAACCAAGTTATTCGGTCTGGGTTGCTCATAATATGCCCGTTTTCTTCCAGCCACTCCAGAAATCCCCCTTTTTGTTTTTGAGCAATCCAGACCCCATTCTGGACATCTGTTTAATTAACCCATTCATTATGCGTTGCAAACATTGAAACAAACAAGGAAGTAACAATATCAAAATCAAGAACACTATTACCACTACCAATGCTCCTTTAACTACAATCTGCAACCATCCCCTTAGCCCGAGGCTATTGAGCCGGTCAGAAAAAGGATCATGTCCTTCAGTAACATGCTTCATGTTCTCGTGCAGTGTTGCTAATTGCTGAGTTACGCTTTTTGAGTGATCAGACAAATCGGAACAACACATCCCTTTCAAAATCTTCACAACCATGTCCGTGTGCTAACAATAAAAAATCTACGGCAGCTCAATTCTTCAAAGTAGTATGTCTAACACCCTCTACATCAGTAAGTAGCTCACTTACCATTCATGAAGTCAAATTAAATTGTTTCTGACCCCAGCATGCTAATCTATGTATATTTTTTGCATTCATGGCTGCCATTCCTCCTGGAAGAAAAATAGATGTGGCTATAGCAGTGCTACTGATGGCAGCTGTACATTGTCGTTACATGTATCATCAAAAGTTCAAATAGGTCTCCCATGATCCCTACTGACATTTAATAAATCTTTCACGTGAGGAGCAAACAACGTTAACCGTCCAAGGTAACAAGGCACACCAACAGGTCGCATGGGAATACGGGGCCATGCTCTGTCTCCACAAACCAGAAACACTCCTGGAGGAAGTTTAAAACCCCCTGTGGTGCTTACATGTAACCTTCCGGCTCTCAAGTCACTCCAAAGGGAATGCCCTGTGACATTTAGATAACGTACATACCAGCCCTGCTCCCCTTGCCTTGTAAACCAACTATGCCGCGGTTTATCAAACCAGATCACTCCTGTACCATTCACTGGTTGGAGCTGCGGTGACATGCTTTTACAACCTGGCATTGCGGTTGCAGTAACATTATCATATTGGACAGGCACAATGCTAGCCAGTAAGTCTAACTCCTGTAAAGGTAACTGATGTAATTGATTTAAATTTTCAATGACCGCTTTCTGCCAAGCTGCGCCACGCATAGAGGGCCAAACATATCTGCTGTTTGGGCTTAAACAAGAACCGCTTTCTCTGTTAGCCAGGTTTACGCTCCGTGGATTCCAATACCCATCAAAGTCGGTTTCATTCTCCTGCAAAGGCATACCAATCACACAGGTTCAAAAAGGGTTATCTGCTTGTTGCAAGCTCAGACAAAAATCTGTTACCCCAGCTGAATTTGCCCATGTTAGCCAAATATTCGTTCTGGGTAAAACGTCAAAAATCCCCTCACTACCTGGTGGAAAACAAATCAACATAGCTGTGCTCTACGTCTGAGGTGTTGCCATCATTTTACCTCCTTTTCCCAGCTGCTCCAATGCACCTGCAAGCTTCGAGGAATGTTTATTCTAATTCTACAAATCCTGTCAACTATCTTATTATTCTGATTAAGACACTGCAAAGCTAAGCGTCTTAAAAGCCGGAAACTAATTTCTGCTAAAAACCCTTCACCCAAGGTCCTTAATGTAGCTTAAAACCTCAAGAAAACTACTGTTATTCTCAAAGTATTCACGCTTGTCTTTCCATATTAACAGCACATTACCAATATGCTAACACACCTAGAAAGTCAGACAACTCGCTCCCTTCAGAACAAAACACAACCCGATCATTACATGAGTGACATTTAAACACGCTATCTCGATCACATGCACGTGCGACTCTCCAAGTCTTCTTGTCACACCACGTGCAATGTATGAAAACCCAAGGCTGACAGTTCAGACCACGCTCTCTACAAGCTGTGTCGTTTTTCTTGACCTGTTCTGAGCTGGGCAGCTGCGTTCACATGGGGTCAAGACCAAGTTCAGTCGATGCTGGTGTCGTTGAAGTGCCTCAGGACATAAGGCTACCATTGATATTGACCCATGCCCTGTCAAACATAAGAAATCAAACCTGATCCTCTACTTCAGCCGGATCCTCTACTTCAGCCGGATCCTGTACTTCTTTATTCTTAAGATCTCCTTGCCAGGGCCTCACCCAGCGACTCGGAATCCATCTAACACCGGTATCTGTAAAAACGCAAGCATTTCCTTGCCCCGTCATTTTTAGTTCCGCAGGTCCTTTCCATTCTCCTGTAGCGACATCTCGGTATTGGCCAAAAACACTATTTCCACACTGGTTTACCCCAGATCTCAAACACAAACTATGCATTATTACTGGCGGTTCATTTCTATCACCTGTAAACCATAAATAGTTCAATACGTATATCGCTTTTACAAGATGCTCTGCCGGACCCAGTACCTCTCCCCTTTTTGTTTTTGCAAAAGCGCTTTCAGTGTTTGATGTACTCATTCCACAATGGCCTGTCCCGTGGGAAAGTGTGGTATGCCTGCGATATGACATATACCCCAAAGCTGGCAAAAAAGAGTAAAGTTCCAAGAAGTGTAGGCCGGGCCATTATCAGGTTTGATTTGTGCAGGCACTCCAAGTGCCATAATGGCAGCATGCACATGTTTAATTACATGCCGTGCTGTTTCACCAGCTTGCGCCGTTGCCCAGAGCGCTAGGGAAAAGGTATCAATTGAAACATGCCCATATTTAAGCCTGCCAAACTCTGGGATACGAGTTACATCCATCTGCCAAAATTGTAGGGGTCGGAGTCCCCGAGGGTTCACCCCCAAACCAAGGCCAGCTCCTGCCTTCTGACAATCAGGGCAGGACTGTACAATTTCCCTAGCATCAGCCACAGGAATGTGAAATTGCCTGGCCAACACTTTTGCTGACTGGTGAAAAAACTCATGTGATAACCTAGCTTGTTCAAAGGTTTTAACAACAGGACCTGTCCAGGCTGGAGCGACAAGCTGCTCAGCCCGAGCGTTACCTAACGCGAGACCGCCGTATTTCTGATGACTGCGAATATGCACAATAAAATATTCATCCCGATGCTGGTTCAAAAGCGTTAACAATTGTAACAACAGAGTAAACAATACAGGATTTCACACAGGTTTCACCATACTATGTTCCAAACGCTGCACCGTGCCCACAACATATAATGAGTCGGATACTACATTAACGGGTTCTCGAAACCAGTGCTGAAATGCCCAAGTAACAGCTCGGAGTTCTAAAGTCTGTAAAGAGTCTCCGGTCACCCCAGGGAGCAGTTTATGTTCCCAGGTTTCTCCTACTTTCCAGGTGACTGCAGCTTTCTGAGATTTTCACCCAGCATCAGTAAAAACAGTTATCCCTTTTAAAGGAACCTCCGATCGCAAAGGCAAATGTTCAATGCGCTGATGAGATCACAATGGCAAAAGTTTGTCCGAAGGGTAAGTGCTAGTGAGAGTTCCCAAAAAATCAGCAGCTGCTATTTGAAATTCTGTTGAAGCAGACAACGGCCAGTCCAAATAAAGTTGAGACACAGGTACATATGTAATAGTCGGCTCGAGGCCTGAGATATCTGCAATTCGCTGCCTCCCTTTGATAATAAGCTGTGAAAACAATTCAGGGTGTGTAACCACTGTCTTCCTGGGCTGGAAAGGGAGAAAAACCCATTTCAAAATTCGTAAATGCAGTTTCCCTTCTCCCAGCTGGATAATAATAATCCCTAATGGGTGTTCTCGCTCACCTCCTGAGTTAACTATCATCAACGAAAGAGCTTGGTTGTCTGGTCGACTGTGAGCATAAGTTGTTACCATCTTATTAGTGATCACCTGCAACGCCTGTTGCTGATCCTCATTCAATTGGCGGCGCTCCTGAGCCTGTGCAGATGTTCCCAGGAGCGGCATCAATGGTTTCAGATCATCGTTCGTAATTCCGCAGATATTACGAACCCACTGGATATCTCCCATTCATTTTTGCACATCAGACAATGTTTCTATTGCTGTGTTAATTTTCCCTTTCTGAGGTCGAATCATTCCATTTGTAATGATCCAGCCCAGGTACAACCATCTCCCTTTCTTCTGAATTTTCTCTGGGGCTATCTTCAACCCCCTTTTTCCAAGACTATGCGTGAGCTGACACAAAATTCAGCTGAGAAAACAGCTCAGAATCCAGCTGTTTTCCTGCAACCGAAATATCATCCATGTAAGGCTAGATAAGTAAATGAGGATACTGCTTACAAATGGGTTCTAAAGCCCAGGCAACAAACAATTGACACGTCGTAGGTGAGTTTTTCATTCCCTGCGGCAACACCACCCAGTGATATCTTTTCGCTGGCTCTGCTTTATTTATCGATGGCACTGTAAAAGCAAACCTTTCAGCATCCTGTGGATGTAAAGGAATTGTAAAGAAACAGTCTTTTGAATCGATAATCACCAAATCCCAATCCTCCGGTAGCATAACCGGAGAGGGTAGCCCGCGTTGTAAGGCGCCCATATCACACATAACGGCACTGGTTGCTCGTAGTCATGTAACAGCTGCCATTTCCCAGACTTCTTTGGGATTGTAAAAACTGGGGTGTTCCATGGACTAGTTGAAGGCACGATGTGCCCAGCATCTAATTGTTCCTGCACCAAATTATTGACAATCTGCAGCCGGTCTTGCTTTAGCGGCCACTGATCAATCCAAATTGGATCATCAGTTTTTCAGCTGATCTCTTCCAATTAGTGCCACAGGCAGGTGCATTATGTAGGGACATGTAGTTACTACCCTACCATCAGAGAACATAAATGCAATTACGCCTCTACTGATAAAGGTAGCTTGAGTCCCACCAACCCCTACAATGCCGGTACCCACTGGCATTAGAGGCCACCGCCTAGACCACTTAAGAAAAGGTACAATCGTTACATCACCTCCACTGTCTATAATCATCTGCAATTTGCACACTTGTCCACTAGGGTGTCTCAGTTATGTTTCTTCCTCCGGTTTTCCCCGACTGATGTGCATGGCTAGCAAAACACCAGGCTGACCGGAGGATCCAATACCTTCTACAGCCCTTGTCTTTTGTTCTGCCTTAGGCACTTCTGCTTCAAAAGGAATTAATTGAGCAATTTTTGATCCCTCCTTAATAGTTATAGGGGGAGTTAGTGTGTAAACCATTATTTTAATCCGTCCTTCAATAGGTCCTGGGACTACAAAAATACCTTTCCTAGATACTGAAGAACATCCGATTAATAAGGCACTCACACCATGTCCCAAAGGTCCCACAAGATTTGAATCAACCAATTGAACTGTGGTGTCGGTAAGAGTAATAGCTACTGCTCTTGTCAGGTCCACTCTGGTGCTTCCGGAGGTGGCGGTGGAGCAGCGGTCCAAGCACCCTGGACTTGTGTCGTACCACAAGGGCGAGACGTGCTCCGTGTCTCGTTCCCCTTTTTCCGACAATCACTGGTGTTATGATTATCTTCCCAACACTGCACACACCATTTCTTTTGCTGTGAGCCTGGAACATGACATTGTGATTTAATATGTCCCATCCTGCCACAATTGAAACATCTCCTATCTTGCCTCCCGTTACTATTTTTACCTTGCACAAGCGGCTTCACTGCAGCTCCTACCGCGGCAGCCATAAAGGCAGTTTTTTCCTGATCAATCAATCATTCTTTCTGCCACCTCCAACAGCTGGACAGCTGATGACCCACGTGGCAGGAGGCTTAAAGCTTTCTTAGTTCTCTCATTAGCATTATCATAAGCAAGCATATCAAGAAACTTTGCTTTCATATCCTCATTCAGATCAGGATTAATCATGAGAGCGGCATGCAGTCTGTCTATAAATTTTGGATAAGATTCTATAGGTCCCTGTTCTATCCCCGTAAATGCTGGTGCTATTTTGTCATGATGGAGGGCAAAAATCGTTTTCAGAGCTAGTTCCTGCATTAATCGTAACACCTTGGGTTGGAATCCCACTTGCCACTAAGGGTTAGCGAAGGGGCGGGCACCTGTAAAGCATTTGGGCATTCACTCCAAACAGCGGATCCCCCTGCTGACGTGGCGTGGCCGCAGCAGCATGACTCGCTGCCTGCCAGCGTTGAAAAAACTGTATCTGCTGAGAAGCCGTTAACAAAGCTTGTGCAACCATACGCACATCATATGGAGTTAATAAATTTGCTGTGAAAATATGCTGAATTATTGAGTTAGTATATGGAGATTTAAACCCATATTGTGTTACTGCTAATTCCGCTTCTTTGATTACTTTCCAGTCTAAAGGTTCCCACTCGTTACCCTGTGGTGTTACTATCACAGCAAATGCCATCGGCCCAAATTGCCCCTCTATAATTGCATCCCAAATGACTCCCCACCATCGACGTGTTGGATTACAATTACCCCCCATGCCTCCCATTGGAACCAGCGGTGGTAACGGTCCCGCTGCTAATGTCTCCCCAGAGCCACTCTCCCCTCCTCCACCCTGTGAAAAAGGATTAATAGAGAAGGGAGATAGTGGCAGTGCTATAGGAGCAGGCTGTGCCAATTCTAGCATCCATGTCTCAAGTTGCTCCAATTTTTTCATGAGATCTTGCAGCTGTACATTCTCCAAACCACAGTGACGTTCTGCAGATGCCGATTGGGGTGATGGAGGCGTGGACAGAGGCAGAGGTGGATAGAAGCTGTCCTCTGTCGAGACGTTATGCGTGCGTTCCGGGTATTTCTCTCTCCAACATGGACCGGGAGATTCAAGCGGTGGCAGATTCATTTCCTTTGGCTCTTGGCGCTTTAGCCGCACTGCTGCTACACACCATGCATCCCTGTCCTTTCTTTTGGCTTTTGGGAACGAGGCTCCCGAGAATGTCATAGCAGTAGCAGAGTCTTTTGCTCTAGCGCCTTCAACTTCTGCCGACAGGGCAGCAAAAGCAGAAGTGGTAGTTTGTCATTCTGCTTTCATCTCTTTCAGAGTTGCAGGAGCGGTCTGGAAACTAGGACCATGCGTGGCAATCAGTTAGCTGAGGGGAATGTGCTCGAGCTTGTCTAGACAACAATTAACATGATGAGGCATGTTTGCAGAGCACAGGGGAGCGGGAGACGGATGGCGCCAAGGATGGCGCCAAGGAAAGGTAACACCTTGCGGTTAATTGCTGGTAGTTAACCACCAATCAGGGATTGCCTAGTATGCAAGGCTTAGCTTCAAGAACCAATTAGTTTAAAACGCGCAGCTTCTGAAAGTGTATAAAAACGCGTGCTTCTGTACAATGAATTGACATTTGCTTGCATCAGGCTGCGTCCCGTCTCTTCATTCGCTGCAAATTGGTGACCCCGACGTGATGCGTTTAAGGATCTAACGTGAAGGGCTCTCAAATCGCCTATCTGAGCGACATGCAGCGAATCCCACAGAACTTTGAACGATCTGCTGAAAGGTAGCAGGAGCCGGCCAGAAATCCCTCCGGAGTTGAGAGGTGAGCTGTGGGAAATCCGTAACGGGGAATCAGGTTTCGTCCCCAGAGGAGACGTATATGGACTCATAAAGGGTCTTCTAGTCAGATCAGAGTCCGCGCCTCAATCTCCTCAAATGGTGACCCCTATGGTGGTGTTCCCAAGCCTTGGAAGAATAAGGACGGAAAAAAGCCAGCTCGTGGAAGAGGGCTGCGTTCTGGAGGAGACGGCTTGGCTGAACGATCGTCTTGCTGTCTGGACCAGGCGGACAACCTAAACCCCGAGGATAACGCCTGTATTCATCGAGACGGGTGAGCAGCCAAGAAACTTTAGAGACTTGGAAAGAATGAAAGTGTGTACAGACAGCAGCCAATTGTATGATGCTGCCGTGGAGGGGAGCTCCGTGTCGGGAATGCATTTAACATCTTGGTGGCAAATCCTGACTACTCTTTGCCAAGTGTGGACTAATTCTACTAGCGGTGCTAAACCAGAGGAAGCTGTAAATTCCACCGACAGCGCGGCTCTTCTCAAGACACTGTCAGCGATGGCGATTCTGTCCACACCTCCTCTGCCCCCAAAGCTTCTGTCACTGACTGCAGCGACCCTCACAACACAGGACCAAGCACGGGAACAGGACAACTCGGACAATGATTTTATTGACACTGATAAACCTTTTGATCCAGGTCCTATAGATCTGGAAAAGGAGCTAGACCTTTCCACCACCCCCTTGTCTCTCCCGATGCATTGATTGTATTTTGGGGGAGGGTGAAAGGGGGTCTGAGGGATTGGTGGCAGGAATGCAAGTGGGAAACACTTAAGTGATGGGTTTTGGGAGTCGCTAGGGCATGTTCAGTATTTTGTCAGACAAATCAACCTGCAGAGTGGCAGCCTGTGCAATACGAGGCTGTTAAAGCGTTAAGCAAAGCAGTGGGGGAAGGGAGGATTCATAATACATTTGCTATGTCCCTTCTTGAAGTGATGGCAGAGCCTTATACACTCACACTGCATGATTGGAAGTCATTGCTTTGTATGGTACTAACTGATACAGTATATGATGTGGTTATCTGATTTTTGTGAGCTACCTGTAGTGGCCTTGACTGAAAACCTTAATCGGGGAATTGCTGTTAACTATGAGCAGTTAGCTGGAGCAATTAACTGTGCCGATGCTGTGACTCAGGCAAGGTATCCCAGGGACAACTGTTTGCAAATGAAGGAATGGCTATTAAGGCAGTCAGGGTGCGGGAGTCTTGCCACAGTCTTGCAGGGTCCTAGAGAGTCACTAACTTTAATACTAACTTGATTGATCGGCTTCAGAATATTTTACAGCAAGTCGAACATCAGGAAGCTCAAGGGTTGCTTTTAAAACAACTAGCTGTGATAATGTCAATGAAAACTGTAAACGGGCAACTTTCACAATCGCAACCCCAACATGTGTCAAATGATTGTAACGCAGAACTCACAGCAGACTGTAATTCTCAGGCTGAGTTCTGGAATGCAGCATAACACATTTTTGCTTCTCTAATCTCTTCTGTAAGAATAGTACACGCTCTTAACTTGCTTAGTAAATTAGGCTGCTAGCTTGCTAATCAAAGTAATACTACAAATACAATTTTTTTTTCCTGGCTTATTAACAGATGTTGATTCTGTCCATCATATGTTGCTACAGAACCGAGTTGCTATTGATTTTTATTATTAGCACAGGGACACAAGTGTGAAGACTTTGGTAGGATGTGTTACGTGAATCTGAGTGACCACTGTGAATGAATTTACAAAAGTATATAAAACTTAAAAGCCTTAAAACAAAGATCTGCAACAGAGCCAGGGGCGGGAGGCCTTTGGTCTCTTCTCACGGCTGGGAAACTTTGGGCCATGACTCAAAAGTATTACAGGATTTATTATAAATATCTTTAACCACCTTACTGATGTTTGCCTTACGTCTCACATACCTTTTTTTCCTGTATTCAGTGTTTAGTTGATTGTAACATAAATCAGGTCATGGTCACCCAGCTACACACAACCTTTGCCTTGTCGCAATTAACAAGCAAAAAAGAGGAGGACAGAGACTGTCTGAAGAGAGATGTAGGAGAGGAAGCTGGAGAATATTTGACCTAACAAGAGATGAGAGAACAACTGGGTATTGTGAAGGAGACTGGGAAAGATAAACATGGTTATCTAGTGTTTAATAGGTGTCTGCACACTTGTAGAGATATACAGCTATGTAACTGCATAAACGATTTCTGCCCTGAGCCTGGTGGAGCATACAGCTGCGGTTTGTGTCCGGGCTCAGAGATGTAAATAGGGGCTTCTCTGTTATGGTAAAAGTGTTTCTCTTTGCATAAAAAAGAGAGGGAATGAAGGGAATGACCCCAGAGGTATGTTCAGAGAAGGCATGCGATGTTTCGAACTTTTTGACTGAACCAGTTCTTGTTTGGTGTGCCCTTCCACCTATGTATAATGTTAATCCAAAAGAAGCTGATATTGTTTACACTTTGTCGATAATTGTCTTTCTGTAGATGCTAATGTAGTAGGAGGCTATGATGGGAACGTGTGGCAGCGGTTCTTCTCTTATCCAGAGTAACAGCAGGGAAAGCATTAAAGAGTTAAATCACCTTGTTTGGTAGGCAGTTCAGAATGTGAGTCAAAATTGCCACTGCTTTTTGGTGTTGGTTCAAGGACATGGCTGTGAGGATTTTGATGGTATGTGCTGCGTGCATTTTAGGCGCCCCATTGCAGCAACATGTTATCAAAATCTGAGAAAATTTCAGCCTTTTTTGGCATCCATTCACTCAGTTGGCAGTATTGTTTGTTTGCTATTGCCTTGGTTGCTGTCATGTTTGCAAGGGCCCTGCAGAACATGGCAAACCTGGTACTAGCTGTTCAAAAACAAAAAGGGGAAATTGTAAAACTGTACGGAACAAAGACAGTGGGTTATTTTGACATTGATAATGTGTCTTAGTTGGTTTTTTATTTGTTCTATTACTTGTGCCTTGTTTTTGCTCGGTTTCAGGGGTTCTTTTGTGCAACAGGAAGGGGGAGATGCAGGAGTGGGCTGGAAACTAGGACCATGCGTGGCAATCAGTTAGCTGAGGGGAATGTGCTCGAGCTTGTCTAGACAACAATTAACATGATGGGGCATGTTTACAGAGCACAGGGGAGCGGGAGACGGATGGCGCCAAGGATGGCGCCAAGGAAAGGTAACACCTTGCGGTTAATTGCTGGTAGTTAACCACCAATCGAGGAATGCCTAGTATGCAAGGCTTAGCTTCAAGAACCAATTAGTTTAAAACGCGCAGCTTCTGAAAGTGTATAAAAACGCGTGCTTCTGTACAATAAATTGACATTTGCTTGCATCAAGCTGCGTCCCGTCTCTTCATTCGCCGCACAGAGTCTCTGGGATCAGCCTCCACACTGTGGAGAGCTTCCCCCTGCCTTTAGAGCCTGAGCTAATGTCCTCCCACAGTGCTGCGCCAACCTTTTCCTAAGTGTCTAGTTCAAAGCCTGCACTCACGGATCGGATTCATCCACGCTGCCGAGCCCACGACAGCAACCTCTTCAGGCTTCCCTCATCACAAGATAACCCTCTCTGAGAGAGGATATGTTGGAGGAGCTTCACCACTGCTGCTTCCTCTTTGCTCAGCGTGGACCCCATCTCCTCCCCGACCGCTCACCTGATCGGGGCAAGATTCCAACGGCTGTGCGCACGCATCTTCCCATGCAATGGGGCAGCACCTGCTACGGCCAGCTTCTTCTGCCCCCTCTTGTCCACCTCTGTGCTCCAGCAAGCATGGACAAGAGGGTCCCTGTTCGGGCGCCACTTGTTGACGCAGTAGGCTCAGGCACAACTTATACGACCAATGTGATCAAGTTAGTGCCACGTTATTAATAGACTCACACCAATTTATACTCTACAGCTAAAAATGCACACACTACGCACGCTTTGTTATGTAAAAGGTGATCAGTTAAAACTACTCGTTCACACGCTCCCACCTCCCAAGTTGTTGGTCCCAGGGCGGTGCCAACACGCTGCTCCCCCCTTGTGCAGGCATCCTGTTTTTATCATCTTTCTGTCCAACTCTCTTACCTCTCTGCGAATACACAGTTTCTTTGTCTCCCTTGGCCTTGCACATGTCCTTCACAACACCTGCAGCTTGTTAGAGCTGCGGCCTGTTATTACAACCAAGTTATTCGGTCTGGGTTGCTCATAATATGCCCGTTTTCTTCCAGCCACTCCACATTTTGGGTCTGACTCGACTTGCGTCGCCACAATTGGTTACCTCAACGTGCTGATGTGACCCCAATAAGGGGTATCATAAGGAGACCGTGAGACTGTGACCAGCGGGTTGCTGGGGAGATGGAGCCTGGTGAAGTGGAATAGCGCAACGGGACGGCTGCAGGGTCCTGGGAGACCCTGACACCAGAAAGGTGAGCCACCAGGGACATCACGGGGACAAATTTAAGGAAGATACCATGGTGCTGTCAGTGTGGAAGTTAAATGTTACAGAAGCATGGAACTACTTTAGATGGGCTGTGGTTAAGATGTATGTTATTGTGGGCCAAGAGACAAGGAGTAGAAGCATCCGCCATGACTGCTTTTAGTGTGTCGACCTGGGAGAATTTAGGATCGACACTGTTAGAAGCTGTGGCGAAAGGGGACAAAGAGGTGTCGGGGCTATGACTACATGGGCACTGCTTAGTGATGCTGGGAGGGGGGCTTGAAAAGTCAGCAAGACGTCAGTGGGGGTGTATCAGCCAGACCTCCCCTGGATCACCCTTCAGTCAACAGACAAGAGGGTGAGGTCGTGGGGGAGGGGTGAATCCAGGCCCCTTACCAGTCACCACTCCTCAATGTCCCAAAGCCCCCAGATCTGCCCAACAGTGTCGACCTATGTTCAGTAGTGATTCCGAGGATGAGGACGGCAAGCAGAAACCTCGGCGGACTGATGCCTGCCCCCCTGAGTCCCACCGACATTTATGGCAGCCCACACTCCCTCCTCCCCCAGCCTCTTCTCCCCTCCTGCCTGCCCCCTCTGCTCCTCCCCTGCCTACGCAGGGTGGAAATGCCAAAAATTGGGAATCATGTCCAGCTACGACAAGGTTATCAGTCAGAGGCAGTGATGAATGTGGTGGTGGTAGAAATCCAGTATCCAGTGTAATGGTAATGCCGCGTGGCCCTCGGCAATTTTGGCAGGCTCTAAAAGATGGGTTACAGAAAGAGGGAAACTGGAATTTAGTAGGACATACAGGTAGACCGCTCCTTGATGCTACTACTCCTTCCACTGTTGCACTGCATGCATGTCCTGTTATAACAGGAGACGTGGCTGCTGGTAATCCCAAGGTTCATACAGCACCTGCTTGGAAAATAGTGCAGGACTTGCAAAAACCTGTTTCTCAGTACGGGGTGAATTTGCCGGCTACAAAGCAATTGTTACATTTGCTTACCATGGACACTTGGACTCCTTTCGATATTTCTCAGATGGCGCAGATCATTTTCCAACCTGTGCCACTAGCGGTCTTCCACGGCACATGGCGGGCAGCGGTGGAACAGCAAGGGCTGCAGAATATGAACCTTCCACAGGATGATCCCCGGGTTGGTAATGGGCCTGACGTGTTGATGGGTACTGGGCAGTATGCCAGCCCTCAACATCAGGCTCAGTGGTCCACCCTAGTGTTAGATCAAGTCCAAAATAACCAAGTCCATGTTAGTGTTTTTGATGCAGACTGTACAGGTCAAATATGTGCCTGAGTTTCTGCAACTGTGCCTCCTGGGAACATTCCAAAAAATACACGCCTTGCTCAGCTTGTGCCTTTTGAGAGTTTTGTTCCCCAAACAGAGCCTAGACAGCAGGGTGATGAAGGATTCACCTCCCCTGGAATACCTCAAGTGTCTTGGACACAAGAACCATCTCCACAAGGACCCAACATGACCTGCACTCTGGCGTTGTCGGGAGGCACTCCTGCACAAGTGAAGTTGAGCGGTCTTCTGGATACCCGAGCAGACGCAACCGTCATATCGAGAAAGGACTGGCCACCTCATTGGCCTTTGGTAAATAACGCAGCGGGAGATGTAGGTTGGGGGGGCGTGACTACAAGCTACTTGTCTGTAAAACCTATACAGATCAAAACACAAGAAGGACAGACTGCCTCCGTCCGGCCATACGTTACCACCACAGCACTCACTCTGTGGGGCCGAGATTGTCTAGGACAGTGGGGAGTTTGGATCACTACGGGTTTTTAACTGGGGCCACTGTACTGCAGGCAGTGAAACAGCCTCCCCTTGGTCTACTTGGCTGACCGACAGACCAGTATGGGTAGGTCAGTGGCCCCTGCCCCAGGAAAAGCTGTGTGCCCGGCATGAGTTACTTAAGGAAAAATTAAACACGGGCCACACTGAAGAGTCACATAGCCCATGGAACACCCCTGTACTTGTGATGAAAATGATTTCAGGTAAATGGCGATTGCTGCTTGACCTGCGTAAAGTCAATGCAGTGATGGCCCCTGTGGGGGCCTTGCAGCCGGGATTGCCGTCTGCCACCGTGATACCAATGGAGTGGGACATTGTAGTTATTGATCTGAAAGACTGGGTTTTTTACCATTCCTTTAGATCCAGAAGACAAAGCCAAGTTTGCCTTTACAGTAGCAACTAGAAATAACTCTGAGCCCACAAAAAGCTACCACTGGACCGTGCTGCCTCAAGGCACGAGAAACTCGACAAGCATTTGTCAGTGGTTTGTAGCCCAAGCCCTGAGCTCAGTGACAGACAAATACCAAGATGTTTACGGTTATCATGGCATGGATGACATTTTGCTAGCAGCACCATCAAAAGAGCTGCTGGAGACAGCTGAGAAGGATGCCAGGCACAGTTTAGCAGAGTTTGGGTTGATTGTAGCTCCTGAAAAAGTTCAGAGACAAGAGCCCTGGAAATAGCTGCGCATGAATGTGCTGAAGAGAACCATGTCTCCACAAGCTATCAAACTGAAACTGGACGTAAAGACCTTGAATGATGTCCAAAAGCTTTCAGGAATGCTGAATTGGCTACAGCCTTATTTAGGCCTTAGTAATGAACAAATGCCACCTCTGTTGCAACTTTGAAAAGGAGACACAGATCTTTTAGCCCCAAGGCCTTTAACGCCTGCAGCCTTGGCACTTGTGAAAGAAGTCAAACAGCTGATCTCTGCACGATGTGTTGCATATAGATCGCACGCTTCCTTTAAGTGCTTTTCTTTTAAAGGACCAATCTTCTCCTTATGCTATGTTGGCCCAGTGGAACCAGGCTTGGGAAGATCCACTGCATGCACTTGAATGGTTGGTTTTGCCTTTGCAAGTATAAGCAAAATAAAAGGGTTTTTTCTCAGTGCCCATGCCTGCAGGTTGGGCTCTCCTCCCAAAGCGAAGCTCAGGAACAGGCTGCAGGAATTCTTCCCTGAATAACATCTGTGAGCTTGGGTTCCCCATGGCTCAGGGGAGGAGGGCATGGGGCAACGCGTTAGGGCATGGGCCTGTGTTGAGCCTTGGCGTGTGGGGGCCCAGTGCCCATGGGAATGGTGGGTGACCAAGAGGGATGTGCCTGGGACCATCTCCCTGGGCTTTCAGGCACCGCTGCCCTGCACAGCAGCACCGCCTGCTCAGGGCCATGCCTGAGACCACATCCCTGGGCAAGAGCAGGTGTCTCTGTGGATGCCCCAGCTGGGGCAGGCTGCTGTGTCCCTGGTGCAGCAGGAGGTGCCTGGGGAGCCCCCAGGCCAGCAGCCTGGTGCTGGGGACAGGGACTGGCCCCGAGGGGCTGCCAGGAGTGGGCAAGCAGGGTCCCTGTGAGAGAGGAGCAGCAGACAGAGGGAGGCAATGGCCTCTGTGTCCTCATGCCATGGCTGGTGCCAGCCCTGGGGCTGACTGGCAGGAGGAGACCCCTCTCTGCCCACCAGCATCTCCTGTGCCCTTGTGATGGTCTATGGCCATGGGGTGAGTGCCCAGAGCTCTGCAGCCCCCTTTGGGTGGGCACTTGCATGGGGCCAGCCCCGCGTGGGCTGCTGTGTCTGCCTGGGCTGGGGAGAGGGCAGGGGAGGTGGGCAGAGCTGGGGGGGGGCTGGGCTGGGAAGGGCCAGGGAGAGGGAAACACCAGTGAGAGCTCAGCTGTGTGGGTGTGCAGGGTGGGGGGCACACAGCAGGGTGTCCTGGTGCAGACCCAGGGGTCATGGTGAAGCAAGCAAGGCACCAAAGGAGCGGGACTGAGGGGCCAGATCTGTGCTGTGTTCCCTGCACACCCTCAGAAAGCTGCAGAAGGGAAATTTTCCCCACAAATTCCCAAACACTGCTCATTTCCAAGCCTGGTCATATACCCCAGCCCTCATTAGGGACCACTGCTGCATGGCCACCTCTGTCCTCCTCCGTTGCCCAGTGATACCCAACTCCATCACCATTTCTAAATATAAAGGGAGCCACTTTCCTACTAACACTTGTTACACACAAGTCCCATAGCTCTTGCCACATTGGTCTCTCAGGGAAGGCCATTGTCAGACACCTCCAACAAGATCATGTTCTCATGGCATGGTGTTCTAACAAATATTGATTGAGATCCCACCAGCTGGCCTGGGTCCAGCGCTCCAGTCTTTCATTCAGAACAATTTCTCAAATAATACTCTTGCTCTCTCAGCCTCCCTTTGCCCATAATATGCTCCAGGTCCTAACCATCCTTCTGGCCTCTGCAGGACTTGCTGTGATGTGTCAGGGTCTTTCATCTGCTGGGAGCCCCATTGTGGGCTCAGCAGTCCTGATGTGGTCCTGTGGTGGGTTAACCTGGGCCAGTGGTGAGACAAACATTCAGCTGCTCATTCGCTGCACTGACTCAACAGGACAAAGGAAGAAAATAAACCAGCAATGCTCATGGCCAAAGATAAAGAAAAAGAGATCTCTTAATGATTCTTTTCATGTCCAGAGATGTGTTGCCTTGGCAAAGATTAATTTATTGCCAATTAAAAAAATATGTTTGGATTGTGAGATACTATGGCAGGAGAAACAATGGGTGAGATAGTCTGGTTTATTCTGGGGGAATCAGTCTCCTTGGTGTTCACAGGACAGGTAAGCAAGGATGCCAAGAGTGCAGGGGCTTGTGGGCAAGTTCCTCAGACCAAACAGGTTGCCCACTCTGATGCTCACCTGGACCTGGGTCTCCACAAAGAGGTCAAGATGCTCAGGGATGTGAATAGCAGTGCCAGTCTTGATTGTAGTGATTATGAAATTGTGGTGTCCTTGATGCCCAGGTAAGTGGGGAAGGAGAGCAGCAGAGCACAGCCCTGGGAGATGAGGGTAGTAAAACCTGGCCTGCTGAGGGCACTGGCAGGTGGGATCCCATGGGGGCAGGGCCCTGAGAGCATCCCTAGGCCTTCCTGGCCCTGACCAGCCTCACCTGGGGCCTCCACCCAAAGCTTTGTCCATGGCTCCAGGAGCCCACTGAAGCCAGGCAGGAGATTCAGCCCCAGCACAACCTGTGCTGTAGGTGTGCGGGTCTCCAGGCACAACCATAGGAACAGCCTGGCCTGTCTATGGACCTTGTTGGTTCGGAATGTCAGCATCACTTCCCAGCTTCATTCTGAATGGGGTGGCCAATGATTTGAAACCATGGCCCTCCAAGTCCTGGGGACTTTCTGTTGCCTCCCTTCCTTCCTCAACTCCCTCCGAATTATACACATCTTCCTTGCTGTCAAGGCTTGTCTCTGGCCAAAAGCCCAGCAGCCACCCAGCCGCTCCCTCCCCGCTTCCCTCCACAGTCAGGGCCCAAAAATGAACACAGTCACGGACAGGGGGTCTAACGAGGGATGAGCGTGGGGACACAATCACTTCCCGCCCTCTCTTGTCAAGGCACTTCTTCGTACGCTCCAGGGCACTGCTGGCTGCCTCTGCTACCAGGTCACGGGCTGGGATTGTGTTTTGCCTTCTGTCCCCCAGCACCAGCAGGGCCTTTTCTGCACAGACACTGCCCAGCCAGGCAGGTCCCAGGCCCTGCAGCTGCAGGGTGTTAGTCCATGCGAGGGAGGTGCAGGCTCTGCCCTTGGTCCGTCCTGCAATCTGTGCAGCTCCTGCCAGGGCGGCCACCCCACCTGCCAGGGTTCCCCTCCACGGCATCCCTAGGGCACAGGGATGCTCCTCTCAGTTTGGTGCCACCGACAGACACTGTGAGAGTTGCCTCCACTGGGTCATGTGTACAGCTCTTAAACTGTAAGCAGGAGAGTCCCCTGTGCTGCCCACACTGCCCCCAGTATGTCCCAGTGGCCTCCAGGTGGGGTGTGAGCCCTTCCCCACTGCTCTCTCAGCCTGACCATCCAGCTGGTGTTTTACTCATCTCTTTCTGTTCGCACCCAGAGTGGCATGGCCTCACTCGGGCAGAACAACACTGAGGGAGACCATGGCCAGAGTTTTGTAAAGCTGAGGGAAATGACATCCACTGTGGAGCTCCTCACGCACAACTGCAGGCTGTCAGGTTGGCGAGGTAGATGGCAAATCTCGTAAGCAGTCATAAGCCATCCCAGTGAGAAGAAAATACTCTGCTGAAATGAAAAAGAGAATCAGTAAGTGCTGGGCAGCAAATCCTCAGTAAGAGATGGCTCTGGGTCGTACAGGAAACTGAGCGTGGCTTTGGGGAGAGAATGGTGGGGATGGAGCCCAGGTCGAGGAGGGAGAGGTTATGAGGATGAAGCACATGGGGGTGCGGAGGAGGTGATCGCACAGTACAGTGGTGATGATGAGGCTGTTGGCCATGAGGGCAGCCAGGGGAGATGCCCCAGGAGAGCCAGAAGTGCAAGACCTGCAGCTCCCGCGTGTCTGCCAATGCCAGGAGGAGGAACTGGGTTAAGGGGTAGCCACTTGGCATCTGGTGCCTCCTGGCACAGAGATTGTCTGAGAGGGAAAAGAGTTAGGCAAGACTTTGCTGAGCAAAACCTAACATATTTCTCAGAGGAACCCCAATGAAAAGGCCTCTCTGCTTTCCCGAAGACCTTTAGTAGATCTCTCATGAGTTGGTTTTTGCTGAGGGTGCTCCAGGGAGTAGGAGACTCTGCTGTGGGCTCTGCAGGAGTCAGTCCTTCCCTACAGCAGTAGCGAAATAGGAACGTGGCGTGATCTAGGATTAAATACACTCAGGGCATCAAAGGGCTTCACAGCATTGCCAACCCCGTGTTCACCCAACTATGGAGCGGAGTTGAGGGGATTTTTCTCTGTGTATTTTGTTCCGGTTGCCCCACCACAGCTGAGGAGTGGTTTTGGCACTGCCATTCCTGCTGCACTCCAGGTGCCATCAGGTGGGCCCTGAGAGGCAAAGAGACAGTCCCTTTTGTGCGGACTGAGGACAGCCAGTCTGTCCACCCGCCCTGGTTTCAGCTGCCCTGTGCTGGCAGCTCCTTGACCTGCAGGACTGTCACCCCCAGTGGCTTCCCAGAGAAGGAACTGGACGCTGCTGAGAGCAGAGGCAGCCAGTTTCCAAGTACCGATCTGCAAACTCCTCATGCTGCCTCATCATACCTGAGAAGGATCTCCGCTCTGCCCCTGCAGCCAGGGACACAGAGGGCACATTGCAGCTGCCTGTGCACAGCTACCCAGCAGCATTCCTGGGGTGTCTTCTCCATGGGGCTCCCTGATCACACAGCGATGCCACCGGAGAGTTGTGCCCTTCTGGAGCGCAGCCTGCAGCCACCCAGCTCCTGAAGGTGGGCTGTCCTGAAGTGAGAGGTGTCTCTTTTGGACTTCTGGGAGCTTAGGTATCAGGAGGCGATTGGGAGACCTTACTGCCATAGGCTAACCTGTATGGCAAGAGCCCTCAGGCTGGTCTCTCAAAGGACAAAGCAGAAAGGGAGAGGAGTGAGAATGATGTGAGAGAACAGCCCTACAGACATCGAGGTGAGTGAAGAAGGAGGGGAGCAGCGAGACAGAGGCTTGGTGGGATCCTGCAAGCCAGTGGTCAAGTAACCGCCCGCTGACAGCCCACAGGGCAGCACAGTGACAATGCTCCTTTAGGTGTCTGCAGGTTCTTTGCATCAGCGTTCTAGCACAGCAGCCAGATGGGCCAGCAGCTGTGATGCTCCCCTGGATCTGAAACCCTGCATCATTCGTGTCCACCTTGGTACTAGGAGCAAAGCAATGGTGGAGTCTCATCTCCCAGGGGAGTGAGGCAGGAGAGCAGCAGAGTGCAGGCCCCAGGTCACACACTGGCAGGCTGTGGCCTGTGCAGAAGGAGGGGAACGCTCCTTCGGGGTGCCCTGGGAATTGCCTCACCGGGTCTAAACCGCGTGGTGGATGCCTGGGCTGTTGGAGGCTGCTGTCCTTGCCGAGCAGCTGTGCTGAGCTCTGCCACCTGCCTTGGCACTTGGTTCCCTCAGGGTCACAGCTCTGTCTGCAACAGGACGGGCTGCAGCTGCCTCTGCGTGGGCCCCTGGCTGAGGGCCCTGCTGCACATCTGGGCTGAAGCCCCCCAGCTGTGGCACCAGCCCAGCTCTGCCTGGCCATGAGGCAACCTGGTACCAAGTGTCCCCGAGCCCGGGGGGTGCAAAGGCTTTGCTTCAGAGCAGAGACATGGCCTGGGCAAAGGAGAGCTGAGTCTTGAGCCCTCGGACTGTGCAATGAAGTGCTGAAATGGGCTCTGCAGGGCTTACTGAAGCACTGAAGACATCCTCCCTGCCCCTGCCTGCAGAACCACCAGACACACACATGCACACACACTCTTTTAGGAGTACTTGGGTCCTTTGCTGCAGTCTTCCTGGTGTCCTCTCTAGTAATGCGTTAACAAAAGTTGATACTCCTGCACAAAACTTTTTCTATTAAGAGAATTGCCACTGCTGGAAATAAGTGTGTCCCCCCAGGTGAGGCAAGGCCCATGAGGGATTGCCTCATCGTGCTGCCCAGCAGGTTCCCCTGCAGCCCCAGGGACAGCTGGAGGGAGCCCAGAGGGGCAGGGGAGGGAGGCAGGGAGAGCTCAAAAGCAGCCCTTGGTGGGGGGCTGCTGAGAGCTCCCTGCTGGAGAAATCTGCAGAGCCCTGGAGCCGGTAAGTGTGTGGCTGCAGGGCAATGCCTCTGCAGTTCCTAGCCGGGTCTGCAGCAGCTGGGGCCCCCCCAGCCTGTGGGACCGTGTGGGAGCCTTGTGCTGTGGAGGAGGCCAGTGTGCTGCAGAGCAGGGCTTCCCTGCTGCAGCGTGGGAGGGCCAGGGCATGTGGGCTGCCTTGTGCCAGGGCCGGCTGCAGGGCTGTGAAGGTGGCTGTGCAGGCAGGGGTGCCCAGGGCTGTCCTTGCCAGCAGGGTCCCTGCAGCCCAGGGGGCTGTGTGCTGGGGCAGGGGCTCTGCCGCCTGCCAGGGGCAGCTCTCAGCCTGCTGGGAGCTCCCGTGCGGCTGCGGGCAGAAGGTGGGGGTGGAAGGAGCAAACCCTGTCAGGGCAATGTTCTCGTGCTGTTGCGTGGGTACTGCATTGGTCAGGGCTGCTCGCAGCTTCTGCTCATGCCCACCTCATTTCCAAGGCGACTTCTCATGAGCACATTCACGGCAGGGGTTTTCTGCTGGAGTCTCTTCTTGCCTGAATCTCTGCTTCCATTTTTATCTTGCTCATCTTGGTAGGAATGGAATCTGAACTGTGTAGGTCAGAGCAGGGGCAGAGACTCTCAGAGCATCACAGTGATGTTTATGAGGAAGGTCAGCAAGTGCCTTCCCTCTGCAGCAGCATCCAGATCAAAGCAGCATCAGCTCTCCTTTTCCCTCAGGCTCTGGGGGAGCTGTTCTTTCAGGCCTGCAGGCAGAGAGCGGCTGCAGGGCAGAGCTGGGCACACAGGGTCTGAGCTGGGCTCTGTGAGCGCTGGCAGGGAAGAGCCGTGGGGCCAGAGAAAGAGCTGCTGGCAGGGACAGCTGCAGGCGTTGAGCGTGGCTGTCCTGCATTGCTCTGGTCTGGGAGGTGCTGTGCAGGGCTTGAGAAGGGAAAGGCATTCCAGTGTGCCCATCTGTCTCTCTCCTGGCTTTGCTCAGATGATTTTGGGATAACTGACCGGCTCGGTTGGAATGGGAGTTTCAGCTGCAGGCTCAGGCACAGACCCTGTGAGTCCTCCTGTGCCGATGTGAGCACAGCAAGGAGGTGTCCCAGGTTTCCTCTAATCTGTGAAGCTGTGGGAAATGCAGTGTGTGATGCTGGGGAAGGAGCTGGCTCTCCTTTAACAATTACCGTAATCAGGACCCTTGGTCACCTGCTTGGGGTGTCCACCCAAGCTGCACGCTGCTTCCAGGGCACACTGTGACCATGGGTGTCCCTGGCTAGAAAGGGGGGTGCTGAGACTTCGAGAAAGGGCGAGCCATTCTGTGCTCTGTAGTGGATCCCTCTGCTCTTCAGCAGTGTCTGCTTGCTTTTTAGGGTAACAAAGTGTCCTGGTTGTGGCTGGGATAGAGTTAATTTTCATCTAAGTGGGAAGGACTTTTGAGAACAATTCTGAAAATGCACTGATATTTTTGGTTGTTTATAGGTGATGCAACATGTTCATGCTCAGTATATAAACTTGGTGGGGGTTGCTGGGGTCTGCCAGTCGATGCTGGGGACTGGCTGGGCATCAGTCAGTGGGTGATGAGCAGCTGTATTGTGTATCACTGTCTTCCCTGCTTCCTTTCTTCCTTTCTTCCTTTCTTTCTTTCTTCATTTCTTTCTCTCTTTCTCTCTTTGCTTCTTTCCTTCCTCCTTGTTTCTTTCCTTCTTTGTTTCTTTCTTCCATTCTTCCCTCCTTCCTTCCTTCCCTCCTTCCTTCCTTCCCTCCTTCCTTGCTTCCCTCCTTCCTTCCTACCCTCCTTCCTTCCTTCCCTCCTTCCTTCCTTCCCTTCTTCCTTCCTTCCTTCCTTCCTTCCTTCCTTCCTTCCTTCCTTCCTTCCTTCCTTCCTTCCTTCCTTCCTTCTTTCTTTCTTGTTGGATTTTATTACCCCCGACTACCTCCCTCTCATTATAACTGTCATTCTCATTATTGTTATTGTAATTTCATTTTTATTCTACTGCATTTGTGATTTTTTTCTCGCCTCAAACTTCAAGATTTACATTCCTTTCTGATTCCTCTCCTCATACCTATGGGTGAGGGGGGAGTAAGTGAGCATCCCTGTGGTACATAATTTCCAGCCAGGGTTAAACCAGGACACATGTCAGTGTAATTGGACTCTATCACAGAAAGCTGCAAGTGCGGGGCAGCTGAGAAGGAGCTGGAGGGACTCACCAGAGTCCCTGCCTCTGCCCTCAGGCACAGACAGTGCCCTTGCCTCTCAGCACTCACTCTGCTCTCCCTGAGCACAGCACAAAGCCCTCCTGACCTGACTCTGGCCATGGCCGTTGCTCAGCACGGGCAGAGCCGATGCTGACAGGCCCTTCTGCGCTGGGAGCAGTTTGGGCTGAGCCAGTGCAAGGCCAGGACTGGCCCCTGCCCCCCACGGTTCCCATGAAGCCCCTGCTGCAGAGCAGGGCTCACTGCTGGGCAGCCAGCGGGCACAGCCCCTGCTCCTCACAGCACACTCGGCCAGCACTCAGCACAGCTCCAGCCACGGCTCGGAAGGGAGCTCTCCTAGGAACGGCAGAGGGGGGGACATGGGGCAGCGGGGGCGCATCTAGGAGAAACGGCTTTCACTTGGCTCAAAGAAGTCTCTCCTAAATTGTCCCTGCCTTTTGTCCTTCAACAGGTCCCTGTGTTCAGAAACAGAAGATGTCCAACAGCAGCTCCATCACCCAGTTCCTCTTCCTGGCATTGGCAGACACGCGGGAGCTGCAGCTCTTGCACTTCTGGCTCTTCCTGGGCATCTACCTGGCTGCCGTCCTGGGCAACGGACTCATCATCACCACCGTAGTGTGTGACAAACATCTCCACACCCCCATGTACTTCTTCCTCCTCAACCTGTCCCTTCTTGACCTGGGCTCCATTTCTACCATTGTCCCCAAAGCCATGGCCAATTCCCTGTGGGAAACCAGGGCCATCTCCTATGCAGGATGTGCTGCCCAAGCTTTTCTCTTTTTATTTTTCATTTCAACTGAGTATTTTCTCCTCACTGTCATGGCCTATGACCGCTACGTGGCCATCTGCCAGCCCCTGCACTACGGGACCCTGCTGGGCAGCAGAGCTTGTGTCCACATGGCAGCTGTTGTCTGGGGTAGTGATGTTCTCTATGCTGCGCTGCACACGGCCAATACTTTTTCACTGCCGCTCTGCCACGGCAATGCCCTGGGACAGTTCTTCTGTGAAATCCCACAGATCCTCAAGCTCTCCTGCTCACACACCTACCTCAGGGAAGTGGGGCTTATTGTGGTTAGTGCCTTCATAGCATTTGACTGTTTTGTTTCCATCATGCTGTCCTACGTTCAGATCTTCAGGGCTGTGCTGAGGATCCCCTCTGAGCAGGGACGGCACAAAGCCTTTTCCACGTGCCTCCCTCACCTGGCCGTGGTCTCCCTCTTTCTCAGCACTGGCACATTTGCCTGCCTGAAACCCCCCTCCGTCTCCTCCAAATCTCTGGACTTGGCGGTCTCAGTCCTGTACTCGTTGGTGCCTCCAGCAGTGAACCCCCTCATCTACAGCATGAGGAACCAGGAGCTGAAGGACGCACTGAAGAAGCTGATGCAGTCAGGTGTCTCTCAGCGGCAATGAACTGACTGTGGCTCTTTACAAGGTATTTTCAAGTCACGTATAGGACATCATGTGTGTTTAACATTCCATCTATGACAATCATGGTTTTACTTCAATGTATTTCCTCACTCCACTTCCCCAAAAGCACGAACCCAGCCTCCCTGACCCAGAGGCCTTTGTACATGCGCCAGGGAGGATGGTACATATATACTCCTGTGTCACATCTCAGTAATAAAAGGGTGGGTTTTTTCAATGCCTATATCTGGAGGTTGGTCTCTTCTTCCAAAGCTGAGCTCAGGAACAGGCTGCAGGAATTGCCCCCAGAAGACCATGCTGCTGGGCTTGGGTTCCCCATGGCTCAGGGGAGGAGGGCATGGGGCAACGCGTTAGGGCATGGGCCTGTGTTGAGCCTTGGCGTGTGGGGGCCCAGTGCCCATGGGAATGGTGGGTGACCAAGAGGGATGTGCCTGGGACCATCTCCCTGGGCTTTCAGGCACCGCTGCCCTGCACAGCAGCACCGCCTGCTCAGGGCCATGCCTGAGACCACATCCCTGGGCAAGAGCAGGTGTCTCTGTGGATGCCCCAGCTGGGGCAGGCTGCTGTGTCCCTGGTGCAGCAGGAGGTGCCTGGGGAGCCCCCAGGCCAGCAGCCTGGTGCTGGGGACAGGGACTGGCCCCGAGGGGCTGCCAGGAGTGGGCAAGCAGGGTCCCTGTGAGAGAGGAGCAGCAGACAGAGGGAGGCAATGGCCTCTGTGTCCTCATGCCATGGCTGGTGCCAGCCCTGGGGCTGACTGGCAGGAGGAGACCCCTCTCTGCCCACCAGCATCTCCTGTGCCCTTGTGATGGTCTATGGCCATGGGGTGAGTGCCCAGAGCTCTGCAGCCCCCTTTGGGTGGGCACTTGCATGGGGCCAGCCCCGCGTGGGCTGCTGTGTCTGCCTGGGCTGGGGAGAGGGCAGGGGAGGTGGGCAGAGCTGGGGGGGGGGCTGGGCTGGGAAGGGCCAGGGAGAGGGAAACACCAGTGAGAGCTCAGCTGTGTGGGTGTGCAGGGTGGGGGCACACAGCAGGGTGTCCTGGTGCAGACCCAGGGGTCATGGTGAAGCAAGCAAGGCACCAAAGGAGCGGGACTGAGGGGCCAGATCTGTGCCGTGTTCCCTGCACACCCTCAGAAAGCTGCAGAAGGGAAATTTTCCCCACAAATTCCCAAACACTGCTCATTTCCAAGCCTGGTCATATACCCCAGCCCTCATTAGGGACCACTGCTGCATGGCCACCTCTGTCCTCCTCCGTTGCCCAGTGATACCCAACTCCATCACCATTTCTAAATATAAAGGGAGCCACTTTCCTACTGACACTTGTTACACACAAGTCCCATAGCTCTTGCCACATTGGTCTCTCAGGGAAGGCCATTGTCAGACACCTCCAACAAGATCATGTTCTCATGGCATGGTGTTCTAACAAATATTGATTGAGATCCCACCAGCTGGCCTGGGTCCAGCGCTCCAGTCTTTCATTCAGAACAATTTCTCAAATAATACTCTTGCTCTCTCAGCCTCCCTTTGCCCATAATATGCTCCAGGTCCCAACCATCCTTCTGGCCTCTGCAGGACTTGCTGTGATGTGTCAGGGTCTTTCATCTGCTGGGAGCCCCATTGTGGGCTCAGCAGTCCTGATGTGGTCCTGTGGTGGGTTAACCTTGACCAATGGTGAGACAAACATTCAGCTGCTCATTCGCTGCACTGACTCAACAGGACAAAGGAAGAAAATAAACCAGCAATGCTCATGGCCAAAGATAAAGAAAAAGAGATCTCTTAATGATTCTTTTCATGTCCAGAGATGTGTTGCCTTGGCAAAGATTAATTTATTGCCAATTAAAAAAATATGTTTGGATTGTGAGATACTATGGCAGGAGAAACAATGGGTGAGATAGTCTGGTTTATTCTGGGGGAATCAGTCTCCTTGGTGTTCACAGGACAGGTAAGCAAGGATGCCAAGAGTGCAGGGGCTTGTGGGCAAGTTCCTCAGACCAAACAGGTTGCCCACTCTGATGCTCACCTGGACCTGGGTCTCCACAAAGAGGTCAAGATGCTCAGGGATGTGAATAGCAGTGCCAGTCTTGATTGTAGTGATTATGAAATTGTGGTGTCCTTGATGCCCAGGTAAGTGGGGAAGGAGAGCAGCAGAGCACAGCCCTGGGAGATGAGGGTAGTAAAACCTGGCCTGCTGAGGGCACTGGCAGGTGGGATCCCATGGGGGCAGGGCCCTGAGAGCATCCCTAGGCCTTCCTGGCCCTGACCAGTCTCACCTGGGGCCTCCACCCAAAGCTTTGTCCATGGCTTCGGGTGGCCATTGAAGCCAGGCAGGAGATTCAGCCCCAGCATGATCTATGCCGTAGGTGTGCAGGTCACCTTAGAGAGGCGTGTGGGTCTCCTTAGGGTCACAACAACAGGCACAGCTTTGCCTGCCCATGGACCTTGTTGGTTCGGAATGTCAGCATCACTTCCCAGCATATTCTGAATGGGGTTTGCCAAAGATATGAAACCGTGGCCCTCCAAGTCCTGGGGACTTTCTGTTGCCTCCCTTCCTTCCTCAACTCCCTCCGAATTATACACATCTTCCTTGCTGTCAAGGCTTGTCTCTGGCCAAAAGCCCAGCAGCCACCCAGCCGCTCCCTCCCCCCTTCCCTCCACAGTCAGGGCCCAAAAATGAACACAGTCACGGACAGGGGGTCTAACGAGGGATGAGCGTGGGGACACAATCACTTCCCTCACTCTCTTGGCAAGGCACCTCTTCGTACGCTCCAGGGCCCTGCTGGCTGCCTCTGCTACCAGGTCACGGGCTGGGATTGTGTTTTGCCTTCTGTCCCCCAGCACCACCAGGGCCTTTTCTGCACAGACACTGCCCAGCCAGGCAGGTCCCAGGCCCTGCAGCTGCAGGGTGTTAGTCCATGCGAGGGAGGTGCAGGCTCTGCCCTTGGTCCGTCCTGCATCTGTGCAGCTCCTGCCAGGGCGGCCACCCCACCTGCCAGGGTTCCCCTCCATGGCATCCCTAGGGCACAGGGATGCTCCTCTCAGTTTGGTGCCACCGACAGACACTGTGAGAGTTGCCTCCACTGGGTCATGTGTACAGCTCTTAAACTGTAATCAGGAGAGTCCCCTGTGCTGCCCACACTGCCCCAGTATGTCCCAGTGGCCTCCAGGTGGGGTGTGAGCCCTTCCCCACTGCTCTCTCAGCCTGACCATCCAGCTGGTGTTTTACTCATCTCTTTCTGTTCGCACCCAGAGTGTCATGGCCTCACTTGGGCAGAACAACGCTGAGGGAGACCATGGCCAGAGTTTTGTAAAGCTGAGGGAAATGACATCCACTGTGGAGCTCCTCACGCACAACTGCAGGCTGTCAGGTTGGCGAGGTAGATGGCAAATCTCATAAGCAGTCATAAGCCATCACAGTGAGAAGAAAATACTCTGCTGAAATGAAAAAGAGAATCAGTAAGTGCTGGGCAGCAAATCCTCAGTAAGAGATGGCTCTGGTCGTACAGGAAACTGAGCGTGGCTTTGGGGAGAATGGTGGGGATGGAGCCCAGGTCGAGGAGGGAGAGGTTATGAGGATGAAGCACATGGGGGTGTGGAGGAGGTGATCGCACAGTACAGTGGTGATGATGAGGCTGTTGGCCATGAGGGCAGCCAGGGAGATGCCCAGGAGAGCCAGAAGTGCAAGAGCTGCAGCTCCCGCGTGTCTGCCAATGCCAGGAGGAGGAACTGGGTTAAGGGGTAGCCACTTGGCATCTGGTGCCTCCTGGCACAGAGATTGTCTGAGAGGGAAAAGAGTTAGGCAAGACTTTGCTGAGCAAAACCTAACATATTTCTCAGAGGAACCCCAATGAAAAGGCCTCTCTGCTTTCCCGAAGACCTTTAGTAGATCTCTCATGAGTTGGTTTTTGCTGAGGGTGCTCCAGGGAGTAGGAGACTCTGCTGTGGGCTCTGCAGGAGTCAGTCCTTCCCTACAGCAGTAGCGAAATAGGAACGTGGCGTGATCTAGGATTAAATACACTCAGGGCATCAAAGGGCTTCACAGCATTGCCACCCCGTGTTCACCCAACTATGGAGCGGAGTTGAGGGGATTTTTCTCTGTGTATTTTGTTCCGGTTGCCCCACCACAGCTGAGGAGTGGTTTTGGCACTGCCATTCCTGCTGCACTCCAGGTGCCATCAGGTGGGCCCTGAGAGGCAAAGAGACAGTCCCTTTGTGCGGACTGAGGACAGCCAGTCTGTCCACCCGCCCTGGTTTCAGCTGCCCTGTGCTGGCAGCTCCTTGACCTGCAGGACTGTCACCCCCAGTGCTTCCCAGAGAAGGAACTGGACGCTGCTGAGAGCAGAGGCAGCCAGTTTCCAAGTACCGATCTGCAAACTCCTCATGCTGCCTCATCATACCTGAGAAGGATCTCCGCTCTGCCCCTGCAGCCAGGGACACAGAGGGCACATTGCAGCTGCCTGTGCACAGCTACCCAGCAGCATTCCTGGGGTGTCTTCTCCATGGGGCTCCCTGATCACACAGCGATGCCACCGGAGAGTTGTGCCCTTCTGGAGCGCAGCCTGCAGCCACCCAGCTCCTGAAGGTGGGCTGTCCTGAAGTGAGAGGTGTCTCTTTTGGACTTCTGGGAGCTTAGGTATCAGGAGGCGATTGGGAGACCTTACTGCCATAGGCTAACCTGTATGGCAAGAGCCCTCAGGCTGGTCTCTCAAAGGACAAAGCAGAAAGGGAGAGGAGTGAGAATGATGTGAGAGAACAGCCCTACAGACATCGAGGTGAGTGAAGAAATAGGGGAGCAGCGAGACAGAGGCTTGGTGGGATCCTGCAAGCCCGTGGTCAAGTAACCGCCCGCTGACAGCCACAGGGCAGCGCAGTGACAATGCACGTTTAGGTGTCTGCAGGTTCTTTGCATCAGCGTTCTAGCACAGCTGCCAGATGGGCCAGCAGCTGTGATGCTCCCCTGGATCTGAAACCCTGCATCATTCGTGTCCACCTTGGTACTAGGAGCAAAGCAATGGTGGAGTCTCATCTCCCAGGGGAGTGAGGCAGGAGAGCAGCAGAGTGCAGGCCCCAGGTCACACACTGGCAGGCTGTGGCCTGTGCAGAAGGAGGGAACGCTCCTTCGGGTGCCCTGGAATTGCCTCACCGGTCTAAACCGCGTGGTGGATGCCTGGGCTGTTGGAGGCTGCTGTCCTTGCCGAGCAGCTGTGCTGAGCTCTGCCACCTGCCTTGGCACTTGGTTCCCTCAGGGTCACAGCTCTGTCTGCAACAGGACGGGCTGCAGCTGCCTCTGCGTGGGCCCCTGGCTGAGGGCCCTGCTGCACATCTGGGCTGAAGCCCCCCAGCTGTGGCACCAGCCCAGCTCTGCCTGGCCATGAGGCAACCTGGTACCAAGTGTCCCCGAGCCCGGGGGTGCAAAGGCTTTGCTTCAGAGCAGAGACATGGCCTGGGCAAGGGAGAGCTGAGTCTTGAGCCCTCGGACTGTGCAATGAAGTGCTGAAATGGGCTCTGCAGGGCTTACTGAAGCACTGAAGACATCCTCCCTGCCCCTGCCTGCAGAACCACCAGACACACACATGCACACACACTCTTTTAGGAGTACTTGGATCCTTTGCTGCAGTCTTCCTGGTGTCCTCTCTAGTAATGGGTTAACAAAAGTTGATACTCCTGCACAAAACTTTTTCTATTAAGAGAATTGCCACTGCTGGAAATAAGTGTGTCCCCCCAGGTGAGGCAAGGCCCATGAGGGATTGCCTCATCGTGCTGCCCAGCAGGTTCCCCTGCAGCCCCAGGGACAGCTGGAGGGAGCCCAGAGGGGCAGAGGAGGGAGGCAGGGAGAGCTCAAAAGCAGCCCTTGGTGGGGGGCTGCTGAGAGCTCCCTGCTGGAGAAATCTGCAGAGCCCTGGAGCCGGTAAGTGTGTGGCTGCAGGGCAATGCCTCTGCAGTTCCCAGCCGGGTCTGCAGCAGCTGGGGCCCCCCCAGCCTGTGGGACCGTGTGGGAGCCTTGTGCTGTGGAGGAGGCCAGTGTGCTGCAGAGCAGGGCTTCCCTGCTGCAGCGTGGGAGGGCCAGGGCATGTGGGCTGCCTTGTGCCAGGGCCGGCTGCAGGGCTGTGAAGGTGGCTGTGCAGGCAGGGGTGCCCAGGGCTGTCCTTGCCAGCAGGGTCCCTGCAGCCCAGGGGGCTGTGTGCTGGGGCAGGGGCTCTGCCGCCTGCCAGGGGCAGCTCTCAGCCTGCCGGGGGGCTCCCGTGCAGCTCTGGGGGCGTATGGACTGAGCCCTGATAGGGAAGGATCTCTCTGCTGTTGAGAGCGTGCTGCAAGGGTGAGCGCTGCTTACAAGTATAGGTTACCCTCAGAATATGTCTGGATGAGACTTTTTGTATCGAAGGTCAGCGCAGGGATTGCTATGATAAATCCAGGGCTCTCCTCAATCTGTGTTTTCAGTTTTCTGTTGTTGGGGGCAGGAGAGGGAAGGCAGAAATGTTAATGGAGAGCTCGAGTTTGAAGATGTCCCTGAGACTGCCAGCTGTAACTCTGATGATGAGGAGGTCTGCCAGGAGCCTCCTGAAGTGCCCTCAGCCACTCCTCCGCCTATGAACAGCAGCAGCAGCACCTTTGCTGGAGCCATCAGGGTCGTTCTGAGCTGCCCTTTTCCCCCTGCGGACAGGACCCCGTGCCCAGCCAGTGCCCTTCAGAGAGGCACGTTTGTGGGGGGCCAGTGCACAGAGGCAGAGATGTGGTCTGTGAGCACTGACAGGGAAAGACCTGGCACAGGGAGATACCTCCCACAAGGAAAGTCTCCTGACATCCAGGATATTGCAAGGACTGATAGGAAACTTCAGACAGAATTGTTGTTGAAGGGAGAATCAGAAAGCTCTCTCTGACCATGTGCAGTGCAGACCCCTTTCTCTGAGGCATCCCCCTGGCCTGCTCTCCCCCCAGAAAAGCCTCTGCCCTCAGGGCTGGGGGTCCCGAGGCGTGAGCCACCCCCTCTGCAGCCAGAGCTCCAGCAGAGCCGCGGTGCAGCTCTGCAGCCACGTGCCCCGGTCGCTCTGCAGAGCACAGGGGCTGAGAGCAGCTGCCCGGCAGTGTTGGTGTGTGGGAGGTGGCGAGCAGAGCTGGGCAAGGGCAACGCTGCCCTCAGTGCCTGGCTCGCTCGCCCTGGACACTCTTACCTAGGCCATCAGTGCAATTTTACTTCTTTCTCTGCCGTTTTGGGTTAGTTTTATTCTCTAGCTCTTGCTGTCAGGCTCTCTGGGGATGGGTGTTTCAGCTGCAGAGTCACACTCTGACCTTGTGGGTCCTCTCCTGCAGGTGTGTCCATGGGAACAAGTGTCCCAGCTTTCCTCTCACCCGTGGGGCTGTGGGCAATGCCCTATGTGGGGCTGGGCAATGGGCTGGCTCTCCCTGAACCTGATGCTCTTGTTAGGGCACTTGGCTACCTCCTTGAAGTTCCCTTCCAAGCAGTGCGTTGCCCTCCAGAATGGAAACCTGTCCCCTCGCACCCATTAGCGATCTGAAAGCCCCACGTAGATGCGTAGAGTTTCTGTGATGGAGAAAACACTGCTGGGGTGGGTGAAATGAGCTGTGTATCCTTTGCTGTGGGTGGGATGCTGAGTTCTGATGAAAGTCTACAACCTTTACTGGTCTGTGGTGGGTCAGACCGTTCTCAGCAGTGCCTTGTGGTATTTCAGGGTAACATGGGAGTGTGGCCACCATTCATCTCAGGAAGGTGCAAGCCCACAGAAACTGGGAACCAGAAGGACAGACCACCTCCCCTCACTGGGCACTCACCCACAGGCAATCCTCTTGCCTCACAGACCTCACTCTGTTCCACCGGAGGGCAGCAAAAATGCTCTGCTTTTCTGACATCTGAAAATACTCAACAGGAGAGATGGGGGGGAGCTGTGAAAAAAACTAAAGCTCTCTTACAATGCCTTCACCCTTCCCGTTCCTTAGCACTGGCGCTGCAGACGCTGACCAGCCCTTCTGCGTTGGCACTGGTTTCAGAGGACAAAGTTAAACACCAGGACTGGTCCCTGCCCCCACCCACTGCTGCAGAGTGGGGCTGGCTGGTCAAGAGCCCGTGGGCAGATGCCCTGCTCTTCATCACCCACACGGCCAGCACCAAGCAGGGCTGCAGCCACACAGCTGCAGGAAGGTCTCCGAGAAAAGAGAGGGATGTCTGTGTGTGACGGGGGGATGGTCTGTGGGAAATGGCTTTGATTTTGCTTGCAGAAGTCTCCCCTAAATTATCGCTGTCTTTTTCTCCTGTGACAGGACCATATGCCCGGAGGCAGCAGATGTCCAACAGCAGCTCCATCACCCACTTCCTCCTCCTGGCATTGGCAGACACGCGGGAGCTGCAGCTCTTGCACTTCTGGCTCTCCCTGGGCATCTACCTGGCTGCCCTCATGGCCAATGGCCTCATCATCACTGCTGTAGTATGTGACCACCACCTGCACACCCCCATGTACTTCTTCCTCCTCAACCTCTCCCTCCTCGACCTGGGCTCCATCTCCACCACTCTCCCCAAAGCCATGGCCAACTCCCTCTGGGACACCAGGGACATCTCCTACTCAGGATGTGCTGCACAGCTCTTCCTGATTGTCTTTTTCCTTTCAGCAGAGTGTTCTCTCCTCACCGTCATGGCCTATGACCGCTACGTGGCCATCTGCCAGCCCCTGCACTACGGGACCCTGCTGGGCAGCAGAGCTTGTGTCCACATGGCAGCTGTTGTCTGGGGTAGTGATGTTCTCTATGCTGCGCTGCACACGGCCAATACTTTTTCACTGCCGCTCTGCCACGGCAATGCCCTGGGACAGTTCTTCTGTGAAATCCCACAGATCCTCAAGCTCTCCTGCTCACACACCTACCTCAGGGAAGTGGGGCTTATTGTGATTAGTTCCTGTTTAGCCTGTGGATGTTTTGTTTTCATTATTCTGTCCTACGTTCAGATCTTCAGGGCTGTGCTGAGGATCCCCTCTGAGCAGGGACGGCACAAAGCCTTTTCCACGTGCCTCCCTCACCTGGCCATGGTCTCCCTTTCTCAGCACTGCCATGTTTGCCCACCTGAAGCCCCCCTCCATCTCCTCCCCATCCCTGGACCTGGTGGCGTCAGTTCTGTACTCAGTGGTGCCTCCAGCACTGAACCCCCTCATCTACAGCATGAGGAACCAGGAGCTGAAGGACGCACTGAAGAAGCTGATGCAGTCAGGTGTCTCTCAGCAGCACTGAACTGCCCGAATCTCCTCACAAGGCATTTCCTGGTCATCTCTGGAACATCCTGTGCATTTAGCGCTTTTAATGTCACAACTGTGTTTCTCCTGGAATGTTTGCATGCACTCCACTTCCTCAAAGGAATGAACCCAGCCTGCCTGACCCAGAGGCTTTTGTATGTTTGCATCCAGGATGGTGCAGCTGGACTCCTGTGTCACACCTCTGTAATTTAAGGGGCTTGTGTAGTGGAGACATCTATCAACTTCCGAGGAGAGTAAAGCACCAGTGTAGAGCTCAGCTGTGTGAGTGTGCAAAGTTGGGGCAAATAACAGGGTGGAGGCACACGGCAGGGTGTCCTGGTGCAATTCCTTGGGTCACGGTGAAGGAAGCAAGGCAGTAATCGGGTGGGACACAGGGCTCTGCTCGGTGCCATGTTCCCTGGATACCCAGGGGAAGCTGCCCCAGGTGCCCCAAGATGTCCTAAGCATCAGTCGTTTCCTTTGCTTGTTGTACACCCCAGTCGCTACGAGGAACATTTGCTGCATGGTCAGCTCTGTCATCCTTAGTGGCTCAGTGATACCCAACTCCATTGCAACTCTAAATGTAAATGGAGCCACTTTCCTACTGTCACTGGTTACACACAAGTCCCATAGCTCTTGCCACAGTTGGCCACTCAGCCAAGGCTGTGGTCAGACACCTCCAGCCAGATCATGTCCTCACGGCTTTGCTTTGAGAAATAGTGAAGTAAACCACTGACTGAGTTCCCACCAACTGACCTGGGTCCAGCGCTCCAGTCTTTCACTCTAGATGTTATCTCAAATAAACCCCAGTTTCTCAGCCTCTCCTTGTCCATAACATGATCCAGGTCCCAACCATCCTTCTGGCTTCTGCAGGACTTGCTCCAGTCTGTCAGGGTCTTTGTTGTGCGGGGGAGCCCCACTGTGGGCTCAGCAGTCCTGATGTGGTCCTGTGGAGGGTTAAACACAGCCAGCACCCAGCCAGCCCCACAGCTGCTCATCCGCTCCCCTGACTCAACAGGAAAAAAGCAGAAATTATACCAGCAATGTTCATGGGTCATGGCCAAAATGTGTCATATTAAAATTCAATTTAATTTATTGCCAATTAAAAAATACATGGACTGTGAGAAACCAGGACTGAAACATAAAGACCATTCCCCTGACAGTTTCTCCAAGGGCCAAATTACTCCATTGTTCCCAATTCATCTACACACCAACACCCTGAGAGGTGCAAGGGTGCTGCGATGGAGAGACAGGAAACTGCTTGATGCAAGCAAATGTTGATTTATTGTATACAATCATGAGTTTATATATGTTACCAGAGGCCGCGTGCTTTAAACAGATTGGTTCCTTAAGCTAAGCATTACATACCAGGCAATCCCTGTTTGGTTAACTACAAACAAAGGACACTTTAAGTGTCTCAGCAGCGTCCAGTTCCTTCTCTGGGAAGCACTGGGGGTGACAGTCCTGCAGGTCAAGGAGCTGCCAGCACAGGGCAGCTGAAACCAGGGCGGGTGGACAGACTGGCTGTCCTCAGTCCGCACAAAGGGACTGTCTCTTTGCCTCTCAGGGCCCACCTGATGGCACCTGCAGTGCAGCAGGAATGGCAGTGCCAAAACCACTCCTCAGCTGTGGTGGGGCAACCGGAACAAAATACACAGAGAAAAATCCCCTCAACTCCGCTCCATAGTTGGGTGAACACGGGGTGGCAATGCTGTGAAGCCCTTTGATGCCCTGAGTGTATTTAATCCTAGATCACGCCACGTTCCTATTTCGCTACTGCTGTAGGGAAGGACTGACTCCTGCAGAGCCCACAGCAGAGTCTCCTACTCCCTGGAGCACCCTCAGCAAAAACCAACTCATGAGAGATCTACTAAAGGTCTTCGGGAAAGCAGAGAGGCCTTTTCATTGGGGTTCCTCTGAGAAATATGTTAGGTTTTGCTCAGCAAAGTCTTGCCTAACTCTTTTCCCTCTCAGACAATCTCTGTGCCAGGAGGCACCAGATGCCAAGTGGCTACCCCTTAACCCAGTTCCTCCTCCTGGCATTGGCAGACACGCGGGAGCTGCAGGTCTTGCACTTCTGGCTCTCCTGGGCATCTCCCTGGCTGCCCTCATGGCCAACAGCCTCATCATCACCACTGTACTGTGCGATCACCTCCTCCACACCCCCATGTGCTTCATCCTCATAACCTCTCCCTCCTCGACCTGGGCTCCATCCCCACCATTCTCCCCAAAGCCACGCTCAGTTTCCTGTACGACCAGAGCCATCTCTTACTGAGGATTTGCTGCCCAGCACTTACTGATTCTCTTTTTCATTTCAGCAGAGTATTTTCTTCTCACTGGGATGGCTTATGACTGCTTATGAGATTTGCCATCTACCTCGCCAACCTGACAGCCTGCAGTTGTGCGTGAGGAGCTCCACAGTGGACGTCATTTCCCTCAGCTTTACAAAACTCTGGCCATGGTCTTCATCAGCGTTCTTCTGCCCAAGCAAGTCCATGACACTCTGGGTGCGAACAGAAAGAGATGAGTAAAACACCAGCTGGATGGTCAGGCTGAGAGAGCAGTGGGGAAGGGCTCACACCCCACCTGGAGGCCACTGGGACATACTGGGGCAGTGTGGGCAGCACAGGGGACTCTCCTGATTACAGTTTAAGAGCTGTACACATGACCCAGTGGAGGCAACTCTCACAGTGTCTGTCGGTGGCACCAAACTGAGAGGAGCATCCCTGTGCCCTAGGGATGCCGTGGAGGGGAACCCTGGCAGGTGGGGTGGCCGCCCTGGCAGGAGCTGCACAGATGCAGGACGGACCAAGGGCAGAGCCTGCACCTCCCTCGCATGGACTAACACCCTGCAGCTGCAGGGCCTGGGACCTGCCTGGCTGGGCAGTGTCTGTGCAGAAAAGGCCCTGGTGGTGCTGGGGGACAGAAGGCAAAACACAATCCC
Organism: Falco biarmicus; assembly: GCF_023638135.1. Taxonomy (NCBI): domain Eukaryota; kingdom Metazoa; phylum Chordata; class Aves; order Falconiformes; family Falconidae; genus Falco; species Falco biarmicus. The sequence goes on along the minus strand of NW_026611833.1, from coordinate 2,637,214 downwards.
AGCCCGTGACCTGGTAGCAGAGGCAGCCAGCCGTGCCCTGGAGCGTATGAAGAGGTGCCTTGCCAAGAGAGTGAGGGAAATTATTTTTTCCACGTTATCATCACTCGTAACACCACATGTAGACCGCTGTGTTAATATTTTGGCCTTGACTGGGGAGGGAAGAGGGGAGGAAGCGGCTGGGTGGCTGCTGGGCTTTTGGCCAGTGACAAGCCATTACAGCGAGGAAGGTGTGTATGTGGGAGGGAGTTGAGGAAGGAAGGGAGGCAGCAGAATATCCCCAGGACTTAGAGGGCCATGGTTTCAAATCATTGGCCACCCCATTCAGAATGAAGCTGGGAAGTGATGCTGACATTCCGAACCAACAAGGTCCATAGACAGGCCAGGCTGTTCCTATGGTTGTGCCTGGAGACCCGCACACCTACGGCACAGGTTGTGCTGGGGCTGAATCTCCTGCCTGGCTTCAGTGGGCTCCTGGAGCCATGGACAAAGCTTTGGGTGGAGGCCCCAGGTGAGGCTGGTCAGGGCCAGGAAGGCCTAGGGATGCTCTCAGGGCCCTGCCCCCATGGGATCCCACCTGCCAGTGCCCTCAGCAGGCCAGGTTCTCCTTCCCTCCTGTCCTGGGCTGTGCTCTGCTGCTCTCCTTCCACACATGCCTGGGCATCAGGGACACCACAACTGCACACTACTAGAAGCAAGGTGTCACTGGTCTTCAAATCCCTGAGCAGATTGTTGTCTTTGGGGAGTCCCAGGTGCAGATGAGCATCAGAGTGGGTGGCCTGGTTGGTCTGGGGAACTCACCCACAAGCCCCTGGGCTCCTGGCATCCTTGCTTACCTGTGCAGTGATCACCAAGGAGACGGATTCCCCCAGAAGAGACAGGCTCTGTGATCCACAGGTTTCCTCAGGTCATTTCAAGCAGACATTGTTCATGCCTCACCCTGACTGTATGACCTGTCACTCTGTCCTGGCTCGGGCTGGCATGGAGTGCATTTTCTTCACAGCAGCCCTTCTGGTGCTGTGCTTTGCATCTCTTCCTAAGGCAGCGCTGACCACACACCAGTGTTTTGGTCACCGCTGCAGAGTAATCACCAAGGCTTCTCTTTCTCACACTCTGCCTGCGCTACAAGGAGACTGGGGGGACGCAAGGAGCTGGGGCAGCTGACCCCCAGTGACCACAGGGATATTGCATATCCCAGGACGTTGTGCTCATCAATAACAGCTCGGGGAAAGGAGGATGAAAAGAGGACATTTGTGATCATGGCATTTGTCTTCCCGTGTCACTGATAGATGTGCTGAAGAGCAGCTTTTCTGGGGATGGCTGAACCCCTGCTGCCCATGGCAAGGAGTGAGCGAATTGCTCCTGTTGCTCTCCTTGCACACAAAGCTTTTGCTTCTCCTATTGAACTGTTATTTTCCTGACCTGTTAGTTTTCCTCTGATCCTCTCCCCCATCACGCTGGGCATGTAAGGGGTCAGTGAGCAACAGATGCTGGGCATTTGGGTGCTGGACTGGGTCAAACCACAACTAATTCCTCCCACACTGCCACCCTGGCTGCTCTCCCCTTTGATCCACACTCAAGCTCTCACCCAACCTCATTGCCTGTCCAATACAAGAGCTCCATGTATCTGAGCTGCCCTGACCTCACACAGAGCGTCCCCCTCCCCTCATCTTTCCTGTAGGTCTCCCCTACAGACCTTGTGTCTCCATCCACCACCAAAGGCGTGGGAGCTGCCCTGCCCCTCCTCAGCGCTTACGGCACTGATGTCACAGCTCTGTGGTGGCACAGGGGGCTCCTGCTGCCCGCGCCCCAGGCGGTGGGCTCTGGGGCCCATGTGGGCTGCAGCACCTCAGGGGTGGCACCAGGGCCAAGGGCAGGCTTGTCACAGGGACACCGGTACCCAGGGATGGGAGCCCTTGTGTGGGAGGGGTTTGCTGCCCAGCAGAGGATGCTGGAGCGGGTGGCAGGGGGCAGCAGAAGGATGAAGGACGTTCCCACCACGAGAGCAAGGGCTGCAGTCCCCGAGGCCAGAGGGCAACAGGCCTGGGCTGCGCAGCCCTGGCAGGAGAGGGCTTTGCTCTCCCAGGTGACTCTGTAGCACCCTGCGGCCTGTGCCAGAGCTGAAGCTCATCTCCAGGATGGGCAAGATGCTGCTGCTGGTGCTGAGCGATCCCCTGGGGGAGGCCAGCCCGTGATCCAGCCCTCCTGGGGCTATCCTGCTGGTGGCAGGCCGGCCAGAGAGCAGCTCTGCAGAGAAGGACCTTTGGGTGCCAGAGGACAAGCAGCTGAGCAGGAGCCATCGATGCACCCTCATGGCAAAGGCCAACGGCCCCCTGGGCTGCATTAGGAAAAGCATCGCTGGCTGATGGGGGGAGGTGACCCTTCCCCTCCTCTCAGCACTGCTGAGGCCACATCTGGAGGGCCGTGTCCAGGCCTGGGCTTCCCAGAGCAAGGGAGTTGTTGACCTACTAAAGTCCTGCAAAAGGCCACCAAGCTTCTTGAAAGGACTGGAACATGTCTCCCAGGAAGACAGGGTGAGAGATCTACAAATGATCACTCTGGAGAAGAAAAGCCTCTGAGAGTCTTATTAATGTACGCAGCATTCCATGTGAGCCAAGGTAACACTTTTTGAACTGAGGATGTTCAACCACAGCAGGTAGTTGCCAAGAGTGGTTATGGAATGTCCACCCCTTGACATATTCCAAACCTACCGAGCCAAGGCCTTGTACAACCGGCTTGAGCTGGCTGCACGTTTTAAACTAATTGGTTCTTGAAGCTAAGCCTTGCATACTAGGCAATCCCTGATTGGTGGTTAACTACCAGCAATTAACCGCAAGGTGTTACCTTTCCTTGGCGCCATCCTTGGCGCCATCCGTCTCCCGCTCCCCTGTGCTCTGCAAACATGCCTCATCATGTTAATTGTTGTCTAGACAAGCTCGAGCACATTCCCCTCAGCTAACTGATTGCCACGCATGGTCCTAGTTTCCAGCCCGCTCCTGCATCTCCCCCTTCCTGTTGCACAAAAGAACCCCTGAAACCGAGCAAAAACAAGGCACAAGTAATAGAACAAATAAAAAACCAACTAAGACACATTATCAATGTCAAAATAACCCACTGTCTTTGTTCCGTACAGTTTTACAATTTCCCCTTTTTGTTTTTGAACAGCTAGTACCAGGTTTGCCATGTTCTGCAGGGCCCTTGCAAACATGACAGCAACCAAGGCAATAGCAAACAAACAATACTGCCAACTGAGTGAATGGATGCCAAAAAAAGGCTGACATTTTCTCAGATTTTGTTAACATGTTGCTGCAGTGGGGCGCCTAAAATGCACGCAGCACATACCATCAAAATCCTCACAGCCATGTCCTTGAACCAACACCAAAAAGCAGTGGCAATTTTGACTCACATTCTGAACTGCCTACCAAACAAGGTGATTTAACTCTTTAATGCTTTCCCTGCTGTTACTCTGGATAAGAGAAGAACCGCTGCGACACGTTCCCATCATAGCCTCCTACTACATTAGCATCTACAGAAAGACAATTATCGACAAAGTGTAAACAATATCAGCTTCTTTTGGATTAACATTATACATAGGTGGAAGGGCACACCAAACAAGAACTGGTTCAGTCAAAAAGTTCGAAACATCGCATGCCTTCTCTGAACATACCTCTGGGGTCATTCCCTTCATTCCCTCTCTTTTTTATGCAAAGAGAAACACTTTTACCATAACAGAGAAGCCCCTATTTACATCTGAGCCCGGACACAAACCGCAGCTGTATGCGCCACCAGGCTCAGGGCAGGAATCATTCATGCAGTTACATAGCTATATGTCACTACAAGTGTGCAGACACCTATTAAACACTAGATAACCATGTTTATCTTTCCTAGTCTCCTTCACAATACCCAGCTGTTCTCTCATCTCTTGTTAGGTCAAATATTCTCCAGCTTCCTCTCCTACATCTCTCTTCAGACATTCTCTATCCTCCTCTTTTTTGCTTGTTAATTGCGACAAGGCAAAGGTTGTGTGTAGCTGGGTGACCATGACCTGATTTATGTTACAATCAACTAAACACTGAATACAGGAAAAAAAGGTATGTGAGACGTAAGGCAAACATCAATAAGGTGGTTAAAGATAATTATAATAAATCCTGTAATGCTTTTGAGTCATGGCCCAAAGTTTCCCAGCCGTGAGAAGAGACCCACGGCCTCCCGCCCCTGGCTCTGTTGCAGATCTTTGTTTTAAGGCTTTTAAGTTTTGTATACTTTTGTAAATTAATTCACAGTGGTCACTCAGATTCACATAACACATCCTATCAAAGTCTTCACACTTGTGTCCCTGTGCTAAGAATAAAAATCAATAGCAACTCGGTTCTGTAGCAACACATGATGGACAGGATCAACATCTGTTAATAAGCCAGGAAAAAAATAGTATTTGTGGTATTACTTTGTTTAGCAAGCTAGCAGCCTAATTTACTAAGCAAGTTAAAAGCGTGTACTATTCTTACAGAAGAGATTAGAGAAGCAAAAATGTGTTATGCTGCATTCCAGAACTCAGCCTGAGAATTACAGTCTGCTGTGAGTTCTGCGTTACAATCATTTGACACATGTTGGGGTTGCAATTGTGAAAGTTGCCCGTTTACAGTTTTCATTGACATTATCACAGCTCGTTGTTTTAAAAGCAACCCTTGAGCTTCCTGATGTTCGACTTGCTGCAAAATATTCTGAAGCCAATCAATCAAGTTAGTATTAAAGTTAGTGACTCTCTAGGACCCTGCAAGACTGTGGCAAGACTCCCGCACCCTGACTGCCTTAATAGCCATTCCTTCATTTGCAAACAGTTGTCCCTGGGATACCTTGCCTGAGTCACAGAATCGGCACAGTTAATTGCTCCAGCCAACTGCTCATATATTAACAGCAATTCCTGATTAAGGTTTTCAGTCAAGGCCACTACAGGTAGCTCACAAAAATCAGATAACCACATCATATACTGTATCAGTTAGTACCATACAAAGCAGTAACTTCCAATCATGCCGTGTGAGTGTATAAGGCTCTGCCATCACTTCAAGAAGGGACATAGCAAATGTATTATGAATCCTCCCTTCCCCCACTGCTTTGCTTAACGCTTTAACAGCCTCGTATTGCACAGGCTGCCACTCTGCGGGTTGATTTGTCTGACAAAATACTGAACATGCCCTAGCGACTCCCAAAACCCATCACTTAAGTGTTTCCCACTTGCATTCCTGCCACCAATCCCTCAGACCCCCTTTCACCCTCCCCCAAAATACAATCAATGCATCGGGAGAGACAAGGGGGTGGTGGAAAGGTCTAGCTCCTTTTCCAGATCTATAGGACCTGGATCAAAAGGTTTATCAGTGTCAATAAAATCATTGTCCGAGCTGTCCTGTTCCCGTGCTTGGTATTGTGTTGTGAGGGTCGCTGCAGTCAGTGACAGAATCTTTGGGGGCAGAGGAGGTGTGGACAGAATCGCCATCGCTGACGGTGTCTTGAGAAGAGCCGCGCTGTCGGTGGAATTTACAGCTTCCTCTGGTTTAGCACCGCTAGTAGAATTAGTCCACCCTTGGCAAAGAGTAGTCAGAATTTGCCACCAAGATGTTAAATGCATTCCCGACACGGAGCTCCCCTCCACGGCAGCATCATACAATTGGCTGCTGTCTGTACACACTTTCATTCTTTCCAAGTCTCTAAAGTTTCTTGGCTGCTCACCTGTCTCGATGAATACAGGCGTTATCCTCGGGGTTTAGGTTGTCCGCCTGGTCCAGACAGCAAGACGATCGTTCAGCCAAGCCGTCTCCTCCGGAACGCAGCCCTCTTCCACGAGCTGGCTTTTTTATCGACCAGTTCCGTCCTTATTCTTCCAAGGCTTGGGAACACCACCATAGGGGTCACCATTTGGGGAGACTGAGGCATGGGCTCCCGGATCTGACTAGAAGACCCTTTATGAGTCCATATCCATCCCTCACAGGGGAAGACACTTGATTCCCATGTTTCCCACAGCTCATCTCTCAGTTCCAGAGGGACTTCATTTGCCGGTTCCTGCTACCTTTCAGCAGCTCATTCAACGTTCTGTGGGACTTGCAGCCTGCCGCTCAGCCTGGCGGTTCATAAACCCATCACGTCGGGGTCACCAGTTTGCTGCAATGGATAGACAGGACGCTGTTTGATGCTAGCAAATGCCGACTTATTGTGCAGAAGCACGAGTTTATTTATGTTATCAGAGGTCGCGTGCTTTAAACAGATTGGTTCCTTATGACGCGCGGAAAACGGACTCCACAATCCGTAAGATTGTAAAGTAGGTATGTTTAATCAGCGCTGGGCAGCACGGGGGTAGTCCCGCCAAAAATCGTGCACGCCTGGCGCGAAAACTTGCGCGATTTTATAAGGCAACTCATTACATATTCATAACTATGTCGTAATACGCCTATACATATGCATTACCTATCCCCGCTTTGTATTAAAATTAGCTCTGCGAGTCATTTCCATATTTTTCTCTCAACTGAGTTTGCGCAGTGTCCCCTGGTGGTGGTCGTCAGGGGTCCTGAGGATGAAGGCAGGTGAGTCTTCCTCGTGACCGCTAGTTGCCCCCACACCTGGCGCAGGCTCAGTAACGTCCTGCTCTTTGTCCAAACCGCAGAACCGGCTTTGGCTTGTTCTTGCAAGGCTGTAATCTTTCTTTGGACTTATATGGTCATAAAGCTGGACTTATATGGTCATGAAGCCCTTTACCCCCGTACACCTTGTCACAGCACCCAAGCAAACCCTGTAAGATTTGGCAAACAGCTAAACAGACTATCATAGTCATTAAACTTTACAACTTTTACCCTAAACAGCTAAGCAGACTATTACAATCGTTAAATCTTACAACTTTACCCTAAACAGCTAAGCAGACTATTACAATCGTTAAATCTTACAACTTTACCCTAAACAGCTAAGCAAACTATCATAATCGTTAAACTCTACCCTATCTCTTACCCCCCCCTCTCTCTCAGTCCCCCCTTTTCAAAGAAATTAGTAAATTCTTGTACTCAGACTCGAAGTATTGATTAGATTCTAATTTTTGTCACAGTTGATTTCTCTTCCATTCGCTATAGGAATTTCCAGTTCCCTTAAAACACCAAAATCCACAACGGGCAGCTATACTAATAATTAAAAATAGAAAGACAATTACAATGATCATTACAAATAATTGTTTTAACCATGTTAGATTGGGCAACCAGGATGTCAATTTCTCCCATAATTCAAAAAAACTCCAAGAAGTGTTGTCTTGTGTCACTTTATGTAGAATATTTACTTGTTTCCTAAATTCTTGGAGGTCCTCGGTGATTCGCCCGCTCTGATCGGCATACATGCAACAATCTATATTGATCACAGTGCATACCCCCCCTTGGGAGGCTAATAGCAAATCTAAAGCCATACGATTCTGTGATACTATTTTCGTAAGTCAGTAACTTCCTCCTGGAGTGCCAGGAGGGCATCAACTGTCCTATTTTCCACTGTTTCTATGACAGCTGAGATGTTTATTATTGCCTTTTCCAACTCACTAACCCCTAAAACCGGAATGAACCATCGCGCAAAACTGTGGAAACTCGTTGGTCTGTTTATGAGGGGGTTATTTACAACGTTTCGTTTTTTTCTTATGGGGGGTCGCGTTAACCCGTCAATGATAGTAATATTGGGGACCAGACCTCCCAGAGTGCATGCTCCTCGCCGTCCTATGGGCAAGACTTTATGAGCCGTTGTGCCACACAACCAATACCACCCTGTCCCTTGTGGGGTCAGGAGACCGGTATAGTTTAATTTCAAAAATCCCAAATCTCTACCTGTCATATTTAATGTACGACTTCTGTTACAATTTAGGTGTTCTCCCATAAACAGCCCTTTTCCCGAACTTACTAGGCAGTTATCCCCTAATATGCTGGTCTCTTCAACAGTTATTTTTAGTCCCCGTCCCCACTTAACCTGAGGGTCTGTGCTCCAGATTGTATTTCCCCAAAAGGAGCCATCTTGGCGGTTCATTAGGGAAACTGGCAGTGGGATGCCTATTAACGGTATCTCATAACCAGCATGCCTTGGTATTTGGGTACAGATCCAACAATCTGTTTTATTTAAAATTGTGGTGATGTTTTGAATCGCCTCTATATACCAGTTCTCTCGCCAGGCCACTGTGTCTATCACCTGTAAAATTATCAGAATCATGTTAAATTTAACCCACATCCTATCTTTTTAGCTTGAGCTTTAATGGCCCTTGAATTTCTCATGTCCAAAGCTTTTGTGGCGACTTCTTCACACGGGTATGATGAATCCAGGCATTCTGTTCTTTAATTTTGATTGCTGTGAAGGAGGTGAGGAGTACTTGGTATGGTCCTTCCCACTGTGGTTTCAAGGTTTTTTCTGCAAGAGACTTTACATATACATAATCTCCAGGTTGAATATCATGTACAGGCCCATCCAGACCCCTTCCTCGGGTCCCAATTACATGTTTTCCAATTTTATTGAGCTGTTTGCTCAATGCCACCATATAGGAGGTCATAATTTCGTCCCCAATTTGCATTGATGTCCCCTTTTGTATTCCATAGGGGCGTCCATACAGAATTTCAAAAGGGCTCAGTCCTTCTCTCACCCTTGGTCTTGTCCGTATACGCAAAAGGGCTAAAGGGAGAGACTGAGGCCATGGCAAGTTTGCTTCTTGTCCCAGTTTTACAATTTGCTGTTTGATTAAGTGGTTCATTTTCTCCACTTGGCCACTCGACTGAGGGCGATATGGGGTGTGAAGTTGCCAATCTATACCTAAATGGTGGCTGGTTTGTTGCACTAATTTTGAAACAAAGTGTGGTCCTCTGTCAGAGGATACGGTTGCTGGAACCCCAAAGCGAGGTATTATTTCTTGTATTAGCATTTTAGTTACCTCCCGAGCCTTGGCAGTTCTGGTTGGGAACGCTTCTGGCCAACCTGAAAAGGTATCAGTTAATACCAGCAAATATCGGTACCCCCCTTTTCTTGGAAGTTCCGTGAAATCAACCTGCCATTGTTGTCCAGGCCCATTACCCTTTCCAATCTGGCCCATTTCTAGTTTGGGAGTATTCTTTGGATTAGTTTGGAGGCAAAGGTCACACTGTTGAGTCACTTGTCTCACTGTGGTATATAAATTTCTAGCCACAATATCTTTTATCAGATGCTTATACAGAGCCTCCATTCCCCAATGTCTCTTCCTATGTTCTTCCCGTATTAAATGCCACAGTAAATATGAGGGAACAATTAATTTTCCCTGTGGGGTATAAGCCCATCCCTCTTCATTGTATGACCCTTCTAAGTCTGAAATAAGTTTCTGATCTTCCCTAGTGTGAGAAACTATGGACTAGGGTATTGTTTATTAAGATTTATGTTAAGCCCAATGTAAAGGTCAGACAGCAAAAGATATAAATAGCCACAAGATACCGCTTGTGCAAGATAAGATAACCACCAGATGTCCAGGAACCGACAGAAACAGGACAAACTACCCCATATAAGGACATATGAGTGAGGGGTCAACTATGGGACAAAGGAGGAAGACTTCTTACTTCGGCCTCAACGACCACCAGAAGGCAGAAAACGACCCCCTAACAACAACTGAAGCATGCGCAGGGTACCTCCACTACCTCATGAACACGGGAGTAAAGATGTATAAAAAGGGACTGTTTGAACTGCTCAGGACGGCAGTTGGCGGAGCGCAGACTCCCCTGCCGTCCAGCACTGTCTTTGCTCATATTCTACTTGCTATAATTAATAAAATTTTAATTGGATTATGATCCGTTGTGGTCTCAATTTATAACAATTTCTGGTGCCGTGACTCGGATAAGGAACGGTGGGCTTTGGTCCTCCGGGGAGGCGCCCCGCGACATTTCGCGGCCCCGCGACCAACAGCTTACTCCAACCTTACCGACGAACCTAAATTCTAGAATAATGAGCAAAGGAGAAACCGGTAAAATCCCATAGAAATTCTGTGCACGGGAGTCTGGACGAAGACGCAGGACGCGTAAGTATATTGCGAATTTGTTCGCGGGTTTGCCGTTCGGGCGGGATTGGGTTTCCTGGAATATAACGAGTGAGAGGTTCGATATACTGAACCAAGCGAGTGCGGACTCTTAAGTACTGCGTTTCCCATCTCCCGCGAGGGACTGGGCCAGGAACAAGGGGAGCGAGTGAGTGTATGTTTGTGGATATTCCAGAAGATGGGGGCGAAGGGCAGCAAGCCTTCGACTCCCATGGGAAGGGTACCCACTGTACCTAAGAATACCCCTCTGGCATATATCTTAGACAATTGGAGATATTTCCCTGGAACTCTAGGGAAAGATAAGCAGAAGATGATAGAACATTGTACTAAGATATGGGGAGGGAAGAAAATTTCTAAAAATGTCTTTTGGCCAGTCTATGGGTCAGAAGAAGATTGGGTAAGACAGCAATTAAACCTCTGGGTTAATAATAAAAAACCCCTTAACCCGGAGGAGAGTCGATATGCGCAAGCGTGGCTAGAAAGACCGGGAGCTAGACTTTACCCACTGAATGAAATGAAAACTAAACAAAAGAAAAAGCAGGAAGAGTTGGACGAAACCCTTCTAACCCCCCCTCCTTACATTCCTCCTCCTGCTCCCGCAGAGGTCCCCAGAGCGCCCACTCCCCCACCAGAGTCGGAACAAGGGTCTCCCCCTCTTCCTAGACGCGTAACTAGAAGTCAGAAAGGGGCAGCTCAGATGTACCCCCTAAGGGAAATACCCATGGGGGGACCTCAACCTGTGATCGGATATATTTCTGTACCCCTAAACTCGGCTGACCTACGAGATTTTAAAAGAACCAAGATGGGAAACTTAATTGAGGACCCACTCGGTGCTTGGCTTAGCTCCCTTTTGAGCTAAGCCGTAGACAGGCCGTAGACAGCAATTGAGATGGACCGTGCTCCCCCAAGGGTTCACTGAGTCCCCTAATCTGTTTGGACAGGCCCTGGAAGAGCTCTTAAAAGAATACCAGGTACAAACGGGAAACGTGCTGTTACAGTATGTAGATGATCTGCTCATAGCAGGGAATAATAAGGAGGATGTAAGGAAAGAAAGCATTCGGCTCCTAAACTTTCTTGCACAAAAGGGACTACGGGTATCACAAGAAAAGTTACAATTTGTGGAGGAAAAAGTGAAATATTTGGGGCATTATTTGTTTAACGGCAAGAAGATATTGGATCCAGAGCGCATTAAAGGAATTCTGGAATTACCTATGCCTGTCACTAAGAGGCAAATTCGGCAGGCATTAGGGCCATTTGGGTATTGTAGGCAATGGATAGAGAACTACAGCTTTAAAGTTAAATTCTTATATGAACAACTGTCTAAAGACAAAATGCCCAAGTGGACCCCTCAGGATCAAGAGCAGTTTGCCAGTCTCAAAAGGGAGCTAAGCCAAGCACCGGTTTTAAGCCTCCCAGATTTAAAGCGGCCGTTCCATTTATTTGTTAACATATATGAAGGAACGGCATTCGGAGTATTAACTCAGGAATGGGCCGGACAAAAGAAACCGGTGGCATACCTATCAAAGCTGTTGGACCCTGTGAGCAGGGGTTGGCCGAGTTGTTTACAAATCATTGTTGCTGCTGCCTTATTACTTGAGGAAACGAATCGCATTACCTTTAATGGAGAAGTTGTCTTATATGCGCCTCATAATATCAGGGGAGTGTTACAACAAAAAGCAGAAAAATGGCTTACAGATAGCCGATTATTAAAGTATGAGGGAATACTTATAGAATCCCCTAAACTATCTTTGAAAACTATTGGAGCAGATAACCCCGCTGAATTTTTGTACCCAGGAGAAGGTAATGAACTATTGCGCAATTGTTTTCAAACAATTGAACAGCAGACACGCCATTAGGCCAGACTTAGAAGAAGAAGAACTACAATGTGGAGAAGTATTATTTATAGATGGGTCATCACGAATAGTGGAAGGTAAACGATTGTCCGGATATGCCATCGTTAAGTTGGAAAAAGGAGAATTTAAGACAATAGAATCAGGCCCCCTGAGTGCCAGCTGGTCGGCTCAAGCCTGTGAGCTGTATGCATTGTGGAAAGCATTAGTGTCACTGAAGGGAAAGGATGGAACTATATATACAGACTCACGCTATGCGTTCGGAGTAGTGCACACTTTTGGGAAAATATGGGAAGAAAGAGGATTCGTTCACTCACAGGGAAAAGAACTGATACACCCGGAATTAATTCGGCGAGTTCTGGAGGCATTAAAAATGCCGAATAAAATAGCAGTTGTACATATAAAGGGACACCAGCGAGGTACAAGTTACCAAGTTAGGGGAAATAATGCAGCTGATACAGAAGCAAAACAAGTGGCAGGCAATTATAGTACGATTTTAACTATACAACAAATACCTGTTAGTAAAAATTTGAGTTTTGAGTCTGCAGAAAAGGAAAAACTAGAACAAATGGGAGCTAAGGAACAGGCTGGTAAGTACATATTGCCAGATGGGAGAGAAGTTTTGCCGAAGGGCATAGCACTTGAAATATTTTCAAAAATACATAGTAAAACACACTGGGGAACCCAGGCGTTAGTTGATCATTTCAATCAACAGTTTGCCTGTATAGGCGTATATAACATAGCAAAGACAGTCACGGCAGCCTGCGAGACCTGTCAAAAGGTTAATCGAAACAACATGAGACAAAAGCCTCTTGGAGGACGTTCCCCAGCATACAGACCTTTCTCACACATACAAGTGGATTTTACTGAACTACCCAGGGTAGGGCGTTACAAATATTTATTAGTAATGGTGGATCATTTAACACATTATGTTGAGGCTTTTCCTACCTCCAAGGCAACTGCTAACCAAGTTACTAAAGTGTAACTTGAAGACATTATACCTCGATATGGAGTACCTGAAGTAATCGACTCGGACAGAGGAACACACTTTGTGTCAAAAATTGTTAGAGGTCTAACAGAAAGCTTGGGTATTAAGTGGGAATACCATACGCCATGGCATCCACAAAGTTCGGGAAAAGTTGAAAGGATGAATGGAGAAATCAAAACTATTTTGACTAAATTAATGATAGAAACCAAATTATCATGGATTAAGTGCCTACCCATGGCACTATTAATTCTCAGAACCAGACCCCGAGCAGATGTAGGAATATCAGCGTTTGAAATGGTGTATGGAATGTCCTATAGAATTGAAAGTCCACAAACAAATGTTTTAATTCGAGACCGTGTGATTAATGAATATGTTTCACAATTAGCAGAACATCGTAACAAGCTTTGGGAACATGGACTGATTGTACAACGACCACCGTTGGACTTAAAAATTCATAATCTTAAACCTGGGGACTGGGTATTGGTTAAAACGTGGAAAGAAGAAATCCTAAAACCCAATTGGGAGGGACCTTATCTTGTTCTGCTTACAACGGAAACGGCTGTCCGGACTGCTGAGCGTGGATGGACTCATGCCAGTCGCATTAAAGGCCCAGTGACGAGACCCCACTGGAAAGTAATCAGTACACCAGGTGACACCAAGATAACATTGAGAAGATAAAGTTATGATAGAGATTTTATTTGATTATTTTGCCGCATTACCTTTTGGTATAAAGTGTGTATTGTTGTTTATATTTGCTATAGTTATCTCGCTTTTTATCTATTATATATGGAAGTGTAAGAAGTGTAATTGCTAAACTTATGCAACCACACAATATCAAGTATAGAAGATATGCTGATGTAAATAATATATGCACTCTAGATATATGAATTAGATGTAATAATTTGAACTGCAATTATTATCCATTTGCTTGTTTTAAATGTAAGGTATGCCAGGATAAATGGTGGACACACTGTGAATTCGGATACCCTCCGACAGGAGTTTGCACACAGTGTTGGAAAATCCAAAAGAACTCTTACTGAGTGGAAATTAAAACAATTAGAGTCTAAACAAGAAATTATTCGAGAATCCCATGAGTGGTGGGAAATTTTTGCCAAAGGAATAAACCCTCAATATTATTGTTACCACTCCACCGAACCAGTCCCCTTTGTAGCTGAAATCTTGGCTATAAAGTGCAGAAGGGAAGTACTAACCGTGTCTTGCTTTGCCCCATTAGTTAAAGCTGCAAAGTGGGAAGCCTATGTAAACAGGCAGAAAGCCCGAAGCAGCCGTTCTCCTGAAGAATTCCCTTGCTGCCGAGAAGATGGTACACCCCGTGGCTCGAAGCAACCAAGTCGACGGGCAAGGCAGAGGAGGAACAAACTGTGGAGAACAGAACCAGAACAATGGGACACTAAAGCAACAATGGCCGAACTTCCCCAGGACTGGTAAAAATATATTTGGATTGACAAAATTGGCAGACACCCTTTTTCCTGGTATACCATTAGTTTTGTTATTGATAATAACCCAAGCAAATGGAAACCCTCATGAACCTATGAACTGGACAATAACAAACATAAAATATCCAAGTAATCCAATCCAAGCACGAACTACACCGGGCACAGTTAGTTTCAATGTGGGTTTGCATGATCTAGTTACTGAAGAAGATCGTAGAGATGAAGCGGATATATGTAAACCAATTTATATATGTCCAGCATCAAACCCTGGTAAAGGATACTGTAATTCTGCAGGTCATTATTACTGTGCATATTGGGGGTGCGAAACATGGGCCTCTGAGTGGTCCGCACCTGGAGACCAATATCTAGAAATAAAGTGGTCACCGGAAGAATGCGAGAGACCTAAATTACACGGAGACCGGTGGGGTCATTGCTTAAGTAAACCGATTCCTTGTGTGGGCATCAATATAACTATAAAAAATCCTGCTCAGGACTTTTGGCTGGCAGGGAAATATTGGGGAATTAGATATTGGGAAACAGGTGCAGACAGAGGAGGAATTTTTCAAATAATGAAGAGACCGATGCCCCACGATCCTTTACCAGTAGGACCAAACCTGGTCCTGAATCCACCTACTTTCTTTGAAAAAAAGGTTGCCCCCGTAATTGTCGTAACCCCTTCTCCAGACTCCCTTTCGGAAACAGCTAATGACATCGTGACTGAATTCTCCTTATCCAGGGATCTAGAGTTGTCAGAATCCAACGACCCCTTATGGAATCTAATGCAAGCCTCTTATCGTGCCCTCAATGAAAGCAAACCAAATTTAACTGAGGAATGCTGGTTATGTTATAATGTTAGACCACCATATTTTGAGGCAATTGGAAAACCAGGAAGGATTCGATGGTCTAATGGTTCAAACCCACGAGAATGCCCATGGGATGACCAGAGGAACCATACGCAAGGAATTACTATTCAATTAGTAACAGGTCAAGGAAAATGTATAGGTACAGTGCCCGAAAAGTATCAGCCTTTGTGCAACCGAACAGTCACTAACACCAATATAGAGAAACACAAGAATCAAGCTGACAAATGGGCTATCCCGACACCAGGAGCTAAATGGGTTTGTTCAGACATCGGAGTAACGCCTTGCCTATCCCTAAACGTGTTTAATCAATCTCAGTTTTGTGTACAGGTGATTATTGTTCCTCGTCTGATCTATCACACCTCCGAGGAGGTGTTACGCCACTTTGAAGGAGACCTGAATAGACAAAAACGAGAGCCAATTACAGTGGTAACCCTAGCTACACTGCTGATAGCGGGCGGAGTTGGAGCAGGTACAGGCATAGCCTCCCTAGTAAAAGGTCAGGAATTACAAAGTTTGCAGATGGCTGTAGATGAGGATTTAGCAAAAATAGAACAATCTATCCAAAATTTAGCCACTTCAGTAAAGTCTTTATCAGAAGTAGTGCTGCAAAATAGAAGAGGATTAGATCTATTGTCCTTAAAGGAAGGAGGGTTATGTGTAGCTCTCAATGAAGAATGTTGTTCTTTTGCTGACCATACGGGAGTAGTCCAGGACACCATGTCTGAACTCCGGAAAAGGTTAGATCAACGTAAGAAAGATCGTGAGGCGGGAAGGTCATGGTATGAAAACTGGTTTAATATCTCACCTTGGCTAACCACTTTGTTGTCTGCTTTAGCAGGACCACTTATTATGTTGATTCTGGGACTTATATTTGGGCCTTGTATATTACGCTATATTTTACATTTTATTAAAGAACGGTTTGACATAGCTAAATTGCTTATTGTAACTACGAGGTCTGGGGCAAAGTATAAGAGTGTATCTATTAATGAGGATGAAGATTGTTGTGAATGCGTTATGCCACGTGAGAACTATGCCTATTGTAATTGTGAGGTATTACCTTGTGAGTGTTATGATAAATGTTGGGATTGTGGAAAAAGGTTTGCTTGCAGTGCCGAGAATGAAAGCAGCGTCTAATAAACAATAATAGGATAAAAAGAAAAAGGGGGGTTGTGAGAAACTGTGGACTAGGGTATTGTTTATTAAGATTTATGTTAAGCCCAATGTAAAGGTCAGACAGTGTGAGAAACTATGGACTAGGGTATTGTTTATAAAGATTTATGTTAGGCCCAATGTAAAGGTCAGACAGCAAAAGATATAAACAGCCACCAGATACCGCTTGTGCAAGATAAGATAACCACCAGATGTCCAGGAACCGACAGAAACAGGACAAACTACCCCATATAAGGACATATGAGTGAGGGGTCAACTATGGGACAACTATGGGAAGACTTCTTACTTCGGCCTCAACGACCACCAGAAGGCAGAAAACGACCCCCTAACAACAACTGAAGCATGCGCAGGGTACCTCCACTACCTCATGAACACGGGAGTAAAGATGTATAAAAAGGGACTGTTTGAACTGCTCAGGACGGCAGTTGGCGGAGCGCAGACTCCCCTGCCGTCCAGCGCTGTTTTTGCTCATATTCTACTTGCTATAATTAATAAAATTTTAATTGGATTATGATCCGTTGTGGTCTCAATTTATAACACTAGTGTATTTTGGTTTATCTTGTAGGGAAATATGTCTATCGGGGATTAAAGCCCCTGCTACTTTTATTTTCGTTTTGGCCACTTTTTTTGCCTCTCTGTCCGCCAGTTCATTCCCTTTTTCCAAATCTGAGCTCACTTTCTGGTGTGCCTTAATATGCATAATTGCCACTTTCTCAGGGAGTTGGACAGCTTCTAGTAACTTCAGAATTTCTTCTGCATGTTTGATATTTTTCCCTTGGGAGTTCAATAAACCTCTTTCTTTCCAAATTGCTCCATGTGCGTGTACAACTCCAAAGGCATATTTTGAGTCTGTGTAAATGTTTACAGTTTTGCTCTGAGCCAATTCCAGGGCTCGAGTTAGGGCAATTATTTCTGCCTTTTGTGCGGAGGTGTTCATGGACAAAGGTCCTGACTCTATTACCTCTTGACTGGTGGTGATGGCGTATCCTGCGTGCCGATTGCCATTCAGGACATAGCTGCTCCCGTCTGTGAACCAGTTTTCCCCGTTTTCTATGGGGCTATCCTTTAAGTCTGGGCGACTTGCGTATGTCGCTTCAATAGTTTCTAAGCAGTCATGATGCACTGGTTCTCCTGTGTTTCCGCTGAGAAAAGAAGCTGGGTTGGCAATGTTAGTAACCACGATTTCCACATCATCCTGTTCCACTATTACAGCTTGATATCGCAGGAACCTTTGTGGAGATAGCCAGTGTCCACCCTTTGCTTCCAATACTGCCGACACTGTATGGGACACAAAAACAGTCATTTTCTGGCCCAGGGTGAATTTTCGGGCTTCCTGTATATTTAGTATCACAGCCGCAACTGCCCTTAGGCATCCAGGCCAGCCCTTTGCAGTCGCGTCTAACTGTTTAGAGAGGTAGCCAACTGCCCGACGGTACGGACCTAGCTCCTGTGCCAATATTCCTAGGGCAATGCCCTGTTTCTCGTGAGAAAAAAGGAGAAACGGCTTACCCACATCCAGGAGTCCTAAGGCCGGGGCTGACATCAGGGCCTTCTGTAGTTGTTCAAAAGCTTGTTCAGCCTCTTTTATCCCATTCGAGGTGTTTCTGTTCAGTCACTGTCAGCGCATATAATGGTTTAACAAGCAGTCCATAATTGTAGATCCACAATCGACACCACCCTGTCATTCCCAGAAAGGTTCGCAATTCCTTTACCGTCTGGGGTTTTTTAGTTTGGCATATCGCCTCTTTGCGGGCCTGTCCCAAAGTTCTTTGTCCCGCACTGATCTCATAGCCCAAATAATTCACTTTACGCTGCATTACCTGGGCCTTCTTCTTGGACACCCTATATCCTTGAAGCCCTAAGAAATTCAACAGACTCACCGTCCACTCCATACAATCTTCCTCTGTGTTGGTAGCGATCAGGATGTCATCCAAGTACTGCAACAATTTTCCTTTCTCGGATGGGGCTTCCCAGGATTCCAGGTCTCTCGCAAGCTGATTGCCAAAAATGGTAGGACTATTCTTAGATCCTTGCGGCAACACCGTCCAAGTGAGCTGGGTCCTTCGACCACTTTTAGGATTTTCCCACTGGAATGCAAACAACTTTTGACTGGCTTCGTGGAGAGGGAGGCAAAAGAAAGCATCCTTTAAATCTAGAACAGTAAACCAGATTAATTCAGGTGCCAATGCAGTCAGTAGGGTATACGGGTTTGCCACGACTGGGTAGAGATCCTCAGTAATCCTGTTCACTGCACGCAAGTCTTGAACCACCCTATATGACCCATCGGACTTCCGAATAGGTAATATAGGAGTATTGAATTCAGACTCACATTCCTTTAATAGTCCTAGCTGCAAAAATTTTTCTATCACCGGCCGGATTCTTTCCCTGTCCTCTTTCTTTAGAGGATATTGTTTAATTCTTACCGGTCGTTGACCTTCCTTTATCTTAACTTCAACAGGTGGAGCATTTTTCGCTCTTCCAGGCGCATCAGTAGCCCAGACTCCTGGATACACTTGGTTCAGAATTTCCTCATTGATTTTCCCTTCTGAGGGGAGACTAGTTAGGACTAGACTTAATGCCTGTGTATATCGTTGATCCTTTACCTCCAAAGTAATTTCCCCTTTTTCAAACGTGACCTTTGCTCTTAATTGTTCCAACAAATCTCTCCCCAAAAGTGCCTTTGGGGAGTTGGGCATATATAAAAACTTGTGGATACCCCATTGCTTTCCCAATTTATACTTTAAAGGTTTGCAAAAATACGCCTTTTCACTTTGGCCAGTTGCTCCCTGGACTACAACGTAATCATCTCCTAAAGGCATTAAGGCTTGATTCAAAACCGAATATGTCGCTCCTGTATCTATCAAAAACTCCACTTGCTGCTGCTTTTCCCCTAGCTTAATTATAACCAGTGGATCCGCTAGGGTAGATTCCCCAGGTTCCCGTCAGTCTTCTATCACATTGGCTATCTTCACGTTCGCCGAGGTTTTTCGACCCCCTTCCTTGTTTCTAGGACATTCCCTTTTCCAATGACCAAAGCCCCTGCACATAGCACACTGATCCCTTTCCAATCGAGACGAATCTCGCCTACCACCTCTCCGTTCCCCTTTTTCTTGAATGGCAGCTATCAATTTCCTTTGTCCCCGCCGATATTCTTCCTCTCTATTACTAAACACCCTCCACGCTTCATCCAACAATATCTCTAAGTTTCTACCTTCTGTAGAACGCAGCTTTTGAAGTTTTCGCCTTATGTCCCCTGTAGATTGACCCAGGAATAAAGAAATTAATTGCTGGATCCCTACCTCAGACCCAGGGTCCAGCGGCGTGTTACGGCGCATCACATCCCTCAGCCTATCCAGGAACTCAGACAGGGACTCAGAAGGAGTTTGCTTAACTGCATATAAAGCTGACCAGTTTATAGTTTTGGTAATTGCTTTCTCCATTCCCTTCACAATCCATTCCTGATATTCCCGTAATCTTTGCATATGTGCCGATCTATTAGCATCCCACTTTGGGTCTTGGAGGGGGAAATATTCCTTAACATCCCCTCCTGTAATTTTATAATAGTCTTCAGCCAGATTTCCTGCTGTTTTCAAAACTAGCTGTTTTTCAGTTTCAGTCAAATACTCCAATAATAATTGTATATCGTTCCAATCGGGATTGTGTTGTTTCACGATAAATTGGAACTGCCTGGTTACACTTATCGGGTCTCTTCTATAATCCTTTGCAATCTTTCTCCACTCTCCCAAATCAGCAGTGGAGAAAGGCACTTTAATTAGCATTGTTCCCCCGTCTGGCCCCACCGCCTCTCGGAGGGG
Organism: Falco biarmicus; assembly: GCF_023638135.1. NCBI lineage: Eukaryota > Metazoa > Chordata > Aves > Falconiformes > Falconidae > Falco > Falco biarmicus. The sequence continues at coordinate 2,617,029 of NW_026611833.1, read as the reverse complement.
TGCTTGTAAAATAGTCAGGGCAGACTTCTGCCGAGTGTGGGAAGATACAGGGCTATCAGGAGGATTAAAAGCTCCTTCCGAATCCGCATCCTTGTCCCGTGCCCGGGGGGGAGGTTTAAACAAGTCATCTAAGTCCTGTTCTGGGGCTTGGTGAACCTTGTCTGCCTTTGTACACCTCTGCCCAATGCTGCAGGAAGAACAGCATCTTTTCAATTTACTTCTACCCTCCTTATTTTCCCGCTCCAATGCGAGTACCATAGGGTCCTGTGGGGGTATTATCCCACAGTCCCTTTGCCACTCCGGATGGTTTCGCAGAGTGAAAAACATATCTGCATATGATACTTCATCCCATTTCCCTTCTCTTCTCAAGAACAGCATAAGCTGTAACAAAGTATTATAATCCAATGTTCCATTAAACGGCCACTGAACTTCGCCCTCTAACTTATACAATGGCCACCACTGATTACAATATTTAATGAGGGTCTTTTTGCTTTCTGTGCTTCCCTTCCCTACAATATCCTTCCAATGGGCGAGTATACAACCCAGAGGACTCTTTTTTCAGTATCCCTCCTTGGGTGTTACCCATTTTCAATATACTCTTAAGGGATTCAAACTGACTTTTAAATTCTCTCTTTCTACGCCTATCAGCCACACTCTCACTTATTCTCACTCAATTCCACTCTCACGGACGTCCATGCACTCAGAGAAAATCACACACACATCACTTTACACAAACACTATGGTTCGACAAATGCAAATCGATAGTCTATTCCAAATGTCTTATTGCCATAACCAAAATCAATACCAAGAGAAATTTAACACAGCATCGCTCCAGTTAACAACCTTTTAGCAGCTGCAAATATCTTGTGAATTACAAGAGGCCCGCTTACCCCTCTCCTGTTTGTCCTGGCTCCCAACAACAGGATACAGCAGTTACCTTAAACTCAGTCGATCTATCCCCGAGATCGCTACCGGCCGCTCTGTCGGCCAGCGAGTTTCTCAGTTAAAGTCCCAAACCCAATAGGTACCTAACCAACGGGCACTATGCTGCACGCCAGACGTCTCTGCGCGATTTATCAGCAGTCCGAATATGCGTACGCTCAAGTCCCTTTGTTAAACATACCGTTAAATCCGCAGCTCCAAGAGGCTGTTGTCCACTCCCGCGGTGATCGGCCGGCAGCGGAGACTCCTCCAAGCAAAACGCTCGGGGCGCGCCTAGGAGCGTCCGCTCCGCAGTCGGTCCCGCAGCCGAGTGGAGATCCTCCTGGCTGGCTCGCCAAAACTGACGCGCGGAAAACGGACTCCACAATCCGTAAGATTGTAAAGTAGGTATGTTTAATCAGCGCTGGGCAGCACGGGGGTAGTCCCGCCAAAAATCGTGCGCGCCTGGCGCGAAAACTTGCACGATTTTATAAGGCAACTCATTACATATTCATAACTATGTCGTAATACACCTATACATATGCATTACCTATCCCCGCTTTGTATTAAAATTAGCTCTGCGAGTCATTTCCATATTTTTCTCTCAACTGAGTTTGCGCAGTGTCCCCTGGTGGTGGTCGTCAGGGGTCCTGAGGATGAAGGCAGGTGAGTCTTCCTCGTGACCGCTAGTTGCCCCCACACCTGGCGCAGGCTCAGTAACGTCCTGCTCTTTGTCCAAACCGCAGAACCGGCTTTGGCTTGTTCTTGCAAGGCTGTAATCTTTCTTTGGACTTATATGGTCATAAAGCTGGACTTATATGGTCATGAAGCCCTTTACTCCCGTACACCTTGTCACAGCACCCAAGCAAACCCTGTAAGATTTGGCAAACAGCTAAACAGACTATCATAGTCATTAAACTTTACAACTTTACCCTAAACAGCTAAGCAGACTATCATAATCATTAAACTTTACAACTTTACCCTAAACAGCTAAACAGACTATTACAATCGTTAAATCCTACAACTTTACCCTAAACAGCTAAGCAAACTATCATAATTGTTAAACTCTACCCTATCTCTTACCCCCCCCCCCCCCCCCCCCCCTCACTTAAGCTAAGCATTACATGCCAGGCAATCCCTGTTTGGTTAACTACAAACAAAGGACACTTTAAGTAAATTTTTACACTCATCAATTAACAGCAAAGTGTTACTTCCCCTTGGCACCATCTGTTCCTCATCTTCTTACCTTTTCTCGGCCAGACTCATTCTGTTGGTTGTTATCTATTCACCCTCCTTATCCTCCCAGGGTCTTCATGTAAGACAGAACAACGAAAACAAAACACCCAAAGAATAAAGAGGCACCAGCCACAATAATCCCCACTTCCCTGAGGTAGGTGTGTGAGCAGGAGAGCTTGAGGATCTGTGGGATTTCACAGAAGACCTGTCCCAGGGCATTGCCGTGGCAGAGCGGCAGTGACAGTGTATTGGCCGTGTGCAGCGCAGCACAGAGAAACCCACTGGCCCAGGCAGCTGCTGCCATGTGGACACAAGCTCTGCTGCCCAGCAGGGTCCCGTAGTGCAGGGGCTGGCAGATGGCCACGGAGCGGTCATAGGCCATGACGGTGAGGAGAGAACACTCTGCTGAAAGGAAAAAGACAATCAGGAAGAGCTGTGCAGCACATCCTGAGTAGGAGATGTCCCTGGTGTCCCAGAGGGAGTTGGCCATGGCTTTGGGGAGAGTGGTGGAGATGGAGCCCAGGTCGAGGAGGGAGAGGTTGAGGAGGAAGAAGTACATGGGGGTGTGCAGGTGGTGGTCACATACTACAGCAGTGATGATGAGTCCGTTGGCCATGAGGGCGGCCAGGTAGATGCCCAGGGAGAGCCAGAAGTGCAAGAGCTGCAGCTCCCGTGTGTCTGCCAATGCCAGGAGGAGGAACTGGGTGATGGAGCTGCTGTTGGACATCTGCTGCCTCTGGGCATGGGAACCTGCTCAAGGAGGAAAAGTAGTGACAAGTCAGGCAATTCTTCTGTTAAGCCAAGTGAAAGCCGTTTCTCCTAGATGCGCCCCCGCTGCCCCATGTCCCCCCCTCTGCCGTTCCTAGGAGAGCTCCCTTCCGAGCCGTGGCTGGAGCTGTGCTGAGTGCTGGCCGAGTGTGCTGTGAGGAGCAGGGGCTGTGCCCGCTGGCTGCCCAGCAGTGAGCCCTGCTCTGCAGCAGGGGCTTCATGGGAACCGTGGGGGCAGGGGCCAGTCCTGGCCTTGCACTGGCTCAGCCCAAACTGCTCCCAGCGCAGAAGGGCCTGTCAGCATCGGCTCTGCCCGTGCTGAGCAACGGCCATGGCCAGAGTCAGGTCAGGAGGGCTTTGTGCTGTGCTCAGGGAGAGCAGAGTGAGTGCTGAGAGGCAAGGGCACTGTCTGTGCCTGAGGGCAGAGGCAGGGACTCTGCTCTCTCCATCCCTCTCCTTCCCAGCTGCCCGGCAATTGCTCCTTTCTTAGATGGAGAGTGATCACACTGCCATGTTACCCTGACAAGCAGCCAGGCACTGCTGAGAGCAGAGGGATCCACTGCAGAGAACAGAATGCCTCATCCCTTACCGAAGGCTCAGCACCACACTGCTATCCAAGGACACCCAGGGCTCACTGTGTGCCCTGGCAGGCACATACAGCTTGGGTGGACACCCGAAGTAGGTAGTCAGGTGTCTTGACCATGGCAAGTTCTTGCAGGAGACTCAGCTCCTTCCCCAGCCTCACAGACTGCATTGCCCACAGCATCACAGGTTTGGGGAAAGCTGGGACACCTCCTTGCTGAGGACATGTCTGCACAGGAGGACCCACAAGCTCTGCGCCTGAGCCGGCAGCTGAAACCCCTCTTGCCAGAGAGCCTGCCTGCAATGCCAATAGCATCTGAGCAAGGCCAGGAGAGAGACAAAGGGACACTCGGGAACTCCTTCCCCTTCCCCAGCCCGGCACACCACCTCCCACACAGCAGCAGTGCAGGGCAGTCACCCTCAGGCTCTGCTCAGCGAGAAATGGCACCGTGGCAGCAGGAGAGATGCACTTCATCCCTCCTGCTGCTCTGCTGGACCCGGAGCTGTTGAAACACATGGAACCAACGGTCTAAAGGCTGTGCTGGGTGGGAGAGGAGAGCAGAGGTGTGTTGCTCAGGGAAGGCACCTGCACGGCAGACCATGGCCAGGAGGTGCCCCTATCTGCCCTGCATCAGGGTCCCCCTCAGCATCTCCCCCCCTCCCTGCCTAGGGCTCTGCTGCCTGCAGCTGTCCCTGCCAGCAGCTCTTTCTCTGGCCCCAGGGCTCTTCCCTGCCAGCGCTCACAGAGCCCAGCTCAGCCCCTCTGTGCTTTTGATTGTGTCCTTGACCATGGACATCCCGTGAGGCAGGGACACTCTGAAAATCATTGGTCTGTTTCTCTATTGCCTCACCACAGCGATGACTTTCAACAGTGCTGGCTAACTGGGGAGGTCCAAGAAGGCTGAATGTTAGTCACGTGCTGCCCACCTACAAGAAGGGTAGGAGGGAGGTTCGGGATAACCAGGAGGTCAGGACCAGCCAGCATGGATGTATGAAAGGCAGGTCCTTTGTGAGGAATCTGATCTCCTGCTGGGACAAGATGACCTGCCTAGTGGATGAGGGAAAGGCTGTGGATGCTGTCTAACTGGACCTTAGGAAAGCCTTTTGGCTCCATCTCCCACTGCATTCTCATGGAGAAACTGGCTGCTCATGGCTTCGGTGGGTGTTCTCCACGCTGGGTTCGAGCTGGCTGGACAGCCAAGCCCCAAGAGGGGGAGTAAATGGAGTGAATTCAGGTGATGACGGCCCATAAGGAGTGGTGTTCCCCAGGGCTCAGTGTTGGGGCCAGTCCTGCTTCAGAACTTTATTAATGATCTGGCTTGAGTGCACCCTCAGTGAGTTTGCATACAACACCAAATTGGGTGGCAGTGTTGATCTCCATGAGGGCAGTAAACCTCTGCAGAGGGATCTGCACGGGTTGGATCATTTGGATGAGTCCAGTTGTATGAAGTTCAACCAGGAGAAGTGCCAGTTCTGTACGTGGGTCACAACAGCCCCCCACAACGCTACAGGCTTGGGCCAGAGTGGCTGGAAGGCAGCCTGGTGGGGAAGTACCCTGAGGGTGCAGGTTGACAGATGGTTGAGCATGAGCCAGCAGTGTGCCCGGGTGGCCAAGAAGGCCCATATCATCGTGTCTGCTATCAGAAACAGTGTGGCCAGCAGGACCAGGGCAGTGATGGACCCCCTGTACTCGGCACTGCTGAAGCCACACCTTGAACACTGTGTTTCCATTTTGGGCCCCTCACTTCAACAGTAATGTTGAGGTGTTTTAGTATGTCCAGAGAAGGGCAACAAAGGTGGTGAAGGGTCTGGAGCCCTGCACTGTTGAAGAGCACCTGAGGGGACTTAGGTTGTACAGTGTGGAGAAGAGGAACCACAGGGGGGATCTTTCTGCCTGAAAGGATGTTGTAGACTTGAAAGGTTGGGTTGTAGACCTGAAAGGTGGGGTAGGTCTCTTCTCCCAGGTAAGAAGTGACAGAACAAGAGGAATATGCCTCAATTTACACCAAGAGAGCTTTAGATTGGATATGAGGAAAAACATCTTCACTGCAAGGATGGTCAGGCATTGGAACAGGCTGTCCAGGGAGCTGTGGGAATCAGCAGCCCTGGAGGTGTTTCAAAAGTACATAGATGCAGTGCTTCGGGACATGATTTAGTGATGGGATTGGCCGTCCTGTGGTAACGGTTGGATTTGATTATCATTAAGGTCTTTTTCAACCTAAATGATTCTCTGTTCCTATGCTTCTATGATATTGCAAGCCTACCTAGACCAGTTACTGAGCAAGTTGCTCTAGCTGACCCTGCCTCAGTTGGAGGGCTGGATTCGATGATCTCCAGCGGTCAGTCTAACCTGGAAAAAAAAGCCATATATATGAAAGATCATATATCATGTGTATGTCAACACAACTACGGAAGTTCATGTGAAGAATGTTTCTCCACTCAAATGGCTTGTGGGAAATGCATTTGAAAAATCTGAAAGAAACAAGGCTGCTTTTCTGTGGCCAGGTCATGGGTTAGAATGAGGGTGACAGAGGGGTGTGTTATGAGGAGGACAGCTGATTCTCAGGAACTCCTCATGCAGGAGGACATGCCTGGCTGTGAAGGGGCCTGTGAGGTCAGTTCTGTCTCTGGAGGTGACAGGCCAGCATCAGGAACGTGGCTGGGACAGTCCCTCTGCCAAGGGACCCCATAGGCCCCATCCAGGAGAAGGGCTGGGGTACAGGCTGTCATGTCCATTTTGCCTGTGGACATGAGAGGACAGCAGCAGGCATGTGGCTTGGTCACGTCTCTGGGAGAAGCTAAAAGGCCAGCAGCAGCCATGTGGTTTAGAAGACCATGTGGAGGTGACTTCACTTTTTTGAGGGGAAAGACCACCAAAAATAGCTATTGAGTTATGTTCCCTGCTTGGAGGGCAGTTCCTGAGGTGGTAAAGCCTTTCTGGGTAGTGGGAAGAAAGAGGAGAGGGGAAAAGATTTCACAAAGTGTAATGTTGCAAATGGAGAGTGGCTATCGGGAGGAAGAACCGTCACTGCAAGGGTCCTGCTGCGGTGCCAGAGCTCAGCCAGAGGGAGCCTGGATCAGCCCATGGTTTGTGTTTCAAGGAACAGCCGGTGAGAGTGGAGGTACCTCAGCGAAGGTATGGCAATGTTGGGGTGAGAGCAAGGCAGGGCAGCGAGATGGTGCCTACAGCCTGCAGGGCAACAGGGGCAGGGCTCCAACCATGTAGGACAGCCTGTGGTGGAGAGGGCAAAGGGTGCTGTCAAGGCTGGAAGGCACCAGTAGAACCCAGGTCTGTGTCCCCTTGGCTGTGGCAGCTGTCTCTGCCTCTGAGGGTCATGTCAAGACATGATGTCCTCACGGCACGGGGGCATCGTTGCCTCCTTGCAGCCCCATGGGGAAGCTGGAAGTCGCTGTGCCATTGCTGTCCTTCACTGGGCATTGGATGCCCACCTTCCATGGTCCCCAGGAAGAGCCCTGAGCCCTCTGTGAGGGACAGCACCCACCTCCCCACAGGCTGCAGGTCACGGCTTGGCCTTTCTGCTTCATCAAGCAAGCCAAGGCTTTGCTCAGCAGCAGAGCTGCCTGCACAGCGCCTTTGCCTTCCTGCACTCACAGCCCCCAAGGACGGGCTCTAACAAGGCCATGGGGCGGCTTTCTCAGCCATGGCCCTCAGTGGGGCCCATTAACGCTTCCAGGGACTGTGGGCTTTGCTCCGGACTTGGTGATCTTGAGAGGTTTCTTCAGGCTCCTCTGAACACCTGAAGTCCAGAGCACCACAGACACCCTGGGCTCATGACGAGGGAGAACGCCCTGACGAGCCCTGTCTCCTCCATCAGGGACATCTGGTCTTCAAGTTTGGCTCCTACACTTAATGAGATAAGTTTCAACTGTACAGTGAAAGAGAAAGGCAGGTAATGAGCACTTTGGGGAAAGGATAGAAGGCTTTTCCAATTACTATTGATGCACAGTGTCTCCTGAGGAGGTGCGGACAAGTAGGAAAAGCAGTCCCTGGAGCTAATCACTGCGTGGACAGCCTTGCTCCCCAGCTCTCCAGCCTCAATATTTTTGTCTTCAGCCCCATGAGACTTACATCACTTTACATCAGATCTTCAACCAACTCTGCAGCTGAATATAGCAAATTCTTGGCAGTAATTATTGCCTGCTTTTCTTAGAGAACAGGGTGTAAGCAGGAATAAAAGAGGGATTAATTATCGTGTGTGTGTGGGGGGGGGGGGAGTGGGATAGAAATTAATAAATAAAAAATACATTTCTCAGCTGTATAATTGTTAGTTCAAGCAAATCCCCATGAGGTCTATTGCCACTACTGAAGAGTTGCCCATAGGGAATATTAGAGACACTACTGAAAGACAGTCCAAATTTTCCTCTCTGAACCTTAAAGCACAAGCTACATAGGTAAAATGGATTGGAGCGATCAAAGAGAAAGAGGAGAAAGGTATCTGGAGATGAACTTCTTAATCCATACCTGTAAATCAGGAAACCAAAACGTCAGGCTATTCCAAATGTCTTCAATTTCATAGAAGGTGCAAACTTTCTGGAACTCACGACAAATAATAGGATGTGTCCAAATTTTTTTTACACATATATCTGTAGAATTTCTCCCACTTTGATCTACGTATATGCAACAACTGGTATTAAGAACAGCACAGACTCTGCCTTCAGACGCCACCTTCATATCTAACGCCATTCCATTTTGCACAGCTATAGGGGCTATTTCTCACACTTCTTCCTGCAAAGCCTTCATGGCACCTGCAGGGTCCTTGGCCATCTCTTCCATTGCTGTGCATCTCTTTATCACTGCCTTCTCCAATTCAGGAACCGCTGACCAAGGAGTAACCGAGGCCACAAGCAGGCTGATGATCTGGGCTATCATTATGACACCCATTACATCTGAGAAGCTCATAGGAGGCACGTGGCCATGAAGGCGAGTTTGAGGTCCCTGGAGTCTCCAGTTTCCTTGGGGGATTGGCCATCAGTAGCCCAGCTGGTTATGGCTGCAGTAAGAAAGGCACTTGGACTCTGAGACAAAGTGTCATTTCAATTGGCCTTGGCTAGAGCCAACTCTCTACACACAGAGACAATCGTGTCAGCTGTATGCCGTCCCTTCCGAGGCCGGGAACACGGAGTTTCCAGCATTGGGAGAGTGGTGCAGCAAGTTGTGCAGATCCTGCCTGCAGAAGGGTTATCCCACACTGCTCCTGTCAGCTCTTGAAGTGTTTTCTGCCAGGGAAACCCATTCTAGTCATCACTTCTCGTGTTCTAAGAGGAGATGTTCACTTGGGAGTTGGTAACTGCAGCCTCAGACAAAGGTAAGGGCGTGCGGTTGGCCATTCACCAGCAGCTTCCTGCAGATTTCTTCTTCCAATATGGCTTGTTCTGCAACCCAGGGACACACTCAGCACAGCTCAGCCTGAAGGCCAAGAGGTACATGGAGCACAGCACAGGCCTGCTCAGGTTTCCTGTGACACTCATCACTAACTCCTCCATGTGCAAAGGGCTTCTGCTCAGATTCTCTCAACCTCCTGATGAAGGTTAGAAGGAGAACGACATCTCCTTTAGACCGCTAGAGAAAGGGAACTTTACTTGAAGGCCTTGGTTGAAGGGAAACTGGAAGATGATCTGCAGGAGCGGGCTGGAAATCAGGACCATGCGTGGCAATCAGTTAGCTGAAGGGAATGTGCTCGAGCTTGTAGGTCACTAACCCTGGGAAGACAAGGAGTGTGAATAGACACAAAAACTAACATGATGAGCCATGCTGAGAGAGCACAGGGGAGTGGGGGACGGATGCCGTGAAGGAAGGGTAACACCTTGCTGTTAATTGCTGGTAGTTAACCACCAGTCGGGGATTGCCTAGTATGCAAGGCTTAGCTTCAGGAACCAATCTGTTTAAAACGCGCAGCTTCAGGAACCAACTGTTTAAAACGTGCAGCTTCAAGAACCAATCTTTTTAAAACGCGCAGCTTCTGAAAGTGTATATAAACTCGTGCTTCTGTACAATAAATTGGCATTTGCTTGTATCAACCTGCGTCCCGTCTCTCCATCGCAGCAATGATCCCTGACCAACATGGCACAAATGCTTTGCTGGACTTGTTTTGAACAAAAGACAAGGCAGGAATGGTGAAAAATGTGGACAGCACCTTTCTGTCAAGTATGGGTGACACTGGTAAAGTAGAAATCAAGAGCAAGTCAACAAGACAAACTGTAGCAGGGCTGAGTAGAGAGGAAAGATCACCTCCACCAACCCTTGGGCAGTGCTCTTCCTAATGCAGCCCAGGATGCCATGGGCCTTATTTGAAAGGTGCAAAGCCAGGAGAAGAGGAGGCTTTGGGGACACCTAATAGCAGCCTTCCCAGATCTTCTTGGGCCATATCAGCAAGAAAAGGCAGCCAGGTTCTTGCCTGTTGTGCATGATGGGAGTGTGGGGGCCAATGGGCATCAGCTGAAGCAAGGGAAGACAATGTCCTTCCCCATGAAGAACAGTCAAGCAGTGGAGCAGATGTCCCACAGAGCTTGTGCCATGTCCATCCTTGGAGCTTTTCAAGCCCCACTTGAAGGAAAGCCTGAGCTACTTGCTTCAACCCCATAACTGATCGTTCTCTGAGCAGCATGTAGGCCTGGACACCTCCGGAGGTCCCTTCCAGCATGAATGACTCTGGATCTCCATCCACCATGGATCTTGCCTTCATGATGGCAGGGAAATCACTCAGGTTTCCAGCGGCTGTTGAAGCCAATCAGAAAGTTGGTCAGATGACCTGCGATGTTCTTTTCCCACTCCAAGCTTTGCTGCTCAGATGCAGGGCTGCTTGGCTGGTTCCTATGGATTCCTATTCTTCACCCTTTCCCAACTTTTCCCTCCTTTCCCACGCACAATTGCTTCTCCTTGACCACCCCTGTATCCTCCCATGCAAGCAGCTCACCTCTCCTTTCCCTTTCCTCCCTGGCCATTGACTGTCCTCCTTTGGTGATTCTTTGGAGGTTTTCACCACAGGTGGCCACCCAGACAAGGGATTCGTCATCCCCCTTGACTCAGCATCATCCCCCTTGACACAGCACTGTTGTGGCCACATCCAGGTTATCTGTGCCTGGGCTTTGAGGTTTCTCATTCTGGAGGAATGGGGGAAAAGTGGAGAGGCTGTGGAGGATACCTGCCTGGATTGAGTTTGGTGCCTGTGGAGAGAGACTGAAGGTCCTGGGCTTCTTGATACTGGCAAAGTGGAGCCTCAGGGCACCACAGTAATAGCATGCACCTGCTTGAAGGGGGGTGTCAGAGATAAGGGAGTGATTCCTGATAGCGACAGGAAGAGAAAACCTCCGCAAAGTGCTGCTTGGAAGGGTAAGATTGGATGTGAGGAAAAAGAAATATCCCTCTGAGGGTTGCCCTCTGATGCCAGAGTTCACCCAGAGGGAGCCTGGCTTGTCCCATGGCTTTAAGTCTCAAGGAACAAGCAGGGATGAGGGGAGAAACTTCAGAAAAGTCAGGAAAATGCAGGTGTGAGGGCTGGGTGGGAAAGCAAGGAAGATGCCAACCCCCAGAGTGGAAAGAGGTGCCACATGGACAGTGCAGGGCAACTTGCAGTGGAGATGGCCCAGGGCTGCAGCAAGGCTGAATGGCCCAGCTGGGGGCTGAGGCCTCTGTCCCCCTGGCAATGGCAGCTGCCTCTCCCACCAAGGCCTGTGACATAGAACTCGATTTGGAGGGTCTTATGTTCTGCCCTCCAAGAGCCTGGGGTCAGGGCTTGGTCTTTCTGCTTCATAAAAAAATCTAAATGTGTTTTGCAGCATTACAGCCACCGACACAGTACCTTTGGCTACCTGCAGTTCTGGCTTCTAATTAGCTACTCTAACGAGTCCATGGGGACGCTTTGTCAGCAATGGCCCTCAGCGGGACCCATCAATGTTTGAAGGTATTTTCAGTGCTGCTTCTGACTTACATTCCTTCAGTGGTTGGTTCAGTCTGCTCTCAGTAGCTCAGGTTCATGGCAGGAGCCCCCAAGGCCCTAATGAGGTATTTGCTTTTCTCATTTCCTTCAAGTCTTGAAGACCTGTGCAGCTAATTGAATCTGTTCCATTCATGTAGGTAAGAGAGAGGATTTCAAAGTGCACTTCAAAATAAGTATTTTTTATTTCATAGGTTATATTTTGCTACTTTTTAGGTTAGAGAGGAGGTTCTAGCAGCAATCTCCAAGTGATAATGATGCAGAGGATCTCCTCAGGATATCTGGACTGGTAGGAAACGCAGTCCCTTGAGGTCTGACACCGGATGGACAACCTTGCTCTGACTGTCCCCAAGACCACCCTTTTTCTCATTGTCCCCTGGGACTCACATCCCTTCTCCTTACGTCAGACTTCTCCCCTCAATTCTGCAGGTGGGTGCTGCAGCTCCTCTGCACCATCCCCACCAATTTGCCTTAGAGGACTGGCTGCACACCGGTACAGAAGAATTATTCAAATCTGCAAGCAATGTGAAGAATGATCAAGTGGCATAAATAAGCCAACACCCTCCACAAGCATATGCCGAGTCCAAGCTGTCTCTGATGAGGTGCCTTTCCGCAAGGGACACTCTCATGAGAAATCTTTTAGGTGCTAGATACAGAAATATAGATCTAAACACAAGGGGAGAGTTGGGTAAGGAGACAGTTCGGCTGCAGGAAGACATGCAAGCTTTTCCTTCCTGAAGTAAAAACAGCAGCACAGGTGAGAGGTACCGAAAAGACCAAAGAGTAAAGGGAGGAGAAAACAGGTGAATAACTGAAAGAGCCTTTGCTGAGACAGTCTGCTGAAAAGATGACTTCAGAAGCCGTCACTGTCTCCTGCTCAGGTGCAAATATGTTAAAGATGAGAGAAAATAAGGGCGTAGTATAACTAATAATAATGGTGAAGTTCAGGTATAAAATCAATATTTCCTTGAGGTATCGCTTTTGAAAGCTCCTTGAATTGGCAGAGATCACTTGTGAGAAAGGACAAGTAAGTGTTGCATCTGTCTTGGAAGGAGTCCATAAGTGCAGCTCGGGGAACCACAGGCTGCTCAAACCCCCATGGTGAGGGGTGTGCCACCAGTTAGAGTCGCCTTGGGTGACATTTCTGGCACCTGAGCGGGTAACTGTCCAGGTGGATTTTCCAAGGGTAACTCCTGCCTCACCAACCTGACAGCCTGCAGTTGTGCGTGAGGAGCTCCACAGTGGATGTCATTTCCCTCAGCTTTACAAAATTCTTCTCATGGTCTCCCTCAGTGTTGTTCTGCCCAAGTGAGGCCATGACACTCTGGGTGCGAACAGAAAGAGATGAGTAAAACACCAGCTGGATGGTCAGGCTGAGAGAGCAGTGGGGAAGGGCTCACACCCCACCTGGAGGCCACTGGGACATACTGGGGCAGTGTGGGCAGCACAGGGGACTCTCCTGCTTACAGTTTAAGAGCTGTACACATGACCCAGTGGAGGCAACTCTCACAGTGTCTGTCGGTGGCACCAAACTGAGAGGAGCATCCCTGTGCCCTAGGGATGCCATGGAGGGGAACCCTGGCAGGTGGGGTGGCCGCCCTGGCAGGAGCTGCACAGATGCAGGACGGACCAAGGGCAGAGCCTGCACCTCCCTCGCATGGACTAACACCCTGCAGCTGCAGGGCCTGGGACCTGCCTGGCTGGGCAGTGTCTGTGCAGAAAAGGCCCTGGTGGTGCTGGGGGACAGAAGGCAAAACACAATCCCAGCCCGTGACCTGGTAGCAGAGGCAGCCAGCAGGGCCCTGGAGCGTACGAAGAAGTGCCTTGCCAAGAGAGTGAGGGAAGTGATTGTGTCCCCACGCTCATCCCTCGTTAGACCCCCTGTCCGTGACTGTGTTCATTTTTGGGCCCTGACTGTGGAGGGAAGGGGGGAGGGAGCGGCTGGGTGGCTGCTGGGCTTTTGGCCAGAGACAAGCCTTGACAGCAAGGAAGATGTGTATAATTCGGAGGGAGATGAGGAAGGAAGGGAGGCAACAGAAAGTCCCCAGGACTTGGAGGGCCACGGTTTCATATCTTTGGCAAACCCCATTCAGAATATGCTGGGAAGTGATGCTGACATTCCGAACCAACAAGGTCCATGGGCAGGCAAAGCTGTGCCTGTTGTTGTGACCCTAAGGAGACCCACACGCCTCTCTAAGGTGACCTGCACACCTACGGCATAGATCATGCTGGGGCTGAATCTCTTGCCTGGCTTCAATGGCCCCCTGAAGCCATGGACAAAGCTTTGGGTGGAGGCCCCAGGTGAGGCTGGTCAGGGCCAGGAAGGCCTAGGGATGCTCTCAGGGCCCTGCCCCCATGGGTTCCCACCTGCAAGTGCCCTCAGCAGGCCAGGTTCTCCTTCCCTTCTGCCTCAGGGCTTTGCTCTGCTGCTCTCCTTCCCCACTTACCTGGGCATCAGAGACTCCACAATTTCATAGTCACTACAACCAAGACTGGCACTGCTCTTCACATCCCTGAGCAGCTTGTCCTCTTTAGGGACTCCAGGTGCAGGTGAACATCAGAGTGGGCAAACTGTTTAGTCTGGGGAACTTGCCCACAAGCCCCTGGACTTCTGGCATCCTTGCTTACATATCCAGTGGACACCAAGGACACTGATTCCCCCAGAAAAGCCAGGTTTTCTCTGCCATTGTTTCTCCTGCATAGTATTTCACAATCCAAACACTTTTTTAATTGGCAATAAATTGATCTTTGCCACACATCTTTGTGTGGCATGTGGAAAAGACGACACTTCTTTGGCCATGAAAAGAATCGTTAAGAGATCTCTTTGTCTTTATCTTGACCCATGAGCATTGCTGGTTTAACTTCTCCCTTTGTCCTGTTGAGTCAGTGCAGCTGACAACAAGTGATGTTTGTCTCACCACTGGCCCAGGTTAACCCACCACAGGACCACATCAGGACTGCTGAGCCCACAATGGGGCTCCCAGCAGATGAAAGACCCTGACACATCACAGCAAGTCCTGCAGAGGCCAGAAGGATGGTTGGGACATGGAGCATATTATGGGCAAAGAGAGGCTGAGAGAGCAAGAGTATTATTTGAGAAATGGTTCTGAGTGAAAGACTGGAGCGCTGGACCCAGGCCAGCTGGTGGGATCTCAATCAATATTTGTTAGAACACCATGCCATGAGAACATGATCTTGTTGGAGGTGTCTGACTATGGCCTTCCCTGAGAGACCAATGTGGCAAGAGCTATGGGACTTGTGTGTAACAAGTGTCAGTAGGAAAGTGGCTCCCTTTATATTTAGAAATGGTGATGGAGTTGGGTATCACTGGGCAACGGAGGAGGACAGAGGTGGCCATGCAGCAGTGGTCCCTAATGAGGGCTGGGGTATATGACCAGGCTTGGAAATGAGCAGTGTTTGGGAATTTGTGGGGAAAATTTCCCTTCTGCAGCTTTCTGAGGGTGTGCAGGGAACACGGCACAGATCTGGCCCCTCAGTCCCGCTCCTTTGGTGCCTTGCTTGCTTCACCATGACCCCTGGGTCTGCACCAGGACACCCTGCTGTGTGCCCCCACCCTGCACACCCACACAGCTGAGCTCTCACTGGTGTTTCCCTCTCCCTGGCCCTTCCCAGCCCAGCCCCCCCCCCAGCTCTGCCCACCTCCCCTGCCCTCTCCCCAGCCCAGGCAGACACAGCAGCCCACGCGGGGCTGGCCCCATGCAAGTGCCCACCCAAAGGGGGCTGCAGAGCTCTGGGCACTCACCCCATGGCCATAGACCATCACAAGGGCACAGGAGATGCTGGTGGGCAGAGAGGGGTCTCCTCCTGCCAGTCAGCCCCAGGGCTGGCACCAGCCATGGCATGAGGACACAGAGGCCATTGCCTCCCTCTGTCTGCTGCTCCTCTCTCACAGGGACCCTGCTTGCCCACTCCTGGCAGCCCCTCGGGGCCAGTCCCTGTCCCCAGCACCAGGCTGCTGGCCTGGGGGCTCCCCAGGCACCTCCTGCTGCACCAGGGACACAGCAGCCTGCCCCAGCTGGGGCATCCACAGAGACACCTGCTCTTGCCCAGGGATGTGGTCTCAGGCATGGCCCTGAGCAGGCGGTGCTGCTGTGCAGGGCAGCGGTGCCTGAAAGCCCAGGGAGATGGTCCCAGGCACATCCCTCTTGGTCACCCACCATTCCCATGGGCACTGGGCCCCCACACGCCAAGGCTCAACACAGGCCCATGCCCTAACGCGTTGCCCCATGCCCTCCTCCCCTGAGCCATGGGGAACCCAAGCTCACAGATGTTATTCAGGGAAGAATTCCTGCAGCCTGTTCCTGAGCTTCGCTTTGGAATTAGTGCCAAAAGCCCAAACATCGGAACTGAGAAATCCTCCTTTTATTAAGAGATATGAGCCAGGGGTCAAGGTTAATTGTCCACCCATGCACATGTACAAAGAACACCGGGTCAGACAGGCTGGGTTCCCTTGTGCAACAGATTCAGACGTTGCGAGACAAACAGGATTGTCACAAAAAGAATGCTAAATGCACTAGAGTTTCCAGAAATGAAGTGGAAATGCCTTTTGAAGGGACATGGATAATTTGTTGCTTCTGAGAGACACCTGACTGCATCAGCTTCTTCAGTGCGTCCTTCAGCTCCTGGTTCCTCATGCTGTAGATGAGGGGGTTCACTGCTGGAGGCACCACCAAGTACAGAACTGACACCACCAGGTCCAGGGATGGGGAGGAGATGGAGAGGGGCTTCAGGTGGGCAAACATGGCAGTGCTGAGAAAGAGGGAGACCACGGCCAGGTGAGGGAGGCACGTGGAAAAGGCTTTGTGCCGACCCTGCTCAGAGGGGATCCTCAGCACAGCCATGAAGATCTGAACGTAGGACAGAACGAGGAAAGCAAAACATCCACAGGCTAAACAGGAACTAATCACAATAAGCCCCACTTCCCTGAGGTAGGTGTGCTCCTGAATTACCTTTTCATTTGATTATTTTGAATCCCACTCGACAGCCTCATGCGTTAATATTTCAATGGGATTCTCAGAAATCAGACCCTCGGTTGCTTATGGAATCTTCGGGGTCTTTTATCAAATCAACCTACAAAAACTATTTCAACACAGCATGAGATGTTTGCTTTACTGGTAATTAAAGCCAGACAACGCTTGTTAACACTATCAGGAATAGATTTTGCTCGTATCTGTTTACCTGTGACAAGCACGTATTTACAATGGCTTTATCAGCAGTCAGACACCTTTGTTATGGCATTGGCGGACTATAGAGATCAACTCACATCCCACCCACCTTCGCGTAAGCTGCTTAATATTGACTTTCACTTAATATCCAAGCCAAAAAGGAGCGATCAGCCATTACAAGCTTGTACTGTGTTTACAGACGGGTCTGGAAAATCACACATATCAGTCATTTTATGGTGGGATGACCAGCGTGGACGATGGGGCTCGGACATGGAAACTGTTTCTGGTTCTCCTCAGATAATGGAACTGGCTGCAGTTGTTCGAGTTTTTCAAAGGTGGTCCACACCACTTAATCTTATTGATTCAGCTTATGTTGCAGGGATTGTAGAACAAGCTGAAGCATCTGTACTACGTGATGTCTCACATTCTGAACTGTTTGCCATATTACAAGAGCTTGTTTTTCTCTTAGACTCTCGCCCTCACCCCTATTTTGTTATGCATGTCAGGGCACATACCTCTTTACCTGGCTTTATTGCAGAAGGGAATCGACGAGCTGATATGCTCACATTACCAGTACAAGTCCTACCAGATCGCCTAGCACAGGCTAAACTAAGCCATTCTTTCTTTCACCAGAATGCTGGAGGTCTCAAACAGCAGTTTGGGCTTACCTCCCAACAAGCGTCCAATATCATCACCGTCTGTCCTGACTGTCAAAGGCATTCTTTTGGTCCATAGCAGGAGGGGTTAATCCTAGAGGACTACAGAGCTTACAACTATGGCAAATGGACGTTACACATTATCCAGAGTTTGGTAAATTAACTATGTCCATTCCTCTATTGACACCTTTTCAGGTGCTCTCTTTTCTTCTTGTCACACAGGAGAGAAAGCTCGTGATGTCCGCAAGCATTTGATGCATGCTTTTGCCACCTTGGGCATACCCTCCCAAATAAAAATGGACAACAGTCCCGCATATATCTCAGCTGCAACAAAGGACTTTCTTGACTCATGGGGCATAACTCACATTACCGGTACTCCTCAATCCCCTACAGGCCAATCTTTGATTGAACGCTCTCATCAGTCTTTGAAACGCTTACTACAACAACAAAAAGGGGGAATGGGGACTGCAACCCCTGAGGAACGACTAAAAAAGCTCTGTATGTTTTCAATTTTTTTGAATTGTTCTTTAATATATAGTAATCCTCCATTAGTTTGGCATTTTAATGCGAATGCTTCACTTGAGGCACAAATTAAAACTCTGGTGTTGGTCCATGATCCAGAAACAGGTAAGATTATGGGACCATATCCTCTTGTGACATGGGGAAGAGGTTATGCTTGTGTTTCCACAGAAAAAGGCCCCAGGTGGATTCTGGCGAAGAACGTACGACCCTTCCATGAATCCCTACCACAATCATCTGGTGAGGACTCCGATCATCGTCCGGATCATCCCCTGGATCATCACCTCGATCAAGAAGCTTCTGAACCTTCTGGGATCACGAGTAACTGAAGCAGTATAAACTGAACGCTGTGGACTGAAAATGACTAAATGAATCAATGTAGCGAAGTATCAGTCACGGGAATTTCATGTACTATATGCGGGCACTGTAAACCTTGGGTCTTATGTGTGTGCTATAACTGTAAAAAGGAATGGTGGTGTAGAGCAGTATTAGCCAAACGATGGTGAAGGCTGTCTTGTTAATGGAATTAATACTGTTAAAATTCTGCTTACTTCAGGTCAAGAGTCAACAGAAGAACAAAGGTATTGGGAATATTCCGAGGACTGGACCCTATCTGTATATAAACAAGCAGAAAGAGTCCTGATCTGTGATTTTGAGTGCAGTAAGACTAACCTGGTGCCTGCTATTTGGACTGTTCTTAAACAAATCTGGGAGCAGACTAAAGAAAAATGTGAAAAACGATTTGCATGGAAGCTAAAGGTGTTATCGATTTGTTAATAAGTTAAGATTGATTGACTTTTGATTTTTGATTGATTGATTGATTGATATTTGATTGATTAATTGATTTTATAAAATCATTTTGTAAAATTGAAATATAGAAGGATAAGAAACGTATTTTAATGAAACTTATAGTTGCACAGTAAAAGCTGCTATGAGATCTTTTGTACATCCTGTACCAAGGCTAGAAGAAGGGGCTGGAACCATTGTTAAAACTTAGGTAATAACTTCAGGGTTTGAAAGGTTTCTTTGTATTTGACCAGTCTTCTGTATGTAGAAGTGTATTGAAATGTCAGAATATGAGATGAATGGAAACCGGGGAGAGTCGACTGGAACAGCTTGTAGTTACCTGGCAAGAAACCGTGAACTTTAGTAAAAGGTAATTCCGGCAGGGGGAGATCGTGACCACCGACTCATATACCACCTACCCAAATCGTACCCCAGACCCATTTCTAGACCTTTCTAAGCTTTACTGCGCAGAATCGGATATAGGAGGAGAATATGTTAATGCTTTATGGGAAATATCATGGTTATGCATGAATACTTAATGAATATGTATGAATAAGTTCTATATATGGTGTCTAATTTTGAGACTTGGTGTGCGTTGATCGTGAGAGGACTCGCTCACGCACCCGGCCGTCAATAAAGAAGTGTCTGCTTATCTACATCACATTGGTGTCGATAAGTTCTTCATTCCAAGATTTTGGTAACAAGGGCAGGCCAGAAAGCATTTTTGAAATAGTGCTTATCTTCATGGTGACAGTAGGGTTTGTGCAAGGCTACCCATTTCTTCCTCCACTTCCTAAGGTTAATGTATGGGTTACATTGGCAAATGTGACTGGACAAGACACTTTGTGTCTTGGCCACTGCTTCACCTAATAACCCCTTTTCCACATGCCTCGTGGGCCTACCGCTAGATGAGTGGCCGGTACCTACAAATTTAAAAGCAATTTTTCAAAATTGGTCACAAAATCTGACAGAGAATTGGGACATAGGGGTCCCCTGTCTCCCACAGGCTACCCTAGAACCACAAGAGATTGTGCTTCTTGGGTCAGTGAAAATGGATTTTTGTGTGTAGTTTAATTATACAGGGAAAAATCAGTCCAAAGCATGGGATGTCTCTCCTGCCCATCCCGTTTTTAAGAATGCTAGTGTTTGGTGTAATTACACGGCAACAAACTTGTCCAAGTCTAGCAATGCCCCCTTGTCATTACCACTGAGAGTATTTTTTATTTGTGGGGACAGAGCGTGGCCCATCATCCCTTCTCATATAAAAGGAGGTCCATGTAGCCTCGGACGCCTTTCTGTCCTGACTCCTAATACATCTATGATTTTACAGCACCGTCTCTCTCATAGGGCAAAGTGTAGCATTCATGCATATGTTCCCGATTGTGACGACCACGTGGAGTTTTGGTCTTTTAGTCAACGCTTTGCTGCCTCCCTTTTTATACCTGGAGCGGCCGCTGGAAAAGCATTAGCAACTTTAGATAAGCTTGGCTGCTGGCTTGCTAAACAAGGGAATGCTACTAGCAACGTATTGTCTGGTCTTTTATTAGATGTAGACAGTGTTCGCCATGCTTCACTGCAAAATAGGGCCACTATAGATTTTTTGCTTTTAGCGCAAGGACATGGCTGTGAGGATTTTGATGGCATGTGCTGCATGAATCTCTCTGACCACTCGGAATCGGTTCATGCCAGCATTTCAACAACTTAAAGCTGGAGTCTTCAAACTTTCACAAAACAACAGCTGGGATTGGTTGGATAAACTTTTTGGAGGATGGGGACTGTCGGGATGGTTAAGTAGTTTAGTGAAGACGATTGTTTATGCCTTAGCCGTTTGTGTCTTCTTGTTACACTTTTTACCCTGTTTGTTGCAGTGTCTACAAAA
Organism: Falco biarmicus; assembly: GCF_023638135.1. Lineage (NCBI taxonomy): Eukaryota > Metazoa > Chordata > Aves > Falconiformes > Falconidae > Falco > Falco biarmicus. Next base: position 2,596,541 of record NW_026611833.1, on the reverse strand, counting down.
GTGGATAACACAAAGAAAGTTCTTTTTGTGCAACAGGAAGGGGGAGATGTGGGACAGGGCCTGAGAGGCAAGTCTCCAAGTACGGTCCAGCTGATAAGTGGGGATGTGCTGGAGCTTGTGGGCCATCAGCCTTGGGAGGACGGCCATAAAACCTTGGCAGGATGGCTACAAACCTCGGGAGGACAGGGAATGTGAATAGGTCACAACTGAGAGGAGGAGTCAGCATGAGTAAAGATAAGGGAATGAGGAACAGATGGCCCAAAAGAGAAGTAACAAGTTTGTGCTAATTGATGACTGTTGAAACTTACTTAAAGCATTCTTTGTTTGTAGTTAACCAATTGGGGATTGCCTAGTATGTAATGTGTAGTTTAAAGAACCAATCTGCTTAAAGCGCGCGGTCTCTGATAACATATATAAACTTGTGATTGTATACAATAAATCGACATTTGCTTGCATCAAGCAGCGTCCCGTCTCTCATCGCGGCAGTTGGAGCCCTGCCCCTGTTTCCCTGCAGGCTGTAGGCACCATCTCGCTGCCCTGCCTTGCTCTCACCCCAACATTGCCATACCTTCGCTGAGGTACCTCCACTCTCACCGGCTGTTCCTTGAAACACAAACCATGGGCTGATCCAGGCTCCCTCTGGCTGAGCTCTGGCACCGCAGCAGGACCCTTGCAGTGACAGTTCTTCCTCCCGATAGCCACTCTCCACCATCAGAGCTTCCCTTTGTCACATTTTTTCCTCTCTTGAGATTTTTCCCACTGCCCAGCAAAGCTTTACCATCTCAGAAACTACGCTTCAAGCAGGGAACCCAACCTGTTAGCTTTTTTTTTGTGGTCTTCCCCCTTAACACAAAGAAGGAACCTCCACATGGTCTTCTGAACCACATGACTGCTGCTGGCCTTTCAGCTTCTCCCAGGGACATAACCAAGCCCTTTGCCTGCTGCTGTCCTGTCACGTCCCCAGGCAAAATGGACATGACAGCCTGTACCCCAGCCCTTCTCCTGGATGGGGCCTATGGGGTCCCTTGGCAGAGGGACTGTCACAGCCGCGTTCCGGATGCTGGCCTGTTACCTCCAGAGGCAGAACTGACCTCACAGGCCCCTCACAGCCAGGCACGTCCTCCTGCATGAGGAGTTCCTGAGACCCAGTTGCAGTCCTAATACCAGACCCCTCCATCACCCTTCTTTTGTCCAGGGATGTGACCACAGAAAAGCAGGCTTGTTTTTCTCAGATTTATCAAATACCTTTCCCGCAATCCATTTGAGTGGAGAAACATTCTTCAGATGAGCTCCTCTATTTGTGTTGACACATTCTATATATGCTCTTATATCTCTATGGCTTGTTTTTCAGTTGGACTGAACTTTAACTGCGCAGATGAGGCAGGGTCAGCTAGAGCAGCCTGCTCAGTAACTGGTCTAGGTAGGCTTCCAATACCATAGAAGCACAGAAACAGAATCATTGAGGTTGGAAAGGACCTTAAAGTTCATCACATCCACCTGTAACCCGGGTATCAGTAAGTCATCACTGAACCATGTCCCTAAGCACTGCAACTGTGTATTTTTGAAACAGCTCCAGGGCTGGTGATTCCCCCAGCTCCCTGGGCAGCCTGTTCCAATGCTTGACCACCCTTGCAGTGAAGATGTTTTTCCTCATATCCAATCTGAACCTCTCCTGGTCTAACTTGAGGCTGTTGCCTCTTGTCCTGTGACTTGTTATTTAGGAGAAGAGACCTACCCCCACCCATCTACAACCTCCTTTCAGGTACTTCTAGAGAGCAGTAAGGTCCCCCCTGAGCCTCCTCCTCTCCAGACTGAACAAGCCAAGTCCCCTCTGCTGCTCTAAAACAGACTGGGGCTCCAGACCCTTCACCAGCCTTGTTGCCCTTCTCTGGACATGCTCCAGCACCTCAACATTTCTCTTGAAGTGAGGGGTCCAAAACAGAAACACAGTGTTCAAGGTGTGGCAGGTCACCTTGTCCCAGAAGGAGATCAGATTCATCAGGTAGGACCTGCCTTTCACAAACCCGTGCTGGGTGGTCTTGACCTCCTGGTTGTCCTGTGCTTGCTGTTGTATGTTGCTCAGGAGGATCAGCTCCACAACCTTCCCTGGCACTAAGATCAGGTTGACAGTCCTAGGAAGTATCCTCTTTTCTACGCTTCTTGTAGGTGGGCACCACTTTGACTAACCCCCAGGCTTCTGGTGACTCCCTACTTAGCCAGGACTTCTGACATTCACCCCCGGGGTGATGCATTAGAGAAACAGACCAACGATTTTTACAGTGTTCCTGGATCACGAGATGTCCATAGCCAAGGACACTTTCCAAAGCACTTTGTCCTCCCTGGACATGAGGTTCACCTGCACCACAGGTCCTCTGGGGCTGCAGAGGCAACACAGACAGACATGTCCTCTCCTGCCACCACTGCACAGTCCAGCCCTTTGTCCCTCTGGTCTTGAGGAGAGCTGGGTTTTCTCTCCTTAGGGACATTTCATTTCACCGTTAACAGTGCCACCTGCCAACCACCCCAGTATGCTCTGCAGCAAAATTTAGCAGGCATTGGGCTTTGGGTACTTGGTACCCGCTGTTTTTGTTACATGTTTGATCTTGGCCGTGGTGCCACAGCTGAGGTCCAATGCGTCTCTTCTCTGCCATAAAGAACCTAAATCAGGGAGAGCAAGGGGCCAAACTCTTACTTAACCAGTGTGAGGAAGCCTTAGGATCAATGACCTCACATCTTACTGGGGACTTTTATAACCCTGTGGGTTTACATGGCAAGGGTTTGGGAGTGGTCATGGGGTTTGTAGGGCTGACAAAGGTGAGAAGAGGTCAAGAGTTGGCCCCATGGCCAAGAAAGCCACATTCAGCTGGCTCTGAAATGGACCTGCTACCTCCCTGAGCTCATAAGCAATTCTAGCGGCACCTCTGTGAAAAACCAATGGAAGAAAGGACATAACACAGTGTGCAGCATTTGTAGGAGAGAAAAAGTGAGAAACAGGGCACGGAAACAGCCCTACAAACACCAAGTGAGTGAAGAAGGAGGGTGGGCCATGAGGGAGAGGCTTGGTGGGCTCATGGAGGCCAATGATCAACCCACCGACCCCGAAATTTCCAGGACAGCACAGTGACAATGTTCCTTTAGGTGAATGCAGGTTCTTTACATCAGCGTTTTAGCACCGCTGCCAGATGAGCCAACAGCTGTGATGGTCAGCTGGATCTGAAACCCTGTGTCACCCCTGTCCACCTTGGCTCCAGCAGCAAAGGAATTATGGAATCTCATCTCCCAGGGGCAGTGAGGCAGGAGAGCAGCAGAGTGCAGGTGCCAGGCCTCAGACTGGCAGGCTGTGGCCAATGCTGGGAACTTTCACAGGGCAGTATCACTCAAGGGAGAAGAATTCAGTGCAAGTGGTCACAAGGAGGCCATGAGGCCCCAGGGCCAGAGGACAACTCGTCTTCTCATAGGCCTTGGTGGCAGAGACAATGGCCGTACGCAAGGGGACAGCCCTTGGGTTCTCTTGGTGACTTCCAGCCTTGCCCGTGCCCTTTGCCTTCCATCTCACGTTGCCCTACGCTGTCCCACGGCTGCTGCTTTTCCCCGGCAGGCCGCAGGCACCCATCTGGCTTCCCCACCGTGCTCTCACCCTGCCCTTGCCGCACATGCACTGATGTCTGCCCACCCTCACACGCTGTGCCTGCAAACACACAGACATGCACTGATCTCACACTCCTTCTGGGCGACATCTCCCACCACGGCACAAGCCCCTGAGTGACATTTCCTCCTCCTGACCTCCAGTCTCCACTTTCCCAGCTGCACTGGGTGGCAGTGCTTCTCCCTCCTGCTCTTCCCTACCTCCAAGGAAAGCTCCACCACCTGGGAAACCACCCTTCAGGCGGGCATCCCGACCCGTCCCCCTCCTTGTGGCCTTTCCCCTGACCATGCCACGGCCTCACCGCGCTCTTCCAAGGCTGCGAGCCTTTCAGCTTCTCGCATAGACACGAGCAAGCCGTGTGCCTGCTGCGGTGCAGTCATGTCCTCAGGCAGCAGCGATGTGACAAGCAAGAAAGAAGCCCCTTGGTTCTGCTGGCCTGCCCGAGACACGGGCAGATGGAGCTTAACAGCACGTGTCCCAGCCATGAGTCAGGGGCTGCCCTACGCGCTGTGTCAGGCAGAGGCGACCTCACCGCCCCTTTCCCAGGCACATTGCTGCTGGTGGCCTGTCCCCTCCGCAGGCAGAACTGGCCTCACTGCCCCCGTCACAGCCATTGGCTTCCTGCTGGAATGTGAGTCCCTGAGACACAACTGACCACGAGATACCGTCCTCAGCCGTCACCCTCCCCGTGGCCCAGCACCCAGCAGATGAAGGGAAGCTTCTCTCAGCCAATTTATCTCATGGATTTCCTACCTACCATTTGGGTGGAAGAACAGTCCTCAGGGGAACTGCTTTGTTTCTACTGGACCATGTATCGTCTCTGCTTCTGCGCCTCTGTTTTCCCTTCTTCCCCCTGCTATCCCATCCCAGCTGAGCTCTCCAGGGAAGTGAGTCAATGAGTCCTAGAATATCTCAGGTTGGGAGAGGCCCCTGTAAATGCCCTTGTCCAGCTGTCCTGCTCAAGGCAGGGTGAACTGGATGGCATCTCTCAAGGGCTCTGCCCACTTTGGCATCATCCACAGAAGGGTCTGGAAAGCCACTTTGTCAGCTTGTACTGGGAGACAATAAAGACATTCAACACAGTTGGCCCAACTGCTTGCACTGGAAGATGCCACTAGTCAGTGGCCACCAGGAGGACTTGACCACTGGTGACATTTGGTCTTGAGCCCCTGTGGCGTATGATGCACCGACTCTGGGAGAGGATCGAAGGCACGAAGACACTCAAAGACACCTCGAAGACACTTTATTAATCAATAATCAAGCAAGCCTTTTATACCTTTGCAGGGGGCTGACGTGTCAGCCTTTAATTGTGCTCAGCAATTTTCCACTCTGGGCTCTTTTTTTATTACAGACACAGCAGCTCAGCAACTCCCTTTATCTACAAGGCCACAAGCTCTGCAGACCACTCCCTATCTTCAAGGTTCTCCTCTTGCTCCCATGGCTTCCTTCCAACAGGCATAACTGTGTCTCTCTCCCAAGGTCGGGTTTCGCTCCCTGACGCTGTTGAGCTAGCTCGAGAGATAGCCACAAGCCCCCAGCCAACTTCCCCCCACAGTATCCTCCATTTCTTCACTCCAGAAGTCACCCATCTGCCTATACAGAAAGTGCAGGAGAAAAAGTCAAAACCCTTGCAAAGGTCCAGGTACAAACCATCCCCTTCTTGCCTCAATACGTATGGGTGCAGCAACCCCTTTGATGTCCCACAGTTACCTGGAAATGGCTGCAGGAGTATTTCCACCGTCATTTCCCCAGACACTACGGTGAGGATGACCAGCCTGTATTTCTCCCAGTTGTCCTTCTTGCTTTTCCTGAACAAAGGCTGGATGTCTGCCGTTTCCCAGGACCCCAGAACCTCCCTGATTGCTCGGACACATTTGAGGGCACCATCCAGAAAGGGTGCCGTGATCAGACCGAGGCACTTGCAATGAGCCTGCCCAAGGCGGGTGAGATGAATCTCCCTGGGACAGTGGCCTTTGTTCCTGCAGTCACACACAGGAACGGCCAGGCGCTGGGAGGTGTCCCCACCTCAGCTGGCCTCATGCACTGCTGCTGTGGTTGAACCCCAGCCTCACGCGCACAGGGGTGCTCAGAGGCACGAGCCCGTCCCTGGCACGTGTGGAGGCAGAGCACTGCAGCAGGCACAGTGACTGCCTGGCCTCCTGCTGCCCCTGCCAGAGGCTGGCAGCACCTCAGCCCGGGGGTGAAGCACCCTGCTCGGCACCTCGCGGAGATGGCCCTCGTCATGAGCAACGGGCACGGGGACCTCGGTTCAAGGAAGCACGTTGCAGTGCTGCATTCAGGTGGTCTCCACAAATCCAGAACATATTATGGAGGCCAGCACCGTCACAGAGTGCCCGTTGCCTGCCCCTGCCTGCGCTCACAGGACTGCCATGCAGCACGGCGGTGACCAAGCTGCCAGAGCACTCAGGCCTTACACCAAATCAGGGGGTCAGAAGGAGAGTGTGGAAGTGGAAGGAGGACAGCACTGGAGAGCCAAGGGCTGGTGTTCCCTGGTACTGCTGCCATGCCAGGAACCTTTTCCCCTCCGTCTGTGGACACAGGAACAGTCCCTGCAGCTCCAGAAAGGCCTTGGAAGGAAGAATCCCAGCAAAAATAAAGTTGCCTAATGGCCCTTTGGCTTTGTTAGATGAGGAGAGAGCAGGGCACCTTCAGAAAAGAAAATCACAGAAGGAATTAGAATGGGGACGATACCTTTGTCAGAAATTAAATACCATGAGCAACTACAACAAATTCAGAAGACAGTCTGGGTCTGTGATGAACTACATTATAAATTTTATTCATAATTTTATTCCTTCAGAACATCCAGTTATCATTTTGCACATTGCACCCTTCAGCTCCTGGTTCCTCATGCTGTAGATGAGGGGGTTCAGTGCTGGAGGCACCACCGAGTACAGAACTGCCACCACCAGGTCCAGGGATGGGGAGGAGATGGAGGGGGGCTTCAGGTGGGCAAACATGGCAGTGCTGAGAAAGAGGGAGACCACGGCCAGGTGAGGGAGGCACGTGGAAAAGGCTTTGTGCCGTCCCTGCTCAGAGGGGATCCTCAGCACAGCCCTGAAGATCTGCATGTAAGACAGAATAATGAAAATGAAACACCCAAACACTACTAAGACACTAGACACAATAAGCCCCACTTCCCTGAGGTAGGTGTGTGAGCAGGAGAGCTTGAGGATCTGTGGGATTTCACAGAAGAACTGTCCCAGGGCATTGCCTTGGCAGAGTGGCAGTGAAAAAGTATTTGCTGTCTGTAGGAGGGAGTTGAGAAACCCACTGGCCCAGGCAGCTGCTGCCATGTGGACACAAGCTCTGCTGCCCAGCAGGGTCCCGTAGTGCAGGGGCTGGCAGATGGCCACGTAGCGGTCATAGGCCATGACGGTGAGGAGAGAACACTCTGCTGAAAGGAAAAAGACAATCAGGAAGAGCTGTGCAGCACATCCTGAGTAGGAGATGTCCCTGGTGTCCCAGAGGGAGTTGGCCATGGCTTTGGGGAGAGTGGTGGAGATGGAGCCCAGGTCGAGGAGGGAGAGGTTGAGGAGGAAGAAGTACATGGGGGTGTGCAGGTGGTGGTCACATACTACAGCAGTGATGATGAGTCCGTTGGCCATGAGGGAGGCCAGGTAGATGCCCAGGGAGAGCCAGAAGTGCAAGAGCTGCAGCTCCCGCGTGTCTGCCAATGCCAGGAGGAGGAACTGGGTGATGGAGCTGCTGTTGGACATCTGCTGCCTCCGGGCATATGGTCCTGTCACAGGAGAAAAAGACAGCGATAATTTAGGGGAGACTTCTGCAAGCAAAATCAAAGCCATTTCCCACAGACCATCCCCCCGTCACACACAGACATCCCTCTCTTTTCTCGGAGACCTTCCTGCAGCTGTGTGGCTGCAGCCCTGCTTGGTGCTGGCCGTGTGGGTGATGAAGAGCAGGGCATCTGCCCACGGGCTCTTGACCAGCCAGCCCCACTCTGCAGCAGTGGGTGGGGGCAGGGACCAGTCCTGGTGTTTAACTTTGTCCTCTGAAACCAGTGCCAAGGCAGAAGGGCTGGTCAGCGTCTGCAGCGCCAGTGCTAAGGAACGGGAAGGGTGAAGGCATTGTAAGAGAGCTTTAGTTTTTTTCACAGCTCCCCCCCATCTCTCTTGTTGAGTATTTTCAGATGTCAGAAAAGCAGAGCATTTTTGCTGCCCTCCGGTGGAACAGAGTGAGGTCTGTGAGGCAAGAGGATTGCCTGTGGGTGAGTGCCCAGTGAGGGGAGGTGGTCTGTCCTTCTGGTTCCCAGTTTCTGTGGGCTTGCACCTTCCTGAGATGAATGGTGGCCACACTCCCATGTTACCCTGAAATACCACAAGGCACTGCTGAGAACGGTCTGACCCACCACAGACCAGTAAAGGTTGTAGACTTTCATCAGAACTCAGCATCCCACCCACAGCAAAGGATACACAGCTCATTTCACCCACCCCAGCAGTGTTTTCTCCATCACAGAAACTCTACGCATCTACGTGGGGCTTTCAGATCGCTAATGGGTGCGAGGGGACAGGTTTCCATTCTGGAGGGCAACGCACTGCTTGGAAGGGAACTTCAAGGAGGTAGCCAAGTGCCCTAACAAGAGCATCAGGTTCAGGGAGAACCAGCCCATTGCCCAGCCCCACATAGGGCATTGCCCACAGCCCCACGGGTGAGAGGAAAGCTGGGACACTTGTTCCCATGGACACACCTGCAGGAGAGGACCCACAAGGTCAGAGTGTGACTCTGCAGCTGAAACACCCATCCCCAGAGAGCCTGACAGCAAGAGCTAGAGAATAAAACTAACCCAAAACGGCAGAGAAAGAAGTAAAATTGCACTGATGGTCTAGGTAAGAGTGTCCAGGGCGAGCGAGCCAGGCACTGAGGGCAGCGTTGCCCTTGCCCAGCTCTGCTCGCCACCTCCCACACACCAACACTGCCGGGCAGCTGCTCTCAGCCCCTGTGCTCTGCAGAGGGACCGGGGCACGTGGCTGCAGAGCTGCACCGCGGCTCTGCTGGAGCTCTGGCTGCAGAGGGGGTGGCTCACGCCTCGGGACCCCCAGCCCTGAGGGCAGAGGCTTTGCTGGGGGGAGAGCAGGCCAGGGGGATGCCTCAGAGAAAGGGGTCTGCACTGCACATGGTCAGAGAGAGCTTTCTGATTCTCCCTTCAACAACAATTCTGTCTGAAGTTTCCTATCAGTCCTTGCAATATCCTGGATGTCAGGAGACTTTCCTTGTGGGAGGTATCTCCCTGTGCCAGGTCTTTCCCTGTCAGTGCTCACAGACCACATCTCTGCCTCTGTGCACTGGCCCCGCACAAACGTGCCTCTCTGAAGGGCACTGGCTGGGCACAGGGTCCTGCCCGCGGGGGGAAAAGGGCAGCTCAGAACGACCCTGATGGCTCCAGCAAAGGTGCTGCTGCTGCTGTTCATAGGCGGAGGAGTGGCTGAGGGCACTTCAGGAGGCTCCTGGCAGACCTCCTCATCATCAGAGTTACAGCTGGCAGTCTCAGGGACATCTTCAAACTCGAGCTCTCCATTAACATTTCTGCCTTCCCTCTCCTGCCCCCAACAACAGAAAACTGAAAACACAGATTGAGGAGAGCCCTGGATTTATCATAGCAATCCCTGCGCTGACCTTCGATACAAAAAGTCTCATCCAGACATATTCTGAGGGTAACCTATACTTGTAAGCAGCGCTCACCCTTGCGGCACACTCTCAACAGCAGAGAGATCCTTCCCTATCAGGGCTCAGTCCATACGCCCCCAGAGCTGCACGGGAGCCCCCCGGCAGGCTGAGAGCTGCCCCTGGCAGGCGGCAGAGCCCCTGCCCCAGCACACAGCCCCCTGGGCTGCAGGGACCCTGCTGGCAAGGACAGCCCTGGGCACCCCTGCCTGCACAGCCACCTTCACAGCCCTGCAGCCGGCCCTGGCACAAGGCAGCCCACATGCCCTGGCCCTCCCACGCTGCAGCAGGGAAGCCCTGCTCTGCAGCACACTGGCCTCCTCCACAGCACAAGGCTCCCACACGGTCCCACAGGCTGGGGGGGCCCCAGCTGCTGCAGACCCGGCTAGGAACTGCAGAGGCAGTGCCCTGCAGCCACACACTTACCGGCTCCAGGGCTCTGCAGATTTCTCCAGCAGGGAGCTCTCAGCAGCCTCCCACCAAGGGCTGCTTTTGAGCTCTCCCTGCCTCCCTCCTCTGCCCCTCCGGGCTCCCTCCAGCTGTCCCTGGGGCTTCAGGGGAACCTGCTGGGCAGCAGGATGAGGCAATCCCTCATGGGCCTTGCCTCACCTGGGGGGACACACTTATTTCCAGCAGTGGCAATTCTCTTACTAGAAAAAGTTTTGTGCAGGAGTATCAACTTTTGTTAACGCATTACTAGAGAGGACACCAGGAAGACTGCAGCAAAGGATCCAAGTACTCCTAAAAGAGCGTGTGTGCATGTGTGTGTCTGGTGGTTCTGCAGGCAGGGGCAGGGAGGATGTCTTCAGTGCTTCAGTAAGCCCTGCAGAGCCCATTTCAGCACTTCATTGCACAGTCCGAGGGCTCAAGACTCAGCTCTCCCTTGCCCAGGCCATGTCTCTGCTCTGAAGCAAAGCCTTTGCACCCCCGGGCTCGGGGACACTTGGTTCCAGGTTGCCTCATGGCCAGGCAGAGCTGGGCTGGTGCCACAGCTGGGGGGCTTCAGCCCAGATGTGCAGCAGGGCCCTCAGCCAGGGGCCCACGCAGAGGCAGCTGCAGCCCGTCCTGTTGCAGACAGAGCTGTGACCCTGAGGGAACCAAGTGCCAAGGCAGGTGGCAGAGCTCAGCACAGCTGCTCGGCAAGGACAGCAGCCTCCAACAGCCCAGGCATCCACCACGCGGTTTAGACCGGTGAGGCAATTCCAGGGCACCCGAAGGAGCGTTCCCTCCTTCTGCACAGGCCACAGCCTGCCAGTGTGTGACCTGGGGCCTGCACTCTGCTGCTCTCCTGCCTCACTCCCCTGGGAGATGAGACTCCACCATTTCTTTGCTCCTAGTACCAAGGTGGACACGAATGATGCAGGGTTTCAGATCCAGGGGAGCATCACAGCTGCTGGCCCATCTGGCAGCTGTGCTAGAACGCTGATGCAAAGAACCTGCAGACACCTAAACGTGCATTGTCACTGTGCTGCCCTGTGGCTGTCAGCGGGCGGTTACTTGACCACTGGCTTGCAGGATCCCACCAAGCCTCTGTCTCGCTGCTCCCCTCCTTCTTCACTCACCTCGATGTCTGTAGGGCTGTTCTCTCACATCATTCTCACTCCTCTCCCTTTCTGCTTTGTCCTTTGAGAGACCAGCCTGAGGGCTCTTGCCATACAGGTTAGCCTATGGCAGTAAGGTCTCCCAATCGCCTCCTGATACCTAAGCTCCCAGAAGTCCAAAAGAGACACCTCTCACTTCAGGACACCCCACCTTCAGGAGCTGGGTGGCTGCAGGCTGCGCTCCAGAAGGGCACAACTCTCCGGTGGCATCGCTGTGTGATCAGGGAGCCCCATGGAGAAGACACCCCAGGAATGCTGCTGGGTAGCTGTGCACAGGCAGCTGCAATGTGCCCTCTGTGTCCCTGGCTGCAGGGGCAGAGCGGAGATCCTTCTCAGGTATGATGAGGCAGCATGAGGAGCTTGCAGATCGGTACTTGGAAACTGGCTGCCTCTGCTCTCAGCAGCGTCCAGTTCCTTCTCTGGGAAGCATTGGGGGTGACAGTCCTGCAGGTCAAGGAGCTGCCAGCACAGGGCAGCTGAAACCAGGGCGGGTGGACAGACTGGCTGTCCTCAGTCCGCACAAAGGGACTGTCTCTTTGCCTCTCAGGGCCCACCTGATGGCACCTGCAGTGCAGCAGGAATGGCAGTGCCAAAACCACTCCTCAGCTGTGGTGGGGCAACCGGAACAAAATACACAGAGAAAAATCCCCTCAACTCCGCTCCATAGTTGGGTGAACACGGGGTGGCAATGCTGTGAAGCCCTTTGATGCCCTGAGTGTATTTAATCCTAGATCACGCCACGTTCCTATTTTGCTACTGCTGTAGGGAAGGACTGACTCCTGCAGAGCCCACAGCAGAGTCTCCTACTCCCTGGAGCACCCTCAGCAAAAACCAACTCATGAGAGATCTACTAAAGGTCTTCGGGAAAGCAGAGAGGCCTTTTCATTGGGGTTCCTCTGAGAAATATGTTAGGTTTTGCTCAGCAAAGTCTTGCCTAACTCTTTTCCCTCTCAGACAATCTCTGTGCCAGGAGGCACCAGATGCCAAGTGGCTACCCCTTAACCCAGTTCCTCCTCCTGGCATTGGCAGACACGCGGGAGCTGCAGCTCTTGCACTTCTGGCTCTCCTGGGCATCTCCCTGGCTGCCCTCATGGCCAACAGCCTCATCATCACCACTGTACTGTGCGATCACCTCCTCCACACCCCCATGTGCTTCATCCTCATAACCTCTCCCTCCTCGACCTGGGCTCCATCCCCACCATTCTCCCCAAAGCCACGCTCAGTTTCCTGTACGACCAGAGCCATCTCTTACTGAGGATTTGCTGCCCAGCACTTACTGATTCTCTTTTTCATTTCAGCAGAGTATTTTCTTCTCACTGGGATGGCTTATGACTGCTTACGAGATTTGCCATCTACCTCGCCAACCTGACAGCCTGCAGTTGTGCGTGAGGAGCTCCACAGTGGATGTCATTTCCCTCAGCTTTACAAAACTCTGGCCATGGTCTCCCTCAGTGTTGTTCTGCCCGAGTGAGGCCATGCCACTCTGGGTGCGAACAGAAAGAGATGAGTAAAACACCAGCTGGATGGTCAGGCTGAGAGAGCAGTGGGGAAGGGCTCACACCCCACCTGGAGGCCACTGGGACATACTGGGGCAGTGTGGGCAGCACAGGGGACTCTCCTGCTTACAGTTTAAGAGCTGTACACATGACCCAGTGGAGGCAACTCTCACAGTGTCTGTCGGTGGCACCAAACTGAGAGGAGCATCCCTGTGCCCTAGGGATGCCATGGAGGGGAACCCTGGCAGGTGGGGTGGCCGCCCTGGCAGGAGCTGCACAGATGCAGGACGGACCAAGGGCAGAGCCTGCACCTCCCTCGCATGGACTAACACCCTGCAGCTGCAGGGCCTGGGACCTGCCTGGCTGGGCAGTGTCTGTGCAGAAAAGGCCCTGGTGGTGCTGGGGGACAGAAGGCAAAACACAATCCCACCCCATGACCTGGTAGCAGAGGCAGCCAGCCGTGCTCTGGAGCGTATGAAGAGGTGCCTTGACAAGGCAGTGAGGGAAATTATTTTTTCCACGTTATCATCACTCGTAACACCACTTGTAGACCGCTGTGTTAATATTTTGGCCTTGACTGGGGAGGGAAGGGGGGAGGGAGCGGCTGGGTGGCTGCTGGGCTTTTGGCCAGTGACAAGCCATTACAGCGAGGAAGGTGTGTATGTGGGAGGGAGTTGAGGAAGGAAGGGAAGCAGCAGAATATCCCCAGGACTTAGAGGGCCATGGTTTCAAATCATTGGCCACCCCATTCAGAATGAAGCTGGGAAGTGATGCTGACATTCCGAACCAACAAGGTCCATAGACAGGCCAGGCTGTTCCTATGGTTGTGCCTGGAGACCCGCACACCTACAGCACAGGTTGTGCTGGGGCTGAATCCCCTGCCTGGCTTCAGTGGGCTCCTGGAGCCATGGACAAAGCTTTGGGTGGAGGCCCCAGGTGAGGCTGGTCAGGGCCAGGAAGGCCTAGGGATGCTCTCAGGGCCCTGCCCCCATGGGATCCCACCTGCCAGTGCCCTCAGCAGGCCAGGTTCTCCTTCCCTCCTGTCCTGGGCTGTGCTCTGCTGCTCTCCTTCCACACATGCCTGGGCATCAGGGACACCACAACTGCACACTACTAGAAGATAGGTGGCACTGGTCTTCAAATCCCTGAGCAGATTGTTGTCTTTGGGGAGTCCCAGGTGCAGATGAGCATCAGAGTGGGTGGCCTGGTTGGTCTGGGGAACTCACCCACAAGCCCCTGGGCTCCTGGCATCCTTGCTTACCTGTGCAGTGATCACCAAGGAGACGGATTCCCCCAGAAGAGACAGGCTCTGTGATCCACAGGTTTCCTCAGGTCATTTCAAGCAGACATTGTTCATGCCTCACCCTGACTGTATGACCTGTCACTCTGTCCTGGCTCGGGCTGGCATGGAGTGCATTTTCTTCACAGCAGCCCTTCTGGTGCTGTGCTTTGCATCTCTTCCTAAGGCAGCGCTGACCACACACCAGTGTTTTGGCCACCGCTGCAGAGTAATCACCAAGGCTTCTCTTTCTCACACTCTGCCTGCGCTACAAGGAGACTGGGGGGACGCAAGGAGCTGGGGCAGCTGACCCCCAGTGACCACAGGGATATTGCATATCCCAGGACGTTGTGCTCATCAATAACAGCTCGGGGAAAGGAGGATGAAAAGAGGACATTTGTGATCATGGCATTTGTCTTCCCGTGTCACTGATAGATGTGCTGAAGATCAGCTTTTCTGGGGATGGCTGAACCCCTGCTGCCCATGGCAAGGAGTGAGCGAATTGCTCATGTTGCTCTCCTTGCACACAAAGCTTTTGCTTCTCCTATTGAACTGTTATTTTCCTGACCTGTTAGTTTTCCTCTGATCCTCTCCCCCATCACGCTGGGCATGTAAGGGGTCAGTGAGCAACAGATGCTGGGCATTTGGGTGCTGGACTGGGTCAAACCACAACTAATTCCTCCCACACTGCCACCCTGGCTGCTCTCCCCTTTGATCCACACTCAAGCTCTCACCCAACCTCATTGCCTGTCCAATACAAGAGCTCCATGTATCTGAGCTGCCCTGACCTCACACAGAGCGTCCCCCTCCCCTCATCTTTCCTGTAGGTCTCCCCTACAGACCTTGTGTCTCCATCCACCACCAAAGGCGTGGGAGCTGCCCTGCCCCTCCTCAGCGCTTACGGCACTGATGTCACAGCTCTGTGGTGGCACAGGGGGCTCCTGCTGCCCGCGCCCCAGGCGGTGGGCTCTGGGGCCCATGTGGGCTGCAGCACCTCAGGGGTGGCACCAGGGCCAAGGGCAGGCTTGTCACAGGGACACCGGTACCCAGGGATGGGAGCCCTTGTGTGGGAGGGGTTTGCTGCCCAGCAGAGGATGCTGGAGCGGGTGGCAGGGGGCAGCAGAAGGATGAAGGACGTTCCCACCACGAGAGCAAGGGCTGCAGTCCCCGAGGCCAGAGGGCAACAGGCCTGGGCTGCGCAGCCCTGGCAGGAGAGGGCTTTGCTCTCCCAGGTGACTCTGTAGCACCCTGCGGCCTGTGCCAGAGCTGAAGCTCATCTCCAGGATGGGCAAGATGCTGCTGCTGGTGCTGAGCGAGCCCCTGGGGGAGGCCAGCCCGTGATGCAGCCCTCCTGGGGCTATCCTGCTGGTGGCAGGCCGGCCAGAGAGCAGCTCTGCAGAGAAGGACCTTTGGGTGCCAGAGGACAAGCAGCTGAGCAGGAGCCATCGATGCACCCTCATGGCAAAGGCCAACGGCCCCCTGGGCTGCATTAGGGAAAGCATCGCTGGCCGATGGGGGGAGGTGACCCTTCCCCTCCTCTCAGCACTGCTGAGGCCACATCTGGAGTGCCGTGTCCAGGGCTGGGCTTCCCAGAGCAAGGGAGTTGTTGACCTACTAAAGTCCTGCAAAAGGCCACCAAGCTTCTTGAAGGGACTGGAACATGTCTCCCAGGAAGACAGGGTGAGAGATCTACAGCTGTTCACTCTGGAGAAGAAAAGCCTCTGAGAGTCTTATTAATGTACGCAGCATTCCATGTGAGCCAAGGTAACACTTTTTGAACTGAGGATGTTCAACCACTGCAGGTAGTTGCCAAGAGTGGTTATGGAATGTCCACCCCTTGACATATTCCAAACCTACCGAGCCAAGGCCTTGTACAACCGGCTTGAGCTGGCTGCACATTTTAAACTAATTGGTTCTTGAAGCTAAGCCTTGCATACTAGGCAATCCCTGATTGGTGGTTAACTACCAGCAATTAACCGCAAGGTGTTACCTTTCCTTGGCGCCATCCTTGGCGCCATCCGTCTCCCGCTCCCCTGTGCTCTGTAAACATGCCTCATCATGTTAATTGTTGTCTAGACAAGCTCGAGCACATTCCCCTCAGCTAACTGATTGCCGCGCATGGTCCTAGTTTCCAGCCCGCTCCTGCATCTCCCCCTTCCTGTTGCACAAAAGAACCCCTGAAACCGAGCAAAAACAAGGCACAAGTAATAGAACAAATAAAAACCCAACTAAGACACATTATCAATGTCAAAATAACCCACTGTCTTTGTTCCGTACAGTTTTACAATTTCCCCTTTTTGTTTTTGAACAGCTAGTACCAGGTTTGCCATGTTCTGCAGGGCCCTTGCAAACATGACAGCAACCAAGGCAATAGCAAACAAACAATACTGCCAACTGAGTGAATGGATGCCAAAAAAAGGCTGACATTTTCTCAGATTTTGTTAACATGTTGCTGCAGTGGGGCGCCTAAAATGCACGCAGCACATACCATCAAAATCCTCACAGCCATGTCCTTGAACCAACACCAAAAAGCAGTGGCAATTTTGACTCACATTCTGAACTGCCTACCAAACAAGGTGATTTAACTCTTTAATGCTTTCCCTGCTGTTACTCTGGATAAGAGAAGAACCGCTGCCACACGTTCCCATCATAGCCTCCTACTACATTAGCATCTACAGAAAGACAACTATCGACATTCCAAGTGCAAACAATATCAACTTCTTTTGGATTAACATTATACATAGGTGGAAGGGCACACCAAACAAGAACTGGTTCAGTCAAAAAGTTCGAAACATCGCATGCCTTCTCTGAACATACCTCTGGGGTCATTCCCTTCATTCCCTCTCTTTTTTATGCAAAGAGAAACACTTTTACCATAACAGAGAAGCCCCTATTTACACCTGAGCCCGGACACAAACCGCAGCTGTATGCGCCACCAGGCTCAGGGCAGGAATCATTCATGCAGTTACATAGCTGTATATCTCTACAAGTGTGCAGACACCTATTAAACACTAGATAACCATGTTTATCTTTCCTAGTCTCCTTCACAATACCCAGCTGTTCTCTCATCTCTTGTTAGGTCAAATATTCTCCAGCTTCCTCTCCTACATCTCTCTTCAGACATTCTCTATCCTCCTCTTTTTTGCTTGTTAATTGCGACAAGGCAAAGGTTGTGTGTAGCTGGGTGACCACGACCTGATTTATGTTACAATCAACTAAACACTGAATACAGGAAAAAAAGGTATGGGAGACATAAGGCAAACATCAATAAGGTGGTTAAAGATATTTATAATAAATCCTGTAATACTTTTGTGTCATGGCCCAAAGTTTCCCAGCCGTGAGAAGAGACCAAAGGCCTCCCGCCCCTGGCTCTGTTGCAGATCTTTGTTTTAAGGCTTTTAAGTTTTGTATACTTTTGTAAATTAATTCACAGTGGTCACTCAGATTCACATAACACATCCTATCAAAGTCTTCACACTTGTGTCCCTGTGCTAATAATAAAAATCAATAGCAACTCGGTTCTGTAGCAACACATGATGGACAGAATCAACATCTGTTAATAAGCCAGGAAAAAAATAGTATTTGTGGTATTACTTTGTTTAGCAAGCTAGCAGCCTAATTTACTAAGCAAGTTAAGAGCGTGTACTATTCTTACAGAAGAGATTAGAGAAGCAAAAATGTGTTATGCTGCATTCCAGAACTA
Source organism: Falco biarmicus (assembly GCF_023638135.1). NCBI lineage: Eukaryota > Metazoa > Chordata > Aves > Falconiformes > Falconidae > Falco > Falco biarmicus. The sequence goes on along the minus strand of NW_026611833.1, from coordinate 2,579,116 downwards.
AGCCTGAGAATTACAGTCCGCTGTGAGTTCTGCGTTACAATCATTTGACACATGTTGGGGTTGCGATTGTGAAAGTTGCCCGTTTACAATTTTCATTGACATTATCACAGCTCGTTGTTTTAAAAGCAACCCTTGAGCTTCCTGATGTTCGACTTGCTGCAAAATATTCTGAAGCCAATCAATCAAGTTAGTATTAAAGTTAGTGACTCTCTAGGACCCTGCAAGACTGTGGCAAGACTCCCGCACCCTGACTGCCTTAATAGCCATTCCTTCATTTGCAAACAGTTGTCCCTGGGATACCTTGCCTGGGTCACAGAATCCGCACAGTTAATTGCTCCAGCCAACTGCTCACAGTTAACAGCAATTCCCCGATTAAGGTTTTCAGTCAAGGCCACTACACACAGCTCACAAAAATCAGATAACCACATCATATACTGTATCAGTTAGTACCATACAAAGCAGTAACTTCCAATCATGCAGTGTGAGTGTATAAGGCTCTGCCATCACTTCAAGAAGGGACATAGCAAATGCATTATGAATCCTCCCTTCCCCCACTGCTTTGCTTAACTCTGTAACAGCCTCGTATTGCACAGGCTGCCACTCTGCAGGTTGATTTGTCTGACAAAATACTGAACATGCCCTAGCGACTCCCCAAACCCATCACTGAAGTGTTTCCCACTTGCATTCCTGCCACCAATCCCTCAGACCCCCTTTCACCCTCCCCCAAAATACAATCAATGCATCGGGAGAGACAAGGGGGTGGTGGAAAGGTCTAGCTCCTTTTCCAGATCTATAGGACCTGGATCAAAAGGTTTATCAGTGTCAATAAAATCATTGTCCGAGTTGTCCTGTTCCCGTGCTTGGTCCTGTGTTGTGAGGGTCGCTGCAGTCAGTGACAGAAGCTTTGGGGGCAGAGGAGGTGTGGACAGAATCGCCATCGCTGACGGTGTCTTGAGAAGAGCCGCGCTGTCGGTGGAATTTACAGCTTCCTCTGGTTTAGCACCGCTAGTAGAATTAGTCCACCCTTGGCAAAGAGTAGTCAGAATTTGCCACCAAGATGTTAAATGCATTCCCGACACGGAGCTCCCCTCCACGGCAGCATCATACAATTGGCTGCTGTCTGTACACACTTTCATTCTTTCCAAGTCTCTAAAGTTTCTTGGCTGCTCACCTGTCTCGATGCATACAGGCGTTATCCTCGGGGTTTAGGTTGTCCGCCTGGTCCAGCCAGCAAGACGATCGTTCAGCCAAGCCGTCTCCTCCGGAACGCAGCCCTCTTCCACGAGCTGGCTTTTCTCCGTCCTTATTCTTCCAAGGCTTGGGAACACCACCATAGGGGTCACCATTTGGGGAGACTGAGGCACGGACTCCCGGATCTGACTAGAAGACCCTTTATGAGTCCATATACATCCCTCACAGGGGAAGACACTTGATTCCCATGTTTCCCACAGCTCATCTCTCAGTTCCAGAGGGACTTCATTTGCCGGTTCCTGCTTCCTTTCAGCAGCTCATTCAACGTTCTGTGGGACTTGCAGCCTGCCGCTCAGCCTGGCGGTTCATAAACCCATCACGTCGGGGTCTCCAGTTTGCTGCGATGGATAGACGGGACGCTGTTTGATGCTAGCAAATGCCGACTTATTGTGCAGAAGCACGAGTTTATTTATGTTATCAGAGGTCGCGTGCTTTAAACAGATTGGTTCCTCATGACGCGCGGAAAACGGACTCCACAATCCGTAAGATTGTAAAGTCGGTATGTTTGATCAGCGCTGGGCAGCACGGGGGTAGTCCCGCCAAAAATCGTGCGCGCCTGGCGCGAAAACTTGCGCGATTTTATAAGGCAACTCATTACATATTCATAACTATGTCGTAATACGCCTATACATATGCATTACCTATCCCCGCTTTGTATTAAAATTAGCTCTGCGAGTCATTTCCATATTTTTCTCTCAACTGAGTTTGCGCAGTGTCCCCTGGTGGTGGTCGTCAGGGGTCCTGAGGATGAAGGCAGGTGAGTCTTCCTCGTGACCGCTAGTTGCCCCCACACCTGGCGCAGGCTCAGTAACGTCCTGCTCTTTGTCCAAACCGCAGAACCGGCTTTGGCTTGTTCTTGCAAGGTTGTAATCTTTCTTTGGACTTATATGGTCATAAAGCTGGACTTATATGGTCATGAAGCCCTTTACTCCCGTACACCTTATCACAGCACCCAAGAAAACCGTGTAAGATTTGGCAAACAGCTAAACAGACTATCATAGTCATTAAACTTTACAACTTTACCCTAAACAGCTAAGCAGACTATTACAATCGTTAAATCTTACAACTTTACCCTAAACAGCTAAGCAGACTATTACAATCGTTAAATCTTACAACTTTACCCTAAACAGCTAAGCAAACTATCATAATGGTTAAACTCTACCCTATCTCTTACCCCCCCCCTCTCTCTCACTTAAGCTAAGCATTACATGCCAGGCAATCCCTGTTTGGTTAACTACAAACAAAGGACACTTTAAGTAAATTTTTACACTCATCAATTAACAGCAAAGTGTTACTTCCCCTTGGCACCATCTGTTCCTCATCTTCTCACCTTTTCTTGGCCTGACTCATTCTGTTGGTTGTTATCTATTCACCCTCCTTATCCTCCCAGGGTCTTCATGTAAGACAGAACAATGAAAACAAAACACCCAAAGAATAAAGAGGCACCAGCCACAATAATCCCCACTTCCCTGAGGTAGGTGTGTGAGCAGGAGAGCTTGAGGATCTGTGGGATTTCACAGAAGACCTGTCCCAGGGCATTGCCGTGGCAGAGCGGCAGTGACAGTGTATTGGCCGTGTGCAGCGCAGCACAGAGAAACCCACTGGCCCAGGCAGCTGCTGCCATGTGGACACAAGCTCTGCTGCCCAGCAGGGTCCCGTAGTGCAGGGGCTGGCAGATGGCCACGTGGCGGTCATAGGCCATGATGGTGAGGAGAGAATACTCTGCTGAAAGGAAAAAGACAATCAGGAAGAGCTGTGCAGCACATCCTGAGTAGGAGATGTCCCTGGTGTCCCAGAGGGAGTTGGCCATGGCTTTGGGGAGAGTGGTGGTGATGGAGCCCAGGTCGAGGAGGGAGAGGTTGAGGAGGAAGAAGTACATGGGGGTGTGCAGGTGGTGGTCACATACTACAGCAGTGATGATGAGTCCGTTGGCCATGAGGGCAGCCAGGTAGATGCCCAGGGAGAGCCAGAAGTGCAAGAGCTGCAGCTCCCGCGTGTCTGCCAATGCCAAGAGGAGGAACTGGGTGATGGAGCTGCTGTTGGACATCTGCTGCCTCTGGGCATGGGAACCTGCTCAAGGAGGAAAAGTAGTGACAAGTCAGGCAATTCTTCTGTTAAGCCAAGTGAAAGCCGTTTCTCCTAGATGCGCCCCCGCTGCCCCATGTCCCCCCCTCTGCCGTTCCTAGGAGAGCTCCCTTCCGAGCCGTGGCTGGAGCTGTGCTGAGTGCTGGCCGAGTGTGCTGTGAGGAGCAGGGGCTGTGCCCGCTGGCTGCCCAGCAGTGAGCCCTGCTCTGCAGCAGGGGCTTCATGGGAACCGTGGGGGCAGGGGCCAGTCCTGGCCTTGCACTGGCTCAGCCCAAACTGCTCCCAGCGCAGAAGGGCCTGTCAGCATCGGCTCTGCCCGTGCTGAGCAACGGCCATGGCCAGAGTCAGGTCAGGAGGGCTTTGTGCTGTGCTCAGGGAGAGCAGAGTGAGTGCTGAGAGGCAAGGGCACTGTCTGTGCCTGAGGGCAGAGGCAGGGACTCTGCTCTCTCCATCCCTCTCCTTCCCAGCTGCCCGGCAATTGCTCCTTTCTTAGATGGAGAGTGATCACACTGCCATGTTACCCTGACAAGCAGCCAGGCACTGCTGAGAGCAGAGGGATCCACTGCAGAGAACAGAATGCCTCATCCCTTACCGAAGGCTCAGCACCACACTGCTATCCAAGGACACCCAGGGCTCACTGTGTGCCCTGGCAGGCACATACAGCTTGGGTGGACACCCGAAGTAGGTAGTCAAGTGTCTTGACCATGGCAAGTTCTTGCAGGAGACTCAGCTCCTTCCCCAGCCTCACAGACTGCATTGCCCACAGCATCACAGGTTTGGGGAAAGCTGGGACACCTCCTTGCTGAGGACATGTCTGCACAGGAGGACCCACAAGCTCTGCGCCTGAGCCGGCAGCTGAAACCCCTCTTGCCAGAGAGCCTGTCTGCAATGCCAATAGCATCTGAGCAAGGCCAGGAGAGAGACAAAGGGACACTCGGGAACTCCTTCCCCTTCCCCAGCCCGGCACACCACCTCCCACACAGCAGCAGTGCAGGACAGTCACCCTCAGGCTCTGCTCAGCGAGAAATGGCACCGTGGCAGTAGGAGAGATGCACTTCATCCCTCCTGCTGCTCTGCTGGACCAGGAGCTGTTGAAACACATGGAACCAACGGTCTAAAGGCTGTGCTGGGTGGGAGAGGAGAGCAGAGGTGTGTTGCTCAGGGAAGGCACCTGCACGGCAGACCATGGCCAGGAGGTGCCCCTATCTGCCCTGCATCAGGGTCCCCCTCAGCATCTCCCCCCCTCCCTGCCCAGGGCTCTGCTGCCTGCAGCTGTCCCTGCCAGCAGCTCTTTCTCTGGCCCCAGGGCTCTTCCCTGCCAGCGCTCACAGAGCCCAGCTCAGCCCCTCTGTGCTTTTGATTGTGTCCTTGACCATGGACATCCCGTGAGGCAGGGACACTCTGAAAATCATTGGTCTGTTTCTCTATTGCCTCACCACAGCGATGACTTTCAACAGTGCTGGCTAACTGGGGAGGTCCAAGAAGGCTGAATGTTAGTCACGTGCTGCCCACCTACAAGAAGGGTAGGAGGGAGGTTCGGGATAACCAGGAGGTCAGGACCAGCCAGCATGGATGTATGAAAGGCAGGTCCTTTGTGAGGAATCTGATCTCCTGCTGGGACAAGATGACCTGCCTAGTGGATGAGGGAAAGGCTGTGGATGCTGTCTAACTGGACCTTAGGAAAGCCTTTTGGCTCCATCTCCCACTGCATTCTCCTGGAGAAACTGGCTGCTCATGGCTTCGGTGGGTGTTCTCCACGCTGGGTTCGAGCTGGCTGGACAGCCAAGCCCCAAGAGGGGGAGTAAATGGAGTGAATTCAGGTGACGACGGCCCATAAGGAGTGGTGTTCCCCAGGGCTCAGTGTTGGGGCCAGTCCTGCTTCAGAACTTTATTAATGATCTGGCTTGAGTGCACCCTCAGTGAGTTTGCATACAACACCAAATTGGGTGGCAGTGTTGATCTCCATGAGGGCAGTAAACCTCTGCAGAGGGATCTGCACGGGTTGGATCATTTGGATGAGTCCAGTTGTATGAAGTTCAACCAGGAGAAGTGCCAGTTCTGTACGTGGGTCACAACAGCCCCCCACAACGCTACAGGCTTGGGCCAGAGTGGCTGGAAGGCAGCCTGGTGGGGAAGTACCCTGAGGGTGCGGGTTGACAGATGGTTGAGCATGAGCCAGCAGTGTGCCCGGGTGGCCAAGAAGGCCCATATCATCGTGTCTGCTATCAGAAACAGTGTGGCCAGCAGGACCAGGGCAGTGATGGACCCCCTGTACTCGGCACTGCTGAAGCCACACCTTGAACACTGTGTTTCCATTTTGGGCCCCTCACTTCAACAGTAATGTTGAGGTGTTTTAGTATGTCCAGAGAAGGGCAACAAAGGTGGTGAAGGGTCTGGAGCCCTGCACTGTTGAAGAGCACCTGAGGGGACTTAGGTTGTACAGTGTGGAGAAGAGGAACCACAGGGGGGATCTTTCTGCCTGAAAGGATGTTGTAGACTTGAAAGGTTGGGTTGTAGACCTGAAAGGTGGGGTAGGTCTCTTCTCCCAGGTAAGAAGTGACAGAACAAGAGGAATATGCCTCAATTTACACCAAGAGAGCTTTAGATTGGATATGAGGAAAAACATCTTCACTGCAAGGATGGTCAGGCATTGGAACAGGCTGTCCAGGGAGCTGTGGGAATCAGCAGCCCTGGAGGTGTTTCAAAAGTACATAGATGCAGTGCTTCGGGACATGATTTAGTGATGGGATTGGCCGTCCTGTGGTAACGGTTGGATTTGATTATCATTAAGGTCTTTTTCAACCTAAATGATTCTCTGTTCCTATGCTTCTATGATATTGCAAGCCTACCTAGACCAGTTACTGAGCAAGTTGCTCTAGCTGACCCTGCCTCAGTTGGAGGGCTGGATTCGATGATCTCCAGCGGTCAGTCCAACCTGGAAAAAAAAGCCATATATATGAAAGATCATATATCATGTGTATGTCAACACAACTACGGAAGTTCATGTGAAGAATGTTTCTCCACTCAAATGGCTTGTGGGAAATGCATTTGAAAAATCTGAAAGAAACAAGGCTGCTTTTCTGTGGCCAGGTCATGGGTTAGAATGAGGGTGACAGAGGGGTGTGTTATGAGGAGGACAGCTGATTCTCAGGAACTCCTCATGCAGGAGGACATGCCTGGCTGTGAAGGGGCCTGTGAGGTCAGTTCTGTCTCTGGAGGTGACAGGCCAGCATCAGGAACGTGGCTGGGACAGTCCCTCTGCCAAGGGACCCCATAGGCCCCATCCAGGAGAAGGGCTGGGGTACAGGCTGTCATGTCCATTTTGCCTGTGGACATGAGAGGACAGCAGCAGGCATGTGCCTTGGTCACGTCTCTGGGAGAAGCTGAAAGGCCAGCAGCAGCCATGTGGTTTAGAAGACCATGTGGAGGTGACTTCACTTTTTTGAGGGGAAAGACCACCAAAAATAGCTATTGAGTTATGTTCCCTGCTTGGAAGGCAGTTCCTGAGGTGGTAAAGCCTTTCTGGGTAGTGGGAAGAAAGAGGAGAGGGGAAAAGATTTCACAAAGTGTAATGTTGCAAATGGAGAGTGGCTATCGGGAGGAAGAACCGTCACTGCAAGGGTCCTGCTGCGGTGCCAGAGCTCAGCCAGAGGGAGCCTGGATCAGCCCATGGTTTGTGTTTCAAGGAACAGCCGGTGAGAGTGGAGGTACCTCAGCGAAGGTATGGCAATGTTGGGGTGAGAGCAAGGCAGGGCAGCGAGATGGTGCCTACAGCCTGCAGGGCAACAGGGGCAGGGCTCCAACCATGTAGGACAGCCTGTGGTGGAGAGGGCAAAGGGTGCTGTCAAGGCTGGAAGGCACCAGTAGAACCCAGGTCTGTGTCCCCTTGGCTGTGGCAGCTGTCTCTGCCTCTGAGGGTCATGTCAAGACATGATGTCCTCACGGCACGGGGGCATCGTTGCCTCCTTGCAGCCCCATGGGGAAGCTGGAAGTCGCTGTGCCATTGCTGTCCTTCACTGGGCATTGGATGCCCACCTTCCATGGTCCCCAGGAAGAGCCCTGAGCCCTCTGTGAGGGACAGCACCCACCTCCCCACAGGCTGCAGGTCACGGCTTGGCCTTTCTGCTTCATCAAGCAAGCCAAGGCTTTGCTCAGCAGCAGAGCTGCCTGCACAGCGCCTTTGCCTTCCTGCACTCACAGCCCCCAAGGACGGGCTCTAACAAGGCCATGGGGAGGCTTTCTCAGCCATGGCCCTCAGTGGGGCCCATTAACGCTTCCAGGGACTGTGGGCTTTGCTCCGGACTTGGTGATCTTGAGAGGTTTCTTCAGGCTCCTCTGAACACCTGAAGTCCAGAGCACCACAGACACCCTGGGCTCATGACGAAGGAGAACGCCCTGACGAGCCCTGTCTCCTCCATCAGGGACATCTGGTCTTCAAGTTTGGCTCCTACACTTAATGAGATAAGTTTCAGCTGTACAGTGAAAGAGAAAGGCAGGTAATGAGCACTTTGGGGAAAGGATAGAAGGCTTTTCCAATTACTATTGATGCACAGTGTCTCCTGAGGAGGTGCAGACAAGTAGGAAAGGCAGTCCCTGGAGCTAATCACTGCGTGGACAGCCTTGCTCCCCAGCTCTCCAGCCTCAATATTTTTGTCTTCAGCCCCATGAGACTTACATCACTTTACATCAGATCTTCAACCAACTCTGCAGCTGAATATAGCAAATTCTTGGCAGTAATTATTGCCTGCTTTTCTTAGAGAACAGGGTGTAAGCAGGAATAAAAGAGTGATTAATTATCGTGTGTGTGTGGGGGGGGGGGGAGTGGGATAGAAATTAATAAATAAAAAATACATTTCTCAGCTGTATAATTGTTAGTTCAAGCAAATCCCCATGAGGTCTATTGCCACTACTGAAGAGTTGCCCATAGGGAATATTAGAGACACTACTGAAAGACAGTCCAAATTTTCCTCTCTGAACCTTAAAGCACAAGCTACATAGGTAAAATGGATTGGAGCGATCAAAGAGAAAGAGGAGAAAGGTATCTGGAGATGAACTTCTTAATCCATAGCTGTAAATCAGGAAACCAAAACGTCAGGCTATTCCAAATGTCTTCAATTTCATAGAAGGTGCAAACTTTCTGGAACTCATGACAAATAATAGGATGTGTCCAAATTTTTTTTACACATATATCTGTAGAATTTCTCCCACTTTGATCTACGTATATGCAACAACTGGTATTAAGAACAGCACAGACTCTGCCTTCAGACGCCACCTTCATATCTAACGCCATTCCATTTTGCACAGCTATAGGGGCTATTTCTCACACTTCTTCCTGCAAAGCCTTCATGGCACCTGCAGGGTCCTTGGCCATCTCTTCCATTGCTGTGCATCTCTTTATCACTGCCTTCTCCAATTCAGGAACCGCTGACCAAGGAGTAACCGAGGCCACAAGCAGGCTGATGATCTGGGCTATCATTATGACACCCATTACATCTGAGAAGCTCATAGGAGGCACGTGGCCATGAAGGCGAGTTTGAGGTCCCTGGAGTCTCCAGTTTCCTTGGGGGATTGGCCATCAGCAGCCCAGCTGGTTATGGCTGCAGTAAGAAAGGCACTTGGACTCTGAGACAAAGTGTCATTTCAATTGGCCTTGGCTAGAGCCAACTCTCTACACACAGAGACAATCGTGTCAGCTGTATGCCGTCCCTTCCGAGGCCGGGAACACGGAGTTTCCAGCGTTGGGAGAGTGGTGCAGCAAGTTGTGCAGATCCTGCCTGCAGAAGGGTTATCCCACACTGCTCCTGTCAGCTCTTGAAGTGTTTTCTGCCAGGGAAACCCATTCTAGTCATCACTTCTCGTGTTCTAAGAGGAGATGTTCACTTGGGAGTTGGTAACTGCAGCCTCAGACAAAGGTAAGGGCGTGCGGTTGGCCATTCACCAGCAGCTTCCTGCAGATTTCTTCTTCCAATATGGCTTGTTCTGCAACCCAGGGACACACTCAGCACAGCTCAGCCTGAAGGCCAAGAGGTACATGGAGCACAGCACAGGCCTGCTCAGGTTTCCTGTGACACTCATCACTAACTCCTCCATGTGCAAAGGGCTTCTGCTCAGATTCTCGCAACCTCCTGATGAAGGTTAGAAGGAGAACGACATCTCCTTTAGACCGCTAGAGAAAGGGAACTTTACTTGAAGGCCTTGGTTGAAGGGAAACTGGAAGATGATCTGCAGGAGCGGGCTGGAAATCAGGACCATGCGTGGCAATCAGTTAGCTGAAGGGAATGTGCTCGAGCTTGTAGGTCACTAACCCTGGGAAGACAAGGAGTGTGAATAGACACAAAAACTAACACGATGAGCCATGCTGAGAGAGCACAGGGGAGTGGGGGATGGATGCCGTGAAGGAAGGGTAACACCTTGCTGTTAATTGCTGGTAGTTAACCACCAGTCGGGGATTGCCTAGTATGCAAGGCTTAGCTTCAGGAACCAATCTGTTTAAAACGCGCAGCTTCAGGAACCAACTGTTTAAAACGTGCAGCTTCAAGAACCAATCTTTTTAAAACGCGCAGCTTCTGAAAGTGTATATAAACTCGTGCTTCTGTACAATAAATTGGCATTTGCTTGTATCACCCTGCGTCCCGTCTCTCCATCGCAGCAATGATCCCTGACCAACATGGCACAAATGCTTTGCTGGACTTGTTTTGAACAAAAGACAAGGCAGGAATGGTGAAAAATGTGGACAGCACCTTTCTGTCAAGTATGGGTGACACTGGTAAAGTAGAATTCAAGAGCAAGTCAACAAGACAAACTGTAGCAGGGCTGAGTAGAGAGGAAAGATCACCTCCACCAACCCTTGGCAGTGCTCTTCCTAATGCAGCCCAGGATGCCATGGGCCTTATTTGAAAGGTGCAAAGCCAGGAGAAGAGGAGGCTTTGGGGACACCTAATAGCAGCCTTCCCAGATCTTCTTGGGCCATATCAGCAAGAAAAGGCAGCCAGGTTCTTGCCTGTTGTGCATGATGGGAGGATGAGGGCCAATGGGCATCAGCTGAAGCAAGGGAAGACAATGTCCTTCCCCATGAAGAACAGTCAAGCAGTGGAGCAGATGTCCCACAGAGCTTGTGCCATGTCCATCCTTGGAGCTTTTCAAGCCCCACTTGAAGGAAAGCCTGAGCTACTTGCTTCAACCCCATAACTGATCGTTCTCTGAGCAGCATGTAGGCCTGGACACCTCCGGAGGTCCCTTCCAGCATGAATGACTCTGGATCTCCATCCACCATGGATCTTGCCTTCATGATGGCAGGGAAATCACTCAGGTTTCCAGCGGCTGTTGAAGCCAATCAGAAAGTTGGTCAGATGACCTGCGATGTTCTTTTCCCACTCCAAGCTTTGCTGCTCAGATGCAGGGCTGCTTGGCTGGTTCCTATGGATTCCTATTCTTCACCCTTTCCCAACTTTTCCCTCCTTTCCCACGCACAATTGCTTCTCCTTGACCACCCCTGTATCCTCCCATGCAAGCAGCTCACCTCTCCTTTCCCTTTCCTCCCTGGCCATTGACTGTCCTCCTTTGGTGATTCTTTGGAGCTTTTCACCATAGGTGGCCACCCAGACAAGGGATTCATCATCCCCCTTGACTCAGCATCATCCCCCTTGACACAGCACTGTTGTGGCCACATCCAGGTTATCTGTGCCTGGGCTTTGAGGTTTCTCATTCTGGAGGAATGGGGGAAAAGTGGAGAGGCTGTGGAGGATACCTGCCTGGATTGAGTTTGGTGCCTGTGGAGAGAGACTGAAGGTCCTGGGCTTCTTGATACTGGCAAAGTGGAGCCTCAGGGCACCACAGTAACAGCATGCACCTGCTTGAAGGGGGGTGTCAGAGATAAGGGAGTGATTCCTGATAGCGACAGGAAGAGAAAACCTCCGCAAAGTGCTGCTTGGAAGGGTAATATTGGATGTGAGGAAAAAGAAATGTCCCTTGGAGGGTTGCCCTCTGACGCCAGAGTTCACCCAGAGGCAGCCTGGCTTGTCCCATGGCTTTAAGTCTCAAGGAAGAAGCAGGGATGAGGGGAGAAACTTCAGAAAAGTCAGGAAAATGCAGGTGTGAGGGCTGGGTGGGAAAGCAAGGAAGATGCCAACCCCCAGAGTGGAAAGAGGTGCCACATGGACAGTGTAGGGCAACTTGCAGTGGAGATGGCCCAGGGCTGCAGCAAGGCTGAATGGCCCAGCTGGGGGCTGAGGCCTCTGTCCCCCTGGCAATGGCAGCTGCCTCTCCCACCAAGGCCTGTGACATAGAACTCGATTTGGAGGGTCTTATGTTCTGCCCTCCAAGAGCCTGGGGGTCAGGGATGGGTCTTTCTGCTTCATAAAAAAATCCAAATGTGTTTTGCAGCATTACAGCCACCGACACAGTACCTTTGGCTACCTGCAGTTCTGGCTTCTAATTAGCTACTCTAACGAGTCCATGGGGACGCTTTGTCAGCAATGGCCCTCAGCGGGACCCATCAATGTTTGAAGGTATTTTCAGTGCTGCTTCTGACTTACATTCCTTCAGTGGTTGGTTCAGTCTGCTCTCAGTAGCTCAGGTTCATGGCAGGAGCCCCCAAGGCCCTAATGAGGTATTTGCTTTTCTCATTTCCTTCAAGTCTTGAAGACCTGTGCAGCTAATTGAATCTGTTCCATTCATGTAGGTAAGAGAGAGGATTTCAAAGTGCACTTCAAAATAAGTATTTTTTATTTCATAGGTTATATTTTGCTACTTTTTAGGTTAGAGAGGAGGTTCTCGCAGCAATCTCCAAGTGATAATGATGCAGAGGATCTCCTCAGGATATCTGGACTGGTAGGAAACGCAGTCCCTTGAGGTCTGACACCGGATGGACAACCTTGCTCTGACTGTCCCCAAGACCACCCTTTTTCTCATTGTCCCCTGGGACTCACATCCCTTCTCCTTACGTCAGACTTCTCCCCTCAATTCTGCAGGTGGGTGCTGCAGCTCCTCTGCACCATCCCCACCAATTTGCCTTAGAGGACTGGCTGCACACCGGTACAGAATTATTCAAATCTGCAAGCAATGTGAAGAATGATCAAGTGGCATAAATAAGCCAACACCCTCCACAAGCATATGCCGAGTCCAAGCTGTCTCTGATGAGGTGCCTTTCCGCAAGGGACACTCTCATGAGAAATCTTTTAGGTGCTAGATATAGAAATATAGATCTAAACACAAGGGGAGAGTTGGGTAAGGAGACAGTTCGGCTGCAGGAAGACATGCAAACTTTTCCTTCCTGAAGTAAAAACAGCAGCACAGGTGAGAGGTACCGAAAAGACCAAAGAGTAAAGGGAGGAGAAAACAGGTGAATAACTGAAAGAGCCTTTGCTGAGACAGTCTGCTGAAAAGATGACTCCAGAAGCCGTCACTGTCTCCTGCTCAGGTGCAAATATGTTAAAGATGAGAGAAAATAAGGGCGTAGTATAACTAATAATAATGGTGAAGTTCTGGTATAAAATCAATATTTCCTTGAGGTATCGCTTTTGAAAGCTCCTTGAATTGGCAGAGATCACTTGTGAGAAAGGACAAGTAAGTGTTGCATCTGTCTTGGAAGGAGTCCATAAGTGCAGCTCGGGGAACCACAGGCTGCTCAAACCCCCATGGTGAGGGGTGTGCCACCAGTTAGAGTCGCCTTGGGTGACATTTCTGGCACCTGAGCGGGTAACTGTCCAGGTGGATTTCCCAAGGGTAACTCCTGCCTCACCAACCTGACAGCCTGCAGTTGTGCGTGAGGAGCTCCACAGTGGATGTCATTTCCCTCAGCTTCAGCAAAACTGTTGTCATGGTCTCCCTCAGTGTTCTGCCCGAGTGAGGCCATGCCACTCTGGGTGCGAACAGAAAGAGATGAGTAAAACACCAGCTGGATGGTCAGGCTGAGAGAGCAGTGGGGAAGGGCTCACACCCCACCTGGAGGCCACTGGGACATACTGGGGCAGTGTGGGCAGCACAGGGGACTCTCCTGCTTACAGTTTAAGAGCTGTACACATGACCCAGTGGAGGCAACTCTCACAGTGTCTGTCGGTGGCACCAAACTGAGAGGAGCATCCCTGTGCCCTAGGGATGCCATGGAGGGGAACCCTGGCAGGTGGGGTGGCCGCCCTGGCAGGAGCTGCACAGATGCAGGACGGACCAAGGGCAGAGCCTGCACCTCCCTCGCATGGACTAACACCCTGCAGCTGCAGGGCCTGGGACCTGCCTGGCTGGGCAGTGTCTGTGCAGAAAAGGCCCTGGTGGTGCTGGGGGACAGAAGGCAAAACACAATCCCAGCCCGTGACCTGGTAGCAGAGGCAGCCAGCCGTGCCCTGGAGCGTACGAAGAGGTGCCTTGACAAGAGAGTGAGGGAAGTGATTGTGTCCCCACGCTCATCCCTCGTTAGACCCCCTGCAGCAAAGGATCCAAGTACTCCTAAAAGAGTGTGTGTGCATGTGTGTGTCTGGTGGTTCTGCAGGCAGGGCGGGGAGGATGTCTTCAGTGCTTCAGTAAGCCCTGCAGAGCCCATTTCAGCACTTCATTGCACAGTCCGAGGGCTCAAGACTCAGCTCTCCCTTGCCCAGGCCATGTCTCTGCTCTGAAGCAAAGCCTTTGCACCCCCGGGCTCGGGGACACTTGGTACCAGGTTGCCTCATGGCCAGGCAGAGCTGGGCTGGTGCCACAGCTGGGGGGCTTCAGCCCAGATGTGCAGCAGTGCTTTCACGTTACGACAAGGGGTTTCCTCAGACTCTTGGTTTTTAATGAGCCGGGCAGTTTCCGAAGACAGACGAGACCCTTGTGTCTGACCAAGCTGCCCACGACCTGCGCTTTGACAGCCCACTGTATCCGAGGGTGACTCTACCAACCTATCCAGGAACCCCGCTGACAGCATCATTGAGTAAGAGCCCTTAAACACCTACTCACATCTCCAGAGACTTATAGAAAATGAACTTCAGCTGAAGATTTTTATTAAGCAAGTTTGTGACAGAGTAAGGTTCAAGGAATGCCAGTAATGGTAGGCTGACTGCAAAACACGCTTAAAGCAACACACTGAGCAACAGCTACCGTGAGGTAGTGCTAGCATAAAGTTCTTACCCTATAGGCGTCCCTAGGGGGAACGACAGGTTCAGCCCATCCACCGATCCCAGAAGTTCCCATGGAGTCTCCACTCACTTATCCCCTCATTGTCCACTTTGACACTTCGTAGCACGTTGCTTATTCATTTCCCTACATGGGATAGGTTACAAGTTTCTCACTTGTCATGTACGTTAGTGCTCACCCTCAAGCAGCACCACTGAAGGCTTTCACTGACTGCACATGCTCCCCAAGCGGGGTTTTGCCCGCGTTTGAGGGCTGTTTGACATGGAGGTTGCAATCGGTCACTACCACCGTTACCTTTGTTTTACTATTGACTGGGGTTTTTTTGGTTTGTGTTTTTAGGTTTTTTTGGTTTTGGTTTTGGTTTTTTTTATATGTATGAGGGTTGAAAGACCTTACCAGCTTGTCTTCGGCTGTGGCCAGAACTTCCTTGCTTGAATGCTCCTTCCTTTGGCAATGGTGTTCTTTCCACCCCTTGTTCTATGTCACTCATCCTTCCCAAGGTGACTCCCTTGGTCAGAAGTCCCTTCATTCGCAGAGAGGGGGTCCTCACTTGACCTCACTTTGTTCACAGAGGTGTTTATCAGATAGTGAACCACTGAATCACTGTGGTAATTGAGGAGTTTAGAACACCCGCCACCCCCGGACTTATTTCAGTCCTGGCCCAGTTCATTGTATTGACATTTTGGTGGAGCTTGAGTGACTCCAGTCATTCATATTGTTGTTACTGTTTGGTATCCTGTGCCCAGGGAGGTGTAGTAGGACCTTGGAGGTGGGTAACTTTGGCATGGAGGTGTGCATTGGTATTACAAGGAGATTATTTCATCTGAGGAAAGTCCTATCGCCTCAATGGTGGGCTCAGCAGTGGACAGCCTCTCGTAGCTTCTTATGTGACATCAGCTGTGTGGTACCATCAAGTTCCCCTTCCTGCAGGGAGCACAGCAGAGCTTGGCTGTGGGGTCTCCACTTGCTCCACCCTTCATTACTCCCATCAGCAGGTGCTGAGACGGCAGGGTGTGTTGCTTAGGGAGCTGTGGTAGAGTAGATTCCGTCCATGCCAACCATCCTAAAAGCGATGCAGTTATTTTAGCCTAGAAATCTTTCTATACTGCTAGGCTTCTGTTGGGTCCCAGTTTTCCCTAATTCCAAAGTAATGAGTAATTTTCCCAGAGGCAATTGAAACAGCAGACACAGAAAAAAGTCCCCTCAACTCCACTCTGTAGTGGGGTGAACTGGGAGTGACAATGCTGGAAAGCCCTTTGATGCCATGAGAACGTTTAATCTTTGATCACCCCAAGTTCCTCTTTCCCTAATGCCATAAGGCAGGACAGACACCTCCAGAGCCCACAGCATAGTCCCTTGCTCCTTGGAACACCCTCAGCCAGACCAACCACAGCTCATGAGAGCGACATCCAAAGGTCTTCCAAAAATCAGAAAGGCCTTTTCAGTGCGGTTTTGATGAGGAAAGCTTTAGGGTTTGTTCAGAGAAATCTCCCCTAACTTGTCACAGTCTTTTCCCTATTGGATAGGTCCCCATTCCCAGAGGCAGCAAATGCCCAGTGGCACCTTCATCACCCAGTTCCTCCTCCTGGCATATGGAGACCCATGGGAGCTGCAGCTCTTGCACTTCTGGCTCTTCCTGAGCACCTGTCCTGGTTTCAACTGGGATAGAGTTAATTTTCTTCTTCAGTATATGATCTGTTTGGGCTATGATGTGAGAACAATGCTGAGAGCACACTCATGTTTTTAGTTGTTGCTGGGCGATGTTTATACTAAGTCAAGGACTTTTTGGTTCCTCGGGCACTGCCAGCGAGAGGGCTGGAGGGGCACGGGATATTGGGAGGGGACACAGCCAGGACAGGTGACCCAGGGTAGCCAAAGAGGTATTACATACCATATGACGTCATGCTGAGTATGTAAACTGGGGGAAGAGAAGGAAGTTGGGAACATCTGGCATTATGGCGTTTGTCTTCCCGAGTAACCATGGCACGTGACGGAGCCCTGCTGCCCTGGGGATGGCCGAACACCTGCCTGCCCATGGGAAGTGGGGAATGAATTCCTTGCTTTGTTTGCTTGTGCCCGCGGCTTTTTGCTTTGCCTATTAAGTTGTTCTTATCTCAATCCTTGCGTTTTACATTCCTTCCCGATTTTCATCCCGATCCCTCTGGGTGAGGGAGGGGTGAGCAAGTGGCTGCGTGGTGCTTGGTTGCCGGCCAGGGTTAAACCACGACAGCACCGACCTGGCTGCCCTCATAACCAACGGCCTCGTCATCACTGCCGTCATCACCTCAACACCCCCATGTATTTCTTCCTCCTCAACCTCTCCCTCCTCGACCCGTGTTCCATCTCCACCACTCTCCCCAAAGCCCCAGAGGACCTTTGGTGCAACTGAACCTCATGTCTAGGAAGGACAAAGTGCTTTGGAATGTGTCCTTGGCAATGGTACCTGTGATCCAGGAACACTGTGAAAATCATTGGTCTGTTCCTCAACTGCCTCAGCACAGGGATGATAATCAACGGTGCTGGCTAACTGGGGAGGCCCCAGAAGACTGGAGGTTAGTCAAAGTGGTGCCCACCTGCAAGATGGGCAGGAAGGAGGATCTGGAGAACTACAAGCCTGTAAACCCAATCCTTGTGTCAGAGAAGGTCATGGACGACAACTAGGTTGCTCAGGCAAGACTTGCCCTTGTTGAAGCCATGCTGGCTGTGCTGAATCACCTCCCTGCTCACCGTCGGCCTTAGCACAGCTTCTAGGAGGATCTTTTCCATGATCTTCCCAGGCACGGAGCTGATGCTGACAGGTGGCCAGTTCCCAGGGTTCCTCTTTCTACCCTTTTGAAGGATGCGTGCAATGTCTCTCTTTTTCCAGTCACCAAGAACTTCACCTGAGTGACTTGACATTTCCAATAGCATGGAGGGTGGCTTGGCGACTCCATCAGCCAGCTCCCTCAGGGCTCAGGCATTCATCTAGTCAGGTCCCACGGACTTACTCATGTTCAGGTTCCCCATGTCTGTTGTTACTGGTTTGCCAGCTGTGTTTGTTGGGGGTGCACATTTAATTTGTCCTTCATTCTCTAAGTGACATGCCTAGACCAGTCCTTCTTCTCCTTCTTCTTTGAGTCCCGTGCCGTGTTCAGATCCAGCCACACTTTGTCCCTCCTGACACATCCCTACGTAACTGGGCAGCATCCCTATACCCTTTGCAGGATCCATGGCCCTCCTTCCACATCCTCTGCAATTCCTGGATGGACCTCTTCAATCGGGTACATCTGACCGTTGACGGGATCTGTCAGGAAGACTCTCAGAGTTTCTGTAATGCAGAGGAGAAGGAGATGCTCTAGAGGAGGGCTTCCTTGCCACACCATCAGAGGAGAAGGCATGGTGGCTCTCTGCTCCCAGGCACAGCTGCAGGGGTGTGAAGTTGCTGTGTGTGGAACAAGGGGTGCCCAAGGCCGGCTGGGCCGAGTGGGTGGTGGGAGACTAGAATTCATGTTGCTGGTTTGGAGCAGGCACTGAGAACCCAGCTCTCGTTAGCACTTTTCTGAGCTGCTCCTTTGGCCCTGCACACACCAGGATGGCCCTGGGCAGTGCCGTGCTGCCAGGAGGGTGCAGAAGGGCAGAGCTGAGCACAGAGCGGGTGGGATGGCTATGTGAGCCCTGAGTAGCTCGGAGGCATGGGGCCAGAGAAGCAGCTCCTGGCAGGGACAGCTCCAGGCAGCAGAGACGTGGGCAGGCAGCAAGAGGGAGCTGCTCCCAGAAACACTGTGGGAGGGGGGATTCAGGCATCTCCCTGCCATCCCCTGCAGGGCAGGCACCTTCCCTGGAAAAAGCCCCTGCTCTTCTTCACCATCAGCATAGCCTCTGCACTTAGAGCCATGGGCTCGGTCGCCTTCTCCGTGGCCTCACCCCAGAAGGGGAGAAATCATCAAATACCCTCCCACCTGCCCCATCCTGCCTCCACTGGTAGCAGCGCTGCAGTGTTTGTCCATCTTCCCCCCTTCTGTCTCTGCTCCTCGTGCTCTTATCACTCAACTTGGATGCGGCGTGGGATTCAGAAGCACTTGAGAGACCAGCCTGAGGGGTCTTGCCATACAGGTTAGCCTATGGCAGTAAGGTCTCCCAATCGCCTCCTGATACCTAAGCTCCCAGAAGTCCAAAAGAGACACCTCTCACTTCAGGACAGCCCACCTTCAGGAGCTGGGTGGCTGCAGGCTGCGCTCCAGAAGGGCACAACTCTCCGGTGGCATCGCTGTGTGATCAGGGAGCCCCATGGAGAAGACACCCCAGGAGTGCTGCTGGGTAGCTGTGCACAGGCAGCTGCAATGTGCCCTCTGTGTCCCTGGCTGCAGGGGCAGAGCGGAGATCCTTCTCAGGTATGATGAGGCAGCATGAGGAGCTTGCAGATCGGTACTTGGAAACTGGCTGCCTCTGCTCTCAGCAGCGTCCAGTTCCTTCTCTGGGAAGCATTGGGGGTGACAGTCCTGCAGGTCAAGGAGCTGCCAGCACAGGGCAGCTGAAACCAGGGCGGGTGGACAGACTGGCTGTCCTCAGTCCGCACAAAGGGACTGTCTCTTTGCCTCTCAGGGCCCACCTGATGGCACCTGCAGTGCAGCAGGAATGGCAGTGCCAAAACCACTCCTCAGCTGTGGTGGGGCAACCGGAACAAAATACACAGAGAAAAATCCCCTCAACTCCGCTCCATAGTTGGGTGAACACGGGGTGGCAATGCTGTGAAGCCCTTTGATGCCCTGAGTGTATTTAATCCTAGATCACGCCACGTTCCTATTTCGCTACTGCTGTAGGGAAGGACTGACTCCTGCAGAGCCCACAGCAGAGTCTCCTACTCCCTGGAGCACCCTCAGCAAAAACCAACTCATGAGAGATCTACTAAAGGTCTTCGGGAAAGCAGAGAGGCCTTTTCATTGGGGTTCCTCTGAGAAATATGTTAGGTTTTGCTCAGCAAAGTCTTGCCTAACTCTTTTCCCTCTCAGACAATCTCTGTGCCAGGAGGCACCAGATGCCAAGTGGCTACCCCTTAACCCAGTTCCTCCTCCTGGCATTGGCAGACACGCGGGAGCTGCAGCTCTTGCACTTCTGGCTCTCCTGGGCATCTCCCTGGCTGCCCTCATGGCCAACAGCCTCATCATCACCACTGTACTGTGCGATCACCTCCTCCACACCCCCATGTGCTTCATCCTCATAACCTCTCCCTCCTCGACCTGGGCTCCATCCCCACCATTCTCCCCAAAGCCACGCTCAGTTTCCTGTACGACCAGAGCCATCTCTTACTGAGGATTTGCTGCCCAGCACTTACTGATTCTCTTTTTCATTTCAGCAGAGTATTTTCTTCTCACTGGGATGGCTTATGACTGCTTATGAGATTTGCCATCTACCTCGCCAACCTGACAGCCTGCAGTTGTGCGTGAGGAGCTCCACAGTGGATGTCATTTCCCTCAGCTTTACAAAACTCTGGCCATGGTCTCCCTCAGTGTTGTTCTGCCCGAGTGAGGCCATGACACTCTGGGTGTGGACAGAAAGAGATGAGTAAAACACCAGCTGGATGGTCAGGCTGAGAGAGCAGTGGGGAAGGGCTCACACCCCACCTGGAGGCCACTGGGACATACTGGGGCAGTGTGGGCAGCACAGGGGACTCTCCTGCTTACAGTTTAAGAGCTGTACACATGACCCAGTGGAGGCAACTCTCACAGTGTCTGTCGGTGGCACCAAACTGAGAGGAGCATCCCTGTGCCCTAGGGATGCCATGGAGGGGAACCCTGGCAGGTGGGGTGGCCGCCCTGTCAGGAGCTGCACAGATGCAGGACGGACCAAGGGCAGAGCCTGCACCTCCCTCGCATGGACTAACACCCTGCAGCTGCAGGGCCTGGGACCTGCCTGGCTGGGCAGTGTCTGTGCAGAAAAGGCCCTGGTGGTGCTGGGGGACAGAAGGCAAAACACAATCCCAGCCCGTGACCTGGTAGCAGAGGCAGCCAGCCGTGCCCTGGAGCGTATGAAGAGGTGCCTTGCCAAGGGAGTGCGGGAAGTGATTGTGTCCCCACGCTCATCCCTCGTTAGACCCTCTGTCCGTGACTGTGTTCATTTTTGGGCCCTGACTGTGGAGGGAAGGGGGGAGGGAGCGGCTGGGTGGCTGCTGGGCTTTTGGCCAGAGACAAGCCTTGACAGCAAGGAAGATGTGTATAATTCGGAGGGAGTTGAGGAAGGAAGGGAGGCAACAGAAAGTCCCCAGGACTTGGAGGGCCACGGTTTCATATCTTTGGCAAACCCCATTCAGAATATGCTGGGAAGTGATGCTGACATTCCGAACCAACAAGGTCCATGGGCAGGCAAAGCTGTGCCTGTTGTTGTGACCCTAAGGAGACCCACACGCCTCTCTAAGGTGACCTGCACACCTACGGCATAGATCATGCTGGGGCTGAATCTCTTGCCTGGCTTCAATGGCCCCCCGAAGCCATGGACAAAGCTTTGGGTGGAGGCCCCAGGTGAGGCTGGTCAGGGCCAGGAAGGCCTAGGGATGCTCTCAGGGCCCTGCCCCCATGGGATCCCACCTGCCAGTGCCCTCAGCAGGCCAGGTTTTACTACCCTCATCTCCCAGGGCTGTGCTCTGCTGCTCTCCTTCCCCACTTACCTGGGCATCAAGGACACCACAATTTCATAATCACTACAATCAAGACTGGCACTGCTATTCACATCCCTGAGCATCTTGTCCTCTTTGTGGAGACCCAGGTGCAGGTGAGCATCAGAGTGGGCAACCTGTTTGGTCTGAGGAACTTGCCCACAAGCCCCTGGACTCTTGGCATCCTTGCTTACCTGTCCTGTGAACACCAAGGAGACTGATTCCCCCAGAATAAACCAGACTATCTCACCCATTGTTTCTCCTGCCGTAGTATCTCACAATCCAAACATTTTTTTAATTGGCAATAAATTAATCTTTGCCAAGGCAACACATCTCTGGACATGAAAAGAATCATTAAGAGATTTCTTTGTCTTTATCTTGACCCATGAGCATTGCTGGTTTATTTTCTTCCTTTGTCCTGTTGAGTCAGTGCAGCGAATGAGCAGCTGAATGTTTGTCTCACCATTGGTCAAGGTTAACCCACCACAGGACCACATCAGGACTGCTGAGCCCACAATGGGGCTCCCAGCAGATGAAAGACCCTGACACATCACAGCAAGTCCTGCAGAGGCCAGAAGGATGGTTAGGACCTGGAGCATATTATGGGCAAAGGGAGGCTGAGAGAGCAAGAGTATTATTTGAGAAATGGTTCTGAGTGAAAGACTGGAGCGCTGGACCCAGGCCAGCTGGTGGGATCTCAATCAATATTTGTTAGAACACCATGTCATGAGAACATGATCTTGTTGGAGGTGTCTGACTATGGCCTTCCCTGAGAGACCAACTGTGGTAAGAGCTATGGGACTTGTGTGTAACAAGTGTCAGTAGGAAAGTGGCTCCCTTTATATTTAGAAATGGTGATGGAGTTGGGTATCACTGGGCAACGGAGGAGGACAGAGGTGGCCATGCAGCAGTGGTCCCTAATGAGGGCTGGGGTATATGACCAGGCTTGGAAATGAGCAGTGTTTGGGAATTTGTGGGGAAAATTTCCCTTCTGCAGCTTTCTGAGGGTGTGCAGGGAACACGGCACAGATCTGGCCCCTCAGTCCCGCTCCTTTGGTGCCTTGCTTGCTTCACCATGACCCCCAGATCTGCACCAGGACCACCCTGCTGTGTGCCCCCACCCTGCACACCCACACAGCTGAGCTCTCACTGGTGTTTCCCTCTCCCTGGCCCTTCCCAGCCCAGCCCCCCCCCCAGCTCTGCCCACCTCCCCTGCCCTCTCCCCAGCCCAGGCAGACACAGCAGCCCACGCGGGGCTGGCCCCATGCAAGTGCCCACCCAAAGGGGGCTGCAGAGCTCTGGGCACTCACCCCATGGCCATAGACCATCACAAGGGCACAGGAGATGCTGGTGGGCAGAGAGGGGTCTCCTCCTGCCAGTCAGCCCCAGGGCTGGCACCAGCCATGGCATGAGGACACAGAGGCCATTGCCTCCCTCTGTCTGCTGCTCCTCTCTCACAGGGACCCTGCTTGCCCACTCCTGGCAGCCCCTCGGGGCCAGTCCCTGTCCCCAGCAGCAGGCTGCTGGCCTGGGGGCTCCCCAGGCACCTCCTGCTGCACCAGGGACACAGCAGCCTGCCCCAGCTGGGGCATCCACAGAGACACCTGCTCTTGCCCAGGGATGTGGTCTCAGGCATGGCCCTGAGCAGGCGGTGCTGCTGTGCAGGGCAGCGGTGCCTGAAAGCCCAGGGAGATGGTCCCAGGCACATCCCTCTTGGTCACCCACCATTCCCATGGGCACTGGGCCCCCACACGCCAAGGCTCAACACAGGCCCATGCCCTAACGCGTTGCCCCATGCCCTCCTCCCCTGAGCCATGGGGAACCCAAGCTCACAGATGTTATTCAGGGAAGAATTCCTGCAGCTTGTTCCTGAGCTTCGCTTTGGGAGGAGAGCCCAACCTGCAGGCATGGGCACTGAGAAAAAACCCTTTTATTTTGCTTATACTTGCAAAGGCAAAACCAACCATTCAAGTGCATGCAGTGGATCTTCCCAAGCCTGGTTCCACTGGGCCAACATAGCATAAGGAGAAGATTGGTCCTTTAAAAGAAAAGCACTTAAAGGAAGCGTGCGATCTATATGCAACACATCGTGCAGAGATCAGCTGTTTGACTTCTTTCACAAGTGCCAAGGCTGCAGGCGTTAAAGGCCTTGGGGCTAAAAGATCTGTGTCTCCTTTTCAAAGTTGCAACAGAGGTGGCATTTGTTCATTACTAAGGCCTAAATAAGGCTGTAGCCAATTCAGCATTCCTGAAAGCTTTTGGACATCATTCAAGGTCTTTACGTCCAGTTTCAGTTTGATAGCTTGTGGAGACATGGTTCTCTTCAGCACATTCATGCGCAGATACTTCCAGGGCTCTTGTCTCTGAACTTTTTCAGGAGCTACAATCAACCCAAACTCTGCTAAACTGTGCCTGGCATCCTTCTCAGCTGTCTCCAGCAGCTCTTTTGATGGTGCTGCTAGCAAAATGTCATCCATGCCATGATAACCGTAAACATCTTGGTATTTGTCTGTCACTGAGCTCAGGGCTTGGGCTACAAACCACTGACAAATGCTTGGTGAGTTTCTCGTGCCTTGAGGCAGCACGGCCCAGTGGTACCTTTTTGTGGGCTCAGAGTTATTTCTAGTTGCTACTGTAAAGGCAAACTTGGCTTTGTCTTCTGGATCTAAAGGAATGGTAAAAAACCCAGTCTTTCAGATCAATAACTACAATGTCCCACTCCATTGGTATCATGGTGGCAGACGGCAATCCCGGCTGCAAGGCCCCCACAGGGGCCATCACTGCATTGACTTTACGCAGGTCAAGCAGCAATCGCCATTTACCTGAAATCATTTTCATCACAAGTACAGGGCTGTTCCACGGGCTATGTGACTCTTCAGTGTGGCCCGTGTTTAATTTTTCCTTAAGTAACTCATGCCGGGCACACAGCTTTTCCTGGGGCAGGGGCCACTGACCTACCCATACTGGTCTGTCGGTCAGCCAAGTAGACCAAGGGGAGGCTGTTTCACTGCCTGCAGTACAGTGGCCCCAGTTAAAAATCCGTGGTGATCCAAACTCCCCACTGTCCTAGACAATCTCGGCCCCACAGAGTGAGTGCTGTGGTGGTAACGTATGGCCGGACGGAGGCAGTCTGTCCTTCTTGTGTTTTGATCTGTATAGGTTTTACAGACAAGTAGCTTGTAGTCACGCCCCCCCGACCTACATCTCCCGCTGCGTTATTTACCAAAGGCCAATGAGGTGGCCAGTCCTTTCTCGATATGACAGTTGCGTCTGCTCGGGTATCCAGAAGACGGCTCAACTTCACTTGTGCAGGAGTGCCTCCCGACAACGCCAGAGTGCAGGTCATGTTGGGTCCTTGTGGAGATGGTTCTTGTGTCCAAGACACTTGAGGTATTCCAGGGGAGGTGAATCCTTCATCACCCTGCTGTCTAGGCTCTGTTTGGGGAACAAAACTCTCAAAAGGCACAAGCTGAGCAAGGCGTGTATTTTTTGGAATGTTCCCAGGAGGCACAGTTGCAGAAACTCAGGCACATATTTGACCTGTACAGTCTGCATCAAAAACACTAACATGGACTTGGTTATTTTGGACTTGATCTAACACTAGGGTGGACCACTGAGCCTGATGTTGAGGGCTGGCATACTGCCCAGTACCCATCAACACGTCAGGCCCATTACCAACCCGGGGATCATCCTGTGGAAGGTTCATATTCTGCAGCCCTTGCTGTTCCACCGCTGCCCGCCATGTGCCGTGGAAGACCGCTAGTGGCACAGGTTGGAAAATGATCTGCGCCACCTGAGAAATATCGAAAGGAGTCCAAGTGTCCATGGTAAGCAAATGTAACAATTGCTTTGTAGCCGGCAAATTCACCCCGTACTGAGAAACAGGTTTTTGCAAGTCCTGCACTATTTTCCAAGCAGGTGCTGTATGAACCTTGGGATTACCAGCAGCCACGTCTCCTGTTATAACAGGACATGCATGCAGTGCAACAGTGGAAGGAGTAGTAGCATCAAGGAGCGGTCTACCTGTATGTCCTACTAAATTCCAGTTTCCCTCTTTCTGTAACCCATCTTTTAGAGCCTGCCAAAATTGCCGAGGGCCGCGTGGCATTACCATTACGTTGGATACTGGATTTCTACCACCACCACATTCATCACTGCCTCTGACTGATAACCTTGTCGTAGCTGGACATGATTCCCAATTTTTGGCATTTCCACCCTGCGTAGGCAGGGGAGGAGCAGAGGGGGCAGGTGGGAGGGGAGAAGAGGCTGTGGGAGGAGGGAATGTGGGCTGCCATAAATGTCGGTGGGACTCAGGGGGGCAGGGATCAGTCCGCCGAGGTTTCTGCTTGCCGTCCTCATCCTCGGAATCACTACTGAACATAGGTCGACACTGTTGGGCGGATCTGGGGGCTTTGGGACATTGAGGAGTGGTGACTGGTAAGGGGCCTGGATTCACCCCTCCCCCACGACCTCACCCTCTTGTCTGTTGACTGAAGGGTGATCCAGGGGAGGTCTGGCTGATACACCCCCACTGACGTCTTGCTGACTTTTCAAGCCCCCCCCCCAGCATCACTAAGCAGTGCCCATGTAGTCATAGCCCCGACACCTCTTTGTCCCCTTTCGCCACAGCTTCTAACAGTGTCGATCCTAAATTCTCCCAGGTCGACACACTAAAAGCAGTCATGGCGGATGCTTCTACTCCTTGTCTCTTGGCCCACAATAGCATACATCTTAACCACAGACCATCTAAAGTAGTTCCATGCTTCTGTAACATTTAACTTCCACACTGACAGCACCATGGTATCTTCCTTAAATTTGTCCCCGTGATGTCCCTGGTGGCTCACCTTTCTGGTTTCAGGGTCTCCCAGGACCCTGCAGCCGTCCCGTTGCGCTATTCCACTTCACCAGGCTCCATCTCCCCAGCAACCCGCTGGTCACAGTCTCACGGTCTCCTTATGATACCCCTTATTGGGGTCACATCAGCACGTTGAGGTAACCAATTGTGGCGACGCAAGTCGAGTCAGACCCAAAATGTGGAGTGGCTGGAAGAAAACGGGCATATTATGAGCAACCCAGACCGAATAACTTGGTTGTAATAACAGGCCGCAGCTCTAACAAGCTGCAGGTGTTGTGAAGGACATGTGCAAGGCCAAGGGAGACAAAGAAACTGTGTATACACAGAGAGATAAGGGAGCTGGACAGAAAGATGATAAAAACAGGATGCCTGCACAAGCGGGGAGCAGCGTGTTGGCACCGCCCTGGGACCAACAACTTGGGAGGTGGGAGTGTGTGAACGAGTAGTTTTAACCGATCACCTTTTACATAACAAAGCGTGCGTAGTGTGTGCATTTTTAGCTGTAGAATATAAATTGGTGTGAGTCTATTAATAACGTGGCACTAACTTGATCACATTGGTCGTATAAGTTGTGCCTGAGCCTACTGCGTCAACAAGTGGCGCCCGAACAGGGACCCTCTTGTCCATGCTTGCTGGAGCACAGAGGTGGACAAGAGGGGGCAGAAGAAGCTGGCCGTAGCAGGTGCTGCCCCATTGCATGGGAAGATGCGTGCGCACAGCCGTTGGAATCTTGCCCTGATCAGGTGAGCGGTCGGGGAGGAGATGGGGTCCACACTGAGCAAAGAGGAAGCAGCAGTGGTGAAGCTCCTCCAACATATCCTCTCTCAGAGAGGGTTATCTTGTGATGAGGGAAGCCTGAAGAGGTTGCTGTTGTGGGCTCGGCAGCGTGGATGAATCCGATCCGTGAGTGCAGGCTTTGAACTAGACACTTAGGAAAAGGTTGGTGCAGCACTGTGGGAGGACATTAGCTCAGGCTCTAAAGGCAGGGGGAAGCTCTCCACAGTGTGGAGGCTGATCCCAGAGACTCTGTGCGGCGAATGAAGAGACGGGACGCAGCTTGATGCAAGCAAATGTCAATTTATTGTACAGAAGCACGCGTTTTTATACACTTTCAGAAGCTGCGCGTTTTAAACTAATTGGTTCTTGAAGCTAAGCCTTGCATACTAGGCATTCCTCGATTGGTGGTTAACTACCAGCAATTAACCGCAAGGTGTTACCTTTCCTTGGCGCCATCCTTGGCGCCATCCGTCTCCCGCTCCCCTGTGCTCTGCAAACACGCCTCATCATGTTAATTGTTGTCTAGACAAGCTCGAGCACATTCCCCTCAGCTAACTGATTGCCACGCATGGTCCTAGTTTCCAGCCCGCTCCTGCATCTCCCCCTTCCTGTTGCACAAAAGAACCCCTGAAACCGAGCAAAAACAAGGCACAAGTAATAGAACAAATAAAAAACCAACTAAGACACATTATCAATGTCAAAATAACCCACTGTCTTTGTTCCGTACAGTTTTACAATTTCCCCTTTTTGCTTTTGAACAGCTAGTACCAGGTTTGCCATGTTCTGCAGGGCCCTTGCAAACATGACAGCAACCAAGGCAATAGCAAACAAACAATACTGCCAACTGAGTGAATGGATGCCAAAAAAGGCTGAAATTTTCTCAGATTTTGATAACATGTTGCTGCAATGGGGCGCCTAAAATGCACGCAGCACATACCATCAAAATCCTCACAGCCATGTCCTTGAACCAACACCAAAAAGCAGTGGCAATTTTGACTCACATTCTGAACTGCCTACCAAACAAGGTGATTTAACTCTTTAATGCTTTCCCTGCTGTTACTCTGGATAAGAGAAGAACCGCTGCGACACGTTCCCATCATAGCCTCCTACTACATTAGTATCTACAGAAAGACAATTATTGACATTCAAAGTGTAAACAATATCAGCTTCTTTTGGATTAACATTATACATAGGTGGAAGGGCACACCAAACAAGAACTGGTTCAGTCAAAAAGTTCGAAACATCGCATGCCTTCTCTGAACATACCTCTGGGGTCATTCCCTTCATTCCCTCTCTTTTTTATGCAAAGAGAAACACTTTTTACCATAACAGAGAAGCCCCTATTTACATCTCTGAGCCCGGACACAAACCGCAGCTGTATGCGCCACCAGGCTCAGGGCAGGAATCGTTTATGCAGTTACATAGCTGTATATCTCTACAAGTGTGCAGACACCTATTAAACACTAGATAACCATGTTTATCTTTCCTGGTCTCCTTCACAATACCCAGCTGTTCTCTCATCTCTTGTTAGGTCAAATATTCTCCAGCTTCCTCTCCTATATCTCTCTTCAGACAGTCTCTATCCTCCTCTTTTTTGCTTGTTAATTGCGACAAGGCAAAGGTTGTGTGTAGCTGGGTGACCATGACCTGATTTATGTTACAATCAACTAAACACTGAATACAGGAAAAAAAGGTATGTGAGACGTAAGGCAAACATCAATAAGGTGGTTAAAGATAATGATAATAAATCCTGTAATACTTTTGAGTCATGGCCCAAAGTTTCCCAGCCGTGAGAAGAGACCAAAGGCCTCCCGCCCCTGGCTCTGTTGCAGATCTTTGTTTTAAGGCTTTTAAGTTTTATATACTTTTGTAAATTAATTCACAGTGGTCACTCAGATTCACATAACACATCCTATCAAAGTCTTCACACTTGTGTCCCTGTGCTAATAATAAAAATCAATAGCAACTCGGTTCTGTAGCAACATATGATGGACAGAATCAACATCTGTTAATAAGCCAGGAAAAAAATAGTATTTGTGGTATTACTTTGTTTAGCAAGCTAGCAGCCTAATTTACTAAGCAAGTTAAGAGCGTGTACTATTCTTACGGAAGAGATTAGAGAAGCAAAAATGTGTTATGCTGCATTCCAGAACTCAGCCTGAGAATTACAGTCTGCTGTGAGTTCTGCGTTACAATCATTTGACACATGTTGGGGTTGCGATTGTGAAAGTTGCCCGTTTACAGTTTTCATTGACATTATCACAGCTCGTTGTTTTAAAAGCAACCCTTGAGCTTCCTGATGTTCGACTTGCTGCAAAATATTCTGAAGCCAATCAATCAAGTTAGTATTAAAGTTAGTGACTCTCTAGGACCCTGCAAGACTGTGGCAAGACTCCCGCACCCTGACTGCCTTAATAGCCATTCCTTCATTTGCAAACAGTTGTCCCTGGGATACCTTGCCTGGGTCACAGAATCCGCACAGTTAATTGCTCCAGCCAACTGCTCACAGTTAACAGCAATTCCCCGATTAAGGTTTTCAGTCAAGGCCACTACACACAGCTCACAAAAATCAGATAACCACATCATATACTGTATCAGTTAGTACCATACAAAGCAGTAACTTCCAATCATGCAGTGTGAGTGTATAAGGCTCTGCCATCACTTCAAGAAGGGACATAGCAAATGTATTATGAATCCTCCCTTCCCCCACTGCTTTGCTTAACCCTTTAACAGCCTCGTATTTCACAGGCTGCCACTCTGCAGGTTGATTTGTCTGACAAAATACTGAACACGCCCTAGCCACTCCCAAAACCCATCACTTAAGTGTTTCCCACTTGCATTCCTGCCACCAATCCCTCAGACCCCCTTTCACCCTCCCCCAAAATACAATCAATGCATCGGGAGAGACGAGGGGGTGGGGGAAAGGTCTAGCTCCTTTTCCAGATCTATAGGACCTGGATCAAAAGGTTTATCAGTGTCAATAAAATCATTGTCCGAGCTGTCCTGTTCCCGTGCTTGGTCCTGTGTTGTGAGGGTCGCTGCAGTCAGTGACAGAAGCTTTGGGGGCAGAGGAGGTGTGGACAGAATCGCCATCGCTGACGGTGTCTTGAGAAGAGCCGCGCTGTCGGTGGAATTTACAGCTTCCTCTGGTTTAGCACCGCTAGTAGAATTAGTCCACCCTTGGCAAAGAGTAGTCAGAATTTGCCACCAAGATGTTAAATGCATTCCCGACACGGAGTTCCCCTCCACGGCAGCATCATACAATTGGCTGCTGTCTGTACACACTTTCATTCTTTCCAAGTCTCTAAAGTTTCTTGGCTGCTCACCTGTCTCGATGCATACAGGCGTTATCCTCAGGGTTTAGGTTGTCCGCCTGGTCCAGCCAGCAAGACGATCGTTCAGCCAAGCCGTCTCCTCCGGAACGCAGCCCTCTTCCACGAGCTGGCTTTTTTCCGTCCTTATTCTTCCAAGGCTTCGGGACACCACCATAGGGGTCACCATTTGAGGAGATTGAGGCGCGGACTCTGATCTGACTAGAAGACCCTTTATGAGTCCATAAACGTCTCCTCTGGGGACGAAACCTGATTCCCCGTTACGGATTTCCCACAGCTCACCTCTCAACTCCGGAGGGATTTCTGGCCGGCTCCTGCTTCCTTTCAGCAGATCGTTCAAAGTTCTGTGGGATTCACTGCATGTCGCTCAGATAGGCGATTTGAGAGCCCTTCACGTTAGATCCTTAAACGTATCACGTCGGGGTCACCAATTTGCAGCGAATGAAGAGACGGGACGCAGCCTGATGCAAGCAAATGTCAATTTATTGTACAGAAGCACGGGTTTTTATACACTTTCAGAAGCTGCGCGTTTTAAACTAATTGGTTCTTGAAGCTAAGCCTTGCATACTAGGCAATCCCTGATTGGTGGTTAACTACCAGCAATTAACCGCAAGGTGTTACCTTTCCTTGGCGCCATCCGTCTCCCGCTCCCCTGTGCTCTGCAAACACGCCTCATCATGTTAATTGTTGTCTAGACAAGCTCGAGCACATTCCCCTCAGCTAACTGATTGCCACGCGTGGTCCTAGTTTGCAGACCGCTCCTGCAACTCTGAAAGAGATGAAAGCAGAATGACAAACTACCACTTCTGCTTTTGCT
This sequence comes from Falco biarmicus, assembly GCF_023638135.1. Lineage (NCBI taxonomy): Eukaryota > Metazoa > Chordata > Aves > Falconiformes > Falconidae > Falco > Falco biarmicus. The sequence goes on along the minus strand of NW_026611833.1, from coordinate 2,548,265 downwards.
GCCCTGTCGGCAGAAGTTGAAGGCGCTAGAGCAAAAGACTCTTCTACTGCTATGACATTCTCGGGAGCCTCGTTCCCAAAAGCCAAAAGAAAGGACAGGGATGCATGGTGTGTAGCAGCAGTGCGGCTAAAGCGCCAAGAGCCAAAGGAAATGAATCTGCCACCGCTTGAATCTCCCGGTCCATGTTGGAGAGAGAAATACCCGGAACGCACGCATAACGTCTCGACAGAGGACAGCTTCTATCCACCTCTGCCTCTGTCCACGCCTCCATCACCCCAATCGGCATCTGCAGAATGTCACTGTGGTTTGGAGAATGTACAGCTGCAAGATCTCATGAAAAAATTGGAGCAACTTGAGACATGGATGCTAGAATTGGCACAGCCTGCTCCTATAGCACTGCCACTATCTCCCTTCTCTATTAATCCTTTTTCACAGGGTGGAGGAGGGGAGAGTGGCTCTGGGGAGACATTAGCAGCGGGACCGTTACCACCGCTGGTTCCAATGGGAGGCATGGGGGGTAATTGTAATCCAACACGTCGATGGTGGGGAGTCATTTGGGATGCAATTATAGAGGGGCAATTTGGGCCGATGGCATTTGCTGTGATAGTAACACCACAGGGTAACGAGTGGGAACCTTTAGACTGGAAAGTAATCAAAGAAGCGGAATTAGCGGTAACACAATATGGGTTTAAATCTCCATATACTAACTCAATAATTCAGCATATTTTCACAGCAAATTTATTAACTCCATATGATGTGCGTATGGTTGCACAAGCTTTGTTAACGGCTTCTCAGCAGATACAGTTTTTTCAACGCTGGCAGGCAGTGAGTCATGCTGCTGCGGCCACGCCACGTCAGCAGGGGGATCCGCTGTTTGGAGTGAATGCCCAAATGCTTTACAGGTGCCCGCCCCTTCGCTAACCCTTAGTGGCAAGTGGGATTCCAACCCAAGGTGTTACGATTAATGCAGGAACTAGCTCTGAAAACGATTTTTGCCCTCCATGATGACAAAATAGCACCAGCATTTACGGGGATAGAACAGGGACCTATAGAATCTTATCCAAAATTTATAGACAGACTGCATGCCGCTCTCATGATTAATCCTGATCTGAATGAGGATATGAAAGCAAAGTTTCTTGATATGCTTGCTTATGATAATGCTAATGAGAGAACTAAGAAAGCTTTAAGCCTCCTGCCACGTGGGTCATCAGCTGTCCAGCTGTTGGAGGTGGCAGAAAGAATGATTGATTGATCAGGAAAAAACTGCCTTTATGGCTGCCGCGGTAGGAGCTGCAGTGAAGCCGCTTGTGCAAGGTAAAAATAGTAACGGGAGGCAAGCTAGGAGATGTTTCAATTGTGGCAGGATGGGACATATTAAATCACAATGTCATGTTCCAGGCTCACAGCAAAAGAAATGGTGTGTGCAGTGTTGGGAAGATAATCATAACACCAGTGATTGTCGGAAAAAGGGGAACGAGACACGGAGCACGTCTCGCCCTTGTGGTACGACACAAGTCCAGGGTGCTTGGACCGCTGCTCCACCGCCACCTCCGGAAGCACCAGAGTGGACCTGACAAGAGCAGTAGCTATTACTCTTACCGACACCACAGTTCAATTGGTTGATTCAAATCTTGTGGGACCTTTGGGACATGGTGTGAGTGCCTTATTAATCGGATGTTCTTCAGTATCTAGGAAAGGTATTTTTGTAGTCCCAGGACCTATTGAAGGACGGATTAAAATAATGGTTTACACACTAACTCCCCCTATAACTATTAAGGAGGGATCAAAAATTGCTCAATTAATTCCTTTTGAAGCAGAAGTGCCTAAGGCAGAACAAAAGACAAGGGCTGTAGAAGGTATTGGATCCTCCGGTCAGCCTGGTGTTTTGCTAGCCATGGACATCAGCCGGGGAAAACCGGAGGAAGAAACATAACTGAGACACCCTAGTGGACAAGTGTGCAAATTGCAGATGATTATAGACAGTGGAGGTGATGTAACGATTGTACCTTTTCTTAAGTGGTCTAGGCGGTGGCCTCTAATGCCAGCGGGTACCGGCATTGTAGGGGTTGGTGGGACTCAAGCTACCTTTATCAGTAGAGGCGTAATTGCATTTATGTTCTCTGATGGTAGGGTAGTAACTACATGTCCCTACATAATGCACCTGCCTGTGGCACTAATTGGAAGAGATCAGCTGAAAAACTGATGATCCAGTTTGGATTGATCAGTGGCCGCTAAAGCAAGACCGGCTGCAGATTGTCAATAATTTGGTGCAGGAACAATTAGATGCTGGGCACATCGTGCCTTCACCTAGTCCATGGAACACCCCAGTTTTTACAATCCCAAAGAAGTCTGGGAAATGGCAGCTGTTACATGACTACGAGCAACCAGTGCCGTTATGTGTGATATGGGCGCCTTACAACGCGGGCTACCCTCTCCAGTTATGCTACCGGAGGATTGGGATTTGGTGATTATCGATTCAAAAGACTGTTTCTTTACAATTCCTTTACATCCACAGGATGCTGAAAGGTTTGCTTTTACAGTGCCATCGATAAATAAAGCAGAGCCAGCGAAAAGATATCACTGGGTGGTGTTGCCGCAGGGAATGAAAAACTCACCTACGACGTGCCAATTGTTTGTTGCCTGGGCTTTAGAACCCATTTGTAAGCAGTATCCTCATTTACTTATCTAGCCTTACATGGATGATATTTCGGTTGCAGGAAAACAGCTGGATTCTGAGCTGTTTTCTCAGCTGAATTTTGTGTCAGCTCACGCATAGTCTTGGAAAAAGGGGGTTGAAGATAGCCCCAGAGAAAATTCAGAAGAAAGGGAGATGGTTGTACCTGGGCTGGATCATTACAAATGGAATGATTCGACCTCAGAAAGGGAAAATTGACACAGCAATAGAAACATTGTCTGATGTGCAAAAATGAATGGGAGATATCCAGTGGGTTCGTAATATCTGCGGAATTACGAACGATGATCTGAAACCATTGATGCCGCTCCTGGGAACATCTGCACAGGCTCAGGAGCGCCGTCAATTGAATGAGGATCAGCAACAGGCGTTGCAGGTGATCACTAATAAGATGGTAACAACTTATGCTCACAGTCGACCAGACAACCAAGCTCTTTCGTTGATGATAATTAACTCAGGAGGTGAGCGAGAACACCCATTAGGGATTATTATTATCCAGCTGGGAGAAGGGAAACTGCATTTACGAATTTTGAAATGGGTTTTTCTCCCTTTCCAGCCCAGGAAGACAGGGGTTACACACCCTGAATTGTTTTCACAGCTTATTATCAAAGGGAGGCAGCGAATTGCAGATATCTCAGGCCTTGAGCCGACTATTACATATGTACCTGTGTCTCAACTTTATTTGGACTGGCCGTTGTGTGCTTCAACAGAATTTCAAATAGCAGCTGCTGATTTTTTGGGAACTCTCACTAGCACTTACCCTTCGGACAAACTTTTGCCGTTGTGATCTCATCAGCGCATTGAACATTTGCCTTTGCGATCGGAGGTTCCTTTAAAAGGGATAACTGTTTTTACTGATGCTGGGTGAAAATCTCAGAAAGCTGCAGTCACCTGGAAAGTAGGAGAAACCTGGGAACATAAACTGCTCCCTGGGGTGACCGGAGACTCTTTACAGACTTTAGAACTCCGAGCTGTTACTTGGGCATTTCAGCACTGGTTTCGAGAACCCGTTAATGTAGTATCCGACTCATTATATGTTGTGGGCACGGTGCAGCGTTTGGAACATAGTATGGTGAAACCTGTGTGAAATCCTGTATTGTTTACTCTGTTGTTACAATTGTTAACGCTTTTGAACCAGCATCGGGATGAATATTTTATTGTGCATATTCGCAGTCATCAGAAATACGGAGGTCTCGCGTTAGGTAACGCTCGGGCTGAGCAGCTTGTCGCTCCAGCCTGGACAGGTCCTGTTGTTAAAACCTTTGAACAAGCTAGGTTATCACATGAGTTTTTTCACCAGTCAGCAAAAGTGTTGGCCAGGCAATTTCACATTCCTGTGGCTGATGCTAGGGAAATTGTACAGTCCTGTCCTGATTGTCAGAAGGCAGGAGCTGGCCTTGGTTTGGGGGTGAACCCTCGGGGACTCCGACCCCTACAATTTTGGCAGATGGATGTAACTCGTATCCCAGAGTTTGGCAGGCTTAAATATGGGCATGTTTCAATTGATACCTTTTCCCTAGCGCTCTGAGCAACGGCGCAAGCTGGTGAAACAGCACGGCATGTAATTAAACATGTGCATGCTGCCATTATGGCACTTGGAGTGCCTGCACAAATCAAACCTGATAATGGCCCGGCCTACACTTCTTGGAACTTTACTCTTTTTTGCCAGCTTTGGGGTATATGTCATATCGCAGGCATACCACACTTTCCCACGGGACAGGCCATTGTGGAATGAGTACATCAAACACTGAAAGCGCTTTTGCAAAAACAAAAAGGGGAGAGGTACTGGGTCCGGCAGAGCATCTTGTAAAAGCGATATACGTATTGAACTATTTATGGTTTACAGGTGACAGAAATGAACCGCCAGTAATAATGCATAGTTTGTGTTTGAGATCTGGGGTAAACCAGTGTGGAAATAGTGTTTTTGGCCAATACCGAGATGTCGCTACAGGAGAATGGAAAGGACCTGCGGAACTAAAAATGACGGGGCAAGGAAATGCTTGCGTTTTTACAGATACCGGTGTTAGATGGATTCCGAGTCGCTGGGTGAGGCCCTGGCAAGGAGATCTTAAGAATAAAGAAGTACAGGATCCGGCTGAAGTAGAGGATCCGGCTGAAGTAGAGGATCAGGTTTGATTTCTTATGTTTGACAGGGCATGGGTCAATATCAATGGTAGCCTTATGTCCTGAGGCACTTCAACGACACCAGCATCGACTGAACTTGGTCTTGACCCCATGTGAACGCAGCTGCCCAGCTCAGAACAGGTCAAGAAAAACGACACAGCTTGTAGAGAGCGTGGTCTGAACTGTCAGCCTTGGGTTTTCATACATTGCACGTGGTGTGACAAGAAGACTTGGAGAGTCGCACGTGCATGTGATTGAGGTAGTGTGTTTAAATGTCACTCATGTAATGATCGGGTTGTGTTTTGTTCTGAAGGGAGCGAGTTGTCTGACTTTCTAGGTGTGTTAGCATATTGGTAATGTGCTGTTAATATGGAAAGACAAGCGTGAATACTTTGAGAATAACAGTAGTTTTCTTGAGGTTTTAAGCTACATTAAGGACCTTGGGTGAAGGGTTTTTAGCAGAAATTAGTTTCCGGCTTTTAAGACGCTTAGCTTTGCAGTGTCTTAATCAGAATAATAAGATAGTTGACAGGATTTGTAGAATTAGAATAAACGTTCCTCGAAGCTTGCAGGTGCATTGGAGCAGCTGGGAAAAGGAGGTAAAATGATGGCAACACCTCAGACGTAGAGCACAGCTATGTTGATTTGTTTTCCACCAGGTAGTGAGGGGATTTTTGCCGTTTTACCCAGAACGAATATTTGGCTAACATGGGCAAATTCAGCTGGGGTAACAGATTTTTGTCTGAGCTTGCAACAAGCAGATAACCCTTTTTGAACCTGTGTGATTGGTATTCCTTTGCAGGAGAATGAAACCGACTTTGATGGGTATTGGAATCCACGGAGCGTAAACCTGGCTAACAGAGAAAGCGGTTCTTGTTTAAGCCCGAACAGCAGATATGTTTGGCCCTCTATGCGTGGCGCAGCTTGGCAGAAAGCGGTCATTGAAAATTTAAATCAATTACATCAGTTACCTTTACAGGAGTTAGACTTACTGGCTAGCATTGTGCCTGTCCAATATGATAATGTTACTGCAACCGCAATGCCAGGTTGTAAAAGCATGTCACCACAGCTCCAACCAGTGAATGGTACAGGAGTGATCTGGTTTGATAAACCGCGGCATAGTTGGTTTACAAGGCAAGGGGAGCAGGGCCGGTATGTACGTTATCTAAATGTCACAGGGCATTCCCTTTGGAGTGACTTGAGAGCCGGAAGGTTACATGTAAGCACCACAGGGGGTTTTAAACTTCCTCCAGGAGTGTTTCTGGTTTGGGGAGACAGAGCATGGCCCCGTATTCCCATGCGACCTGTTGGTGTGCCTTGTTACCTTGGACGGTTAACGTTGTTTGCTCCTCACGTGAAAGATTTATTAAATGTCAGTAGGGATCATGGGAGACCTATTTGAACTTTTGATGATACATGTAACGACAATGTACAGCTGCCATCAGTAGCACTGCTATAGCCACATCTATTTTTCTTCCAGGAGGAATGGCAGCCATGAATGCAAAAAATATACGTAGATTAGCATGCTGGGGTCAGAAACAATTTAATTTGACTTCATGAATGGTAAGTGAGCTACTTACTGATGTAGAGGGTGTTAGACATACTACTTTGAAGAATCGAGCTGCCATAGATTTTTTATTGTTAGCACACGGACATGGCTGTGAAGATTTTGAAAGGGATGTGTTGTTCCGATTTGTCTGATCACTCAAAAAGCATAACTCAGCAATTAGCAACACTGCACGAGAACATGAAGCATGTTACTGAAGGACATGATCCTTTTTCTGACCGGCTCAATAGCCTCGGGCTAAGGGGATGGTTGCAGATTGTAGTTAAAGGAGCATTGGTAGTGGTAATAGTGTTCTTGATTTTGATATTGCTACTTCCTTGTTTGTTTCAATGTTTGCAACGCATAATGAATGGGTTAATTAAACAGATGTCCAGAATGGGGTCTGGATTGCTCAAAAACAAAAAGGGGGATTTCTGGAGTGGCTGGAAGAAAACGGGCATATTATGAGCAACCCAGACCGAATAACTTGGTTGTAATAACAGGCCGCAGCTCTAACAAGCTGCAGGTGTTGTGAAGGACATGTGCAAGGCCAAGGGAGACAAAGAAACTGTGTATTCACAGAGAGGTAAGAGAGTTGGACAGAAAGATGATAAAAACAGGATGCCTGCACAAGGGGGGAGCAGCGTGTTGGCACCGCCCTGGGACCAACAACTTGGGAGGTGGGAGCGTGTGAACAAGTAGTTTTAACCGATCACCTTTTACATAACAAAGCGTGCGTAGTGTGTGCATTTTTAGCTGTAGAGTATAAATTGGTGTGAGTCTATTAATAACGTGGCACTAACTTGATCACATTGGTCATATAACTTGTGCCTGAGCCTACTGCGTCAACAACTACCATCTTCTCAATTCCCCAGGGAGTTTCTTGGTGCTTCCTTTTAACCAATTCACACATAATTTCCTCTGTAAATGTTAGTTGATGCGAAGGAGTCACCCGCCATCCATGATTTGCGGTTGCTTCAGTATATTAGCCAATTAATTGTTTTCTGGTGGATCCTGTGGGCTCTTAGGTCCTAATTTCTGCCGTTTCTCTGGCAGGACTAGCAATATTTGACTTTCAGCTGCTTCTTTCCTTTCTTGATCTGCCACTTGCTGTCCTAGATGCACCGAGCTATCTCCAAGGTGCTGCACTTTACAATGCATAATTGCCAGCACCCTGGGTCAGCTGGTCACCTGAAATGATTGTGGGGTCTTTGCCTCATAATTTGACTGGGGATCCTTGAGAGGTTCAGAGTCCTCTTTCTTTCTTTCTTTCCAACAGCCCCATCGGCATGGTCTGTTCCAAAGGCAAATTTCAAATATGTCCATGCATTAAAAAAGCCTTGTCTGTTGGTAATAATCCCAGTGCCCTTAGTGAGGCTGTGAGTTCTGCCTCTTGGGCCCACGTGTCAGATGAGAGGGCTTTGGCTTCTCTTCTCTCTCTGATAGTTACCACCACATGTCCTGCTCTTTGGGTCCCATTTCGCACAAAACTACTACCACCTACAAATAAGTCCCAGTCTCCATTTTCTGTTGGCGTGCCCTTTAATTCCACTCGGCTAGAATATACCTCTGCCATTGTCTTTAAACAATCATGAGTTACTTCTTCTTTTCCACCGAGATCATGTCATTTTTGCCCAGGTGTCAGTTCCTGGGCCTCTTGCATCGGTAATACTGTAGCTGCCACCGTGCGCGGACAGGTTGGCCGTCCTTTACTGACACTGTCCAGCTGTTTGGAAAAGCTCCCCACGGCTCTGCTCCATGGTTCCAGGCTCTGGGCCAACACTCCTAAGGCAACGTGTCACCTTTCATGCACAAAGAGTTCCAATGGGTTTTCTAGATTTGGGAGGCCTTGAGCTGGAGCACTCATTCCAGTCCGTTTCCATTCCGTAAATGCATCTCTGCACTCCTGAGTCCAGACGAGGAGGTTTCCCTTTCCTCCGACACCTTCATTTAGAAGTTTGGCAATGAGTCCCAAATTCATTATCCCTAAGTGACACCACCCGGCCATTCCCAGGGATGCTCTGAGCTCTTGTTTTCATTTGGGTTCTGGGATTTGACAAATGTCCCTTTTCCTCCAGCTCCAAGACTCTGCTGGCCCAGGCAAATTGTAAATCCCAAATTGGTTGCGTCTTCTGGGGTGGTCTCTGCCCCCTGAGCCTCTCAGTGACTTTTCACTGAACTCACTCCCAGTCATACACATCTTCCTTGCTGTAATGGGTTCTGTCTCGAGCCATTAAGAAACTTCTTCTCTCCTTCCCTCCCCAGTCAAGATCCAAAAATTAACACAGCAGTCTACATGTGGTGTTATGAGTGATGAGCATGGGAACACGATCACTTCCCTCACTCTCTTGGCAAGGCACTTCTCCATACGCTCCAGGGCCCTGCTGGCTGCCTCTGCTACCAGGTCACGGGCTGGGATTGTGTTTTGCCTTCTGTCCCCCAGCACCACCAGGGCCTTTTCTGCACAGACACTGCCCAGCCAGGCAGGTCCCAGGCCCTGCAGCTGCAGGGTGTTAGTCCATGCGAGGGAGGTGCAGGCTCTGCCCTTGGTCCGTCCTGCATCTGTGCAGCTCCTGCCAGGGCGGCCACCCCACCTGCCAGGGTTCCCCTCCACGGCATCCCTAGGGCACAGGGATGCTCCTGAAAATGTAGTGCCATCAACAGACGTTGTGGCAGTTGCTGTACAGGGCACAGGAGAAACCCTGTGCTGCCCACACTGCCCCAGTATGTCCCAGTGGCCTCCAGGTGGGGAGTGAGCCCTTCCCCACTGCTCTCTCAGCCTGACCATCCAGCTGGTGTTTTACTCATCTCTTTCTGTTCGCACCCAGAGTGTCATGGCCTCACTCAGGCAGAACACTGAGGGAGACCATGACAACAGTTTTGCTGAAGCTGAGGGAAATGACATCCACTGTGGAGCTCCTCACGCACAACTGCAGGCTGTCAGGTTGGTGAGGCAGGAGTTACCCTTGGGAAATCCACCTGGACAGTTACCCGCTCAGGTGCCAGAAATGTCACCCAAGGCGACTCTAACTGGTGGCACACCCCTCACCATGGGGGTTTGAGCAGCCTGTGGTTCCCCGAGCTGCACTTATGGACTCCTTCCAAGACAGATGCAACACTTACTTGTCCTTTCTCACAAGTGACCTCTGCCAATTCAAGGAGCTTTCAAAAGCGATACCTCAAGGAAATATTGATTTTATACCTGAACTTCACCATTATTATTAGTTATACTACGCCCTTATTTTCTCTCATCTTTAACATATTTGCACCTGAGCAGGAGACAGTGACGACTTCTGAAGTCATCTTTTCAGTAGACTGTCTCAGCAAAGGCTCTTTCAGTTATTCACCAGTTTGGCAATAAGCTTGGCAATAAGTCCCAAATTCATTATCCCTAAGTGACACCACCCGGCCATTCCCAGGGATGCTCTGAGCTCTTGTTTTCATTTGGGTTCTGGGATTTGACAAATGTCCCTTTTCCTCCAGCTCCAAGACTCTGCTGGCCCAGGCAAATTGTAAATCCCCAACTGGTTGCTTCTTCTGGGGTGGTCTCTGCCTTTTCCCAGGGTACTTTGTACCCTGCTAGCCCCCAAAGTTTAGCAGGTCCTTGTTATAGAATCTTCTTTACTACTGGTTGCTAGCAGTATGTCACCTACCTATTGCAGCAAGGCGACATTTTCCTACCTCTTTTGCCAGCTTTCCAACTCACTGGCTAATTGATTTCCAAAGACTGTAGGGCTATTTTTAACTCCTTGCAGTCATACAGCCCTGCACAGCTGGGTTTCTCGACCAGTTTCAGGGCTTTCCCATTTGAAACCAACCGATTGGTGACTGGCAGAGCCAGCACAAGGCAGAAGAACGCATCTTCACATCTCATACAGTAAACCATTCCTCATTCTCCTTCAGGGTGGTCAGGAGGGCATACGGGTGTGCTACTGCCTCATGGACATCTTGCACAGTTGCATTTATAGCTCGTGAATCTTGCACCAGTTTATATTCTTCTGAATTTGGCTTCCTGAGAGGTAATACTGGAGTGTTATGTTCTGATTGGCATTCTCTTAGTAACCCAAAATCTGTGATTTGTTCAGTTAAGGACTCCAACCCTTTCCTGACTTGTAGTTTAACTGGGTACAGCTTTTGACTTGCTGGTCTGCCATTTGGCTTCCGCTGGATGATTACTGGTTCCCCTGCTTGGGGTTGCCCTGGTGTTCCTGAAGCCCATACAAGAGGTATTGCAGCATTTGTAACTGCTTCTGGTATCTGCTGTAGCTCGGCTTCCTTCTGCAACATAAAAACGTGGGCATCCCAATCTTTATTGTCAGGAACATGGTTCCTTTGAGGAAGCCCAGGTGGCACCTCAGGTAGATTTGGTTTCTGTCAACCAGCAACTGAATGCCAGCCCTGCAGTGCGTCACGGTCTGACCCAAGTTCATCCAGCTGGTCCATGAACAGGAAGCCCATCACAGTGGGGGTTCCAATCACCTGGCTACTCCCACACTCCCCTGGTACTTATTCCAACAATCCTTTGCTCAGCCCCGTGAAGATACCATCAAAGAACCAGTGCATGGTTCTCACAGTGTTCCTGGATCACAGCATATGCAAACTGAAGCACATTTTCAGCAGCACCATGTCCTCCTGGAGGTCAGCCTCCCCTCCCCCACAGGCCTTCAGGGGCCTCAGCAGCACTGCAGCTAGCCAAGCCTTCTTCTGCCAGGGCTGCAGAGCCCAGCACTGCTTTTCTGGCCTTGCAGAGGGCAGGGCTTCCTCTGCTGGTGCGCTTAGATTGCCACCACCACCCACTCCAGCGGGTCTCTGGTCTCCAGCACAGCACGGGCACACGCTGGGTCGGGGCCGCTTGGTACCAGCTTTGCCCGAGAGAAGCCTGAGCTTGGCCCCAGCGCTACAGCTGAGGTGCTGCAGCCCAAAAGTGCACCGATGGCTTGGGACTGGGGCTCAGGCAGGAGGAGCTGGACTTCCACATGCTGTCATCGTGCTGGATATTGATGGAGTAAATCATGATATTGATGAAATAAATCATGACGGGTGGTGGGACAGGCCACAGTGGTGCGGCGGGGAAGGTGTGGGCTTTTCACGAGGGACAGGCCAGGAAGCTGAGGAGGGGATGCTCTCCGTGTGCAGGCACTTGTTGCACGTGCGGATCTCCTCTACGGGGTGTGCAGCAGGTTGGGTGAGCCCTTGCAGGAGAGTGTCAGCGAGAGGCCGGTTAGTGTGCCATCCTGGTGGGAGACACAGCACCCGCACTCAGGGTACGGCAGCGGAGAAAGGCTTATCTAAGCAAGCCAAGGAAGTCTGCAGGTCCATGATCCCAGCTCTTATTGGGGACTTCATGACCCTGACGCTTTCTGGAAGGGGAGCACAGCAGGATACACCCTGTCCAGCTGGTGTCGGGGGTCTCTTGAGACAAATTCTTTGCACAGGTGTCAGGCCAGCAAAGGTGACGCTCACCTGAATCTGGTCCTTGCCAAACAGGCAGTGCTGCTGAGGGGTGTGAAAACCAGTGTCAGCCCTGGCTGTAGTGCTCATGAAATAGGGGGAGAAGACTTTAGCCTCTTCAGGGGACTTGTAGCGGTAGTCCCATGGGCAGCAGCACTCAAGGACAGCAGAGCTGTGTACGGCTGGTCATTCAGGAAAGCATTTTCCAAGCAGAACTGTCCATACCGAGGAGCAGGAAATCAAGCAGACATGCCAAGAGAGATCCTTGGCTAAAGAAGGAATTCCTCAAGAATCTCCAGAGAGAAAAGGAAGCATCCTGGAGGTGGATGCAAGGGCTCAAAGAGGAATTTAGAAATAGGGATGTCTTCAGGGAAGCCAAAGCCTGCTTAGTATGGGGTCTTGCAAGATGTTCAAGGGCATCAAGAGGATCTGTCACTACTTGCAGAACAGTTTAAGAAATAAACTACGCCCCTGTGTGGCCACTGCTGAGCTTAGTAAGAGCAGGTCTAGATAAATCTGAACATCCTCCAGGTCCTCTTTGCCTTAGTCTTCCCCAGCATCGTGTCCCAAAGCTTTGTGCCTGAAGGCAGGACTCTGGAGGGAACCAGCCAAGTGTGGATGGGGATCGTGTCAGGAGTCATTTGACCAAATTCAATGCTTCCCACTCCAGGGAGGTGGAGGGGCGGCATCCCAGGGAGCTGTGTGAGCAGGCCGATGTCCCAGTGAGGCCATTCTCCATCCCCACTGGAAGGTCCTAGAGACTGGAGGAACTTCCTCTTGACTGGAAGCACCTGTGAATCTCGTGATACCCAAGAAGGACAAATTGAAAGTCCTGCCCCTAAAGTGGACCGAGGCCCTGCGATGACTCAGGGCAGGGACTGCCTGGCTGGGCCCTTGGTTTGCATTAGGCAAACTAGGAGCCACCAGGAAAGGTGACCAACAGCCTCCTGGGCTGTATGACCAGGAGCACAGCCACGGCAAGTCATTCCCCCCCTCTGCTTCCCACTTGTTTCACCACATCTAGAGTACTTGTCTAGCTTTGGTGCTCCGCAATAGCAGAGAGACACTGGCACGCTGGAGCCATTTCAGTAAAGAATCACAGAGATGGTCAAGGCTGGAGCACGGGCCCTGTTAGATCAGGCTGAGGGAGCTGGGCTGGTCCACCCTGGAGAATGGAGGGCTTTTGTGGGAGGATGTAAGAGCCTTGCGTTGCCTATGGCAAGGTTTCCAAGTACTCACTGTGGTACAAGGCAGGAGCACAGGAAGCAATGAACTGAAGCAAGAGCGCTGTCCTCCTTCTTCACCTTCAGCCTTCAGAGGTAGTGGGTGATTCCCCCAGCTCCCTGGGCAGCCTGTTCCAATGCTTGACCACCCTTGCAGTGAAGATGTTTTTCCTCATATCCAATCTGAACCTCTCCTGGTCTAACTTGAGGCTGTTGCCTCTTGTCCTGTGACTTGTTATTTAGGAGAAGAGACCTACCCCCACCCATCTACAACCTCCTTTCAGGTACTTCTAGAGAGCAGTAAGGTCCCCCCTGAGCCTCCTCCTCTCCAGACTGAACAAGCCAAGTCCCCTCTGCTGCTCTACAACAGACTGGGGCTCCAGACCCTTCACCAGCCTTGTTGCCCTTCTCTGGACATGCTCCAGCACCTCAACATTTCTCTTGAAGTGAGGGGTCCAAAACAGAAACACAGTGTTCAAGGTGTGGCAGGTCACCTTGTCCCAGAAGGAGATCAGATTCATCAAGTAGGACCTGCCTTTCACAAACCCATGCTGGGTGGTCTTGACCTCCTGGTTGTCCTGTGCTTCCTGTTGTATGTTGCTCAGGAGGATCAGCTCCACAACCTTCCCTGGCACTAAGATCAGGTTGACAGTCCTAGGAAGTATCCTCTTTTCTACGCTTCTTGTAGGTGGGCACCACTTTGACTAACCCCCAGGCTTCTGGTGACTCCCTACTTAGCCAGGACTTCTGACATTCACCCCGGGGTGATGCATTAGAGAAACAGACCAACGATTTTTACAGTGTTCCTGGATCACGAGATGTCCATAGCCAAGGACACTTTCCAAAGCACTTTGTCCTCCCTGGACATGAGGTTCACCTGCACCACAGGTCCTCTGGGGCTGCAGAGGCAACACAGACAGACATGTCCTCTCCTGCCACCACTGCACAGTCCAGCCCTTTGTCCCTCTGGTCTTGAGGAGAGCTGGGTTTTCTCTCCTTAGGGACATTTCATTTCACCGTTAACAGTGCCACCTGCCAACCACCCCAGTATGCTCTGCAGCAAAATTTAGCAGGCATTGGGCTTTGGGTACTTGGTACCCGCTGTTTTTGTTACATGTTTGATCTTGGCCGTGGTGCCACAGCTGAGGTCCAATGCGTCTCTTCTCTGCCATAAAGAACCTAAATCAGGGAGAGCAAGGGGCCAAACTCTTACTTAACCAGCGTGAGGAAGCCTTAGGATCAATGACCTCACATCTTACTGGGGACTTTTATAACCCTGTGGGTTTACATGGCAAGGGTTTGGGAGTGGTCATGGGGTTTGTAGGGCTGACAAAGGTGAGAAGAGGTCAAGAGTTGGCCCCATGGCCAAGAAAGCCACATTCAGCTGGCTCTGAAATGGACCTGCTACCTCCCTGAGCTCATAAGTAATTCTAGCGGCACCTCTGTGAAAAACCAATGGAAGAAAGGACATAACACAGTGTGCAGCATTTGTAGGAGAGAAAAAGTGAGAAACAGGGCACGGAAACAGCCCTACAAACACCAAGGGTCTCCCACCACGGCACAAGCCCCTGAGTGACATTTCCTCCTCCTGACCTCCAGTCTCCACTTTCCCAGCTGCACTGGGTGGCAGTGCTTCTCCCTCCTGCTCTTCCCTACCTCCAAGGAAAGCTCCACCACCTGGGAAACCACCCTTCAGGCGGGCATCCCGACCCGTCACCCTCCTTGTGGCCTTTCCCCTGACCATGCCACGGCCTCACCGCGCTCTTCCAAGGCTGCGAGCCTTTCAGCTTCTCGCATAGACACGAGCAAGCCGTGTGCCTGCTGCGGTGCAGTCATGTCCTCAGGCAGCAGCGATGTGACAAGCAAGAAAGAAGCCCCTTGGTTCTGCTGGCCTGCCCGAGACACGGGCAGATGGAGCTTAACAGCACGTGTCCCAGCCATGAGTCAGGGGCTGCCCTACGCGCTGTGTCAGGCAGAGGCGACCTCACCGCCCCTTTCCCAGGCACATTGCTGCTGGTGGCCTGTCCCCTCCGCAGGCAGAACTGGCCTCACTGCCCCCGTCACAGCCATTGGCTTCCTGCTGGAATGTGAGTCCCTGAGACACAACTGACCACGAGATACCGTCCTCAGCCGTCACCCTCCCCGTGGCCCAGCACCCAGCAGATGAAGGGAAGCTTCTCTCAGCCAATTTATCTCATGGATTTCCTACCTACCATTTGGGTGGAAGAACAGTCCTCAGGGGAACTGCTTTGTTTCTACTGGACCATGTATCGTCTCTGCTTCTGCGCCTCTGTTTTCCCTTCTTCCCCCTGCTATCCCATCCCAGCTGAGCTCTCCAGGGAAGTGAGTCAATGAGTCCTAGAATATCTCAGGTTGGGAGAGGCCCCTGTAAATGCCCTTGTCCAGCTGTCCTGCTCAAGGCAGGGTGAACTGGTTGGCATCTCTCAAGGGCTCTGCCCACTTTGGCATCATCCACAGAAGGGTGTGGAAAGCCACTTTGTCAGCTTGTACTGGGAGACAATAAAGACATTCAACACAGTTGGCCCAACTGCTTGCACTGGAAGATGCCACTAGTCAGTGGCCACCAGGAGGACTTGACCACTGGTGACATTTGGTCTTGAGCCCCTGTGGCGTATGATGCACCGACTCTGGGAGAGGATCGAAGGCACGAAGACACTCAAAGACACCTCGAAGACACTTTATTAATCAATAATCAAGCAAGCCTTTTATACCTTTGCAGGGGGCTGACGTGTCAGCCTTTAATTGTGCTCAGCAATTTTCCACTCTGGGCTCTTTTTTTATTACAGACACAGCAGCTCAGCAACTCCCTTTATCTACAAGGCCACAAGCTCTGCAGACCACTCCCTAGCTTCAAGTTTCTCCTCTTGCTCCCATGGCTTCCTTCCAACAGGCATAACTGTGTCTCTCTCCCAAGGTCGGGTTTCGCTCCCTGACGCTGTTGAGCTAGCTCGAGAGATAGCCACAAGCCCCCAGCCAAC
Organism: Falco biarmicus; assembly: GCF_023638135.1. Taxonomy (NCBI): domain Eukaryota; kingdom Metazoa; phylum Chordata; class Aves; order Falconiformes; family Falconidae; genus Falco; species Falco biarmicus. The sequence goes on along the minus strand of NW_026611833.1, from coordinate 2,532,230 downwards.
TTCCCCCCACAGTATCCTCCATTTCTTCACTCCAGAAGTCACCCATCTGCCTATACAGAAAGTGCAGGAGAAAAAGTCAAAACCCTTGCAAAGGTTCAAGTACAAACCATCCCCTTCTTGCCTCAATACGTATGGGTGCAGCAATCCCTTTGATGTCCCACAGTTACCTGGAAATGGCTGCAGGAGTATTTCCAGCGTCATTTCCCCAGACACTACGGTGAGGATGAGCAGCCTGTATTTCTCCCAGTTGTCCTTCTTGCTTTTCCTGAACAAAGGCTGGATGTCTGCCGTTTCCCAGGACCCCAGAACCTCCCTGATTGCTCGGACACATTTGAGGGCACCATCCAGAAAGGGTGCCGTGATCAGACCGAGGCACTTGCAATGAGCCTGCCCAAGGCGGGTGAGATGAATCTCCCTGGGACAGTGGCCTTTGTTCCTGCAGTCACACACAGGAACGGCCAGGCGCTGGGAGGTGTCCCCACCTCAGCTGGCCTCATGCACTGCTGCTGTGGTTGAACCCCAGCCTCACGCGCACAGGGGTGCTCAGAGGCACGAGCCCGTCCCTGGCACGTGCGGAGGCAGAGCACTGCAGCAGGCACAGTGACTGCCTGGCCTCCTGCTGCCCCTGCCAGAGGCTGGCAGCACCTCAGCCCGGGGGTGTCACGCCCTGCTCGGCACCTCGCGGAGATGGCCCTCGTCATGAGCAACGGGCACGGGGACCTCGGTTCAAGGAAGCACGTTGCAGTGCTGCATTCAGGTGGTCTCCACAAGTCCAGAACATATTATGGAGGCCAGCACCGTCACAGAGTGCCCGTTGCCTGCCCCTGCCTGCGCTCACAGGACTGCCACGCAGCACGGCGGTGACCAAGCTGCCAGAGCACTCAGGCCTTACACGAAGGCATGGGGTCAGAAGGAGAGTGTGGAAGTGGAAGGAGGACAGCACTGGAGAGCCAAGGGCTGGTGTTCCCTGGTACTGCTGCCATGCCAGGAACCTTTTCCCCTCCGTCTGTGGACACAGGAACAGTCCCTGCAGCTCCAGAAAGGCCTTGGAAGGAAGAATCCCAGCAAAAATAAAGTTGCCTAATGGCCCTTTGGCTTTGTTAGATGAAGAGAGAGCAGGGCACCTTCAGAAAAGAAAATCACAGAAGGAATTAGAATGGGGACGATACCTTTGTCAGAAATGAAATACCATGAGCAACTACAACAAATTCAGAAGACAGTCTGGGTCTGTGATGAACTACATTATAAATTTTATTCATAATTTTATTCCTTCAGAAGAACATCCAGTTATCATTTTGCACATTGCACCCTTCAGCTCCTGGTTCCTCATGCTGTAGATGAGGGGGTTCAGTGCTGGAGGCACCACCGAGTACAGGACTGACACCACCAGGTCCAGGGATGGGGAGGAGATGGAGGGGGGCTTCAGGTGGGCAAACATGGCAGTGCTGAGAAAGAGGGAGACCACGGCCAGGTGAGGGAGGCACGTGGAAAAGGCTTTGTGCCGTCCCTGCTCAGAGGGGATCCTCAGCACAGCCCTGAAGATCTGCATGTAAGACAGAATAATGAAAATGAAACACCCAAACACTACTAAGACACTAGACACAATAAGCCCCACTTCCCTGAGGTAGGTGTGTGAGCAGGAGAGCTTGAGGATCTGTGGGATTTCACAGAAGAACTGTCCCAGGGCATTGCCTTGGCAGAGTGGCAGTGAAAAAGTATTTGCTGTCTGTAGGAGGGAGTTGAGAAACCCACTGGCCCAGGCAGCTGCTGCCATGTGGACACAAGCTCTGCTGCCCAGCAGGGTCCCGTAGTGCAGGGGCTGGCAGATGGCCACGTAGCGGTCATAGGCCATGACGGTGAGGAGAGAACACTCTGCTGAAAGGAAAAAGACAATCAGGAAGAGCTGTGCAGCACATCCTGAGTAGGAGATGTCCCTGGTGTCCCAGAGGGAGTTGGCCATGGCTTTGGGGAGAGTGGTGGAGATGGAGCCCAGGTCGAGGAGGGAGAGGTTGAGGAGGAAGAAGTACATGGGGGTGTGCAGGTGGTGGTCACATACTACAGCAGTGATGATGAGTCCGTTGGCCATGAGGGAGGCCAGGTAGATGCCCAGGGAGAGCCAGAAGTGCAAGAGCTGCAGCTCCCGCGTGTCTGCCAATGCCAGGAGGAGGAACTGGGTGATGGAGCTGCTGTTGGACATCTGCTGCCTCTGGGCATATGGTCCTGTCACAGGAGAAAAAGACAGCGATAATTTAGGGGAGACTTCTGCAAGCACAATCAAAGCCATTTCCCACAGACCATCCCCCCGTCACACACAGACATCCCTCTCTTTTCTCGGAGACCTTCCTGCAGCTGTGTGGCTGCAGCCCTGCTTGGTGCTGGCCGTGTGGGTGATGAAGAGCAGGGCATCTGCCCACGGGCTCTTGACCAGCCAGCCCCACTCTGCAGCAGTGGGTGGGGGCAGGGACCAGTCCTGGTGTTTAACTTTGTCCTCTGAAACCAGTGCCAAGGCAGAAGGGCTGGTCAGCGTCTGCAGCGCCAGTGCTAAGGAACGGGAAGGGTGAAGGCATTGTAAGAGAGCTTTAGTTTTTTTCACAGCTCCCCCCCATCTCTCTTGTTGAGTATTTTCAGATGTCAGAAAAGCAGAGCATTTTTGCTGCCCTCCGGTGGAACAGAGTGAGGTCTGTGAGGCAAGAGGATTGCCTGTGGGTGAGTGCCCAGTGAGGGGAGGTGGTCTGTCCTTCTGGTTCCCAGTTTCTGTGGGCTTGCACCTTCCTGAGATGAATGGTGGCCACACTCCCATGTTACCCTGAAATACCACAAGGCACTGCTGAGAACGGTCTGACCCACCACAGACCAGTAAAGGTTGTAGACTTTCATCAGAACTCAGCATCCCACCCACAGCAAAGGATACACAGCTCATTTCACCCACCCCAGCAGTGTTTTCTCCATCACAGAAACTCTACGCATCTACGTGGGGCTTTCAGATCGCTAATGGGTGCGAGGGGACAGGTTTCCATTCTGGAGGGCAACGCACTGCTTGGAAGGGAACTTCAAGGAGGTAGCCAAGTGCCCTAACAAGAGCATCAGGTTCAGGGAGAACCAGCCCATTGCCCAGCCCCACATAGGGCATTGCCCACAGCCCCACGGGTGAGAGGAAAGCTGGGACACTTGTTCCCATGGACACACCTGCAGGAGAGGACCCACAAGGTCAGAGTGTGACTCTGCAGCTGAAACACCCATCCCCAGAGAGCCTGACAGCAAGAGCTAGAGAATAAAACTAACCCAAAACGGCAGAGAAAGAAGTAAAATTGCACTGGTGGTCTAGGTAAGAGTGTCCAGGGCGAGCGAGCCAGGCACTGAGGGCAGCGTTGCCCTTGCCCAGCTCTGCTCGCCACCTCCCACACACCAACACTGCCGGGCAGCTGCTCTCAGCCCCTGTGCTCTGCAGAGGGACCGGGGCACGTGGCTGCAGAGCTGCACCGCGGCTCTGCTGGAGCTCTGGCTGCAGAGGGGGTGGCTCACGCCTCGGGACCCCCAGCCCTGAGGGCAGAGGCTTTGCTGGGGGGAGAGCAGCCAGGGGGATGCCTCAGAGAAAGGGGTCTGCACTGCACATGGTCAGAGAGAGCTTTCTGATTCTCCCTTCAACAACAATTCTGTCTGAAGTTTCCTATCAGTCCTTGCAATATCCTGGATGTCAGGAGACTTTCCTTGTGGGAGGTATCTCCCTGTGCCAGGTCTTTCCCTGTCAGTGCTCACAGACCACATCTCTGCCTCTGTGCACTGGCCCCGCACAAACGTGCCTCTCTGAAGGGCACTGGCTGGGCACAGGGTCCTGCCCGCGGGGGGAAAAGGGCAGCTCAGAACGACCCTGATGGCTCCAGCAAAGGTGCTGCTGCTGCTGTTCATAGCGGAGGAGTGGCTGAGGGCACTTCAGGAGGCTCCTGGCAGACCTCCTCATCATCAGAGTTACAGCTGGCAGTCTCAGGGACATCTTCAAACTCGAGCTCTCCATTAACATTTCTGCCTTCCCTCTCCTGCCCCCAACAACAGAAAACTGAAAACACAGATTGAGGAGAGCCCTGGATTTATCATAGCAATCCCTGCGCTGACCTTCGATACAAAAAGTCTCATCCAGACATATTCTGAGGGTAACCTATACTTGTAAGCAGCGCTCACCCTTGCGGCACACTCTCAACAGCAGAGATCCTTCCCTATCAGGGCTCAGTCCATACGCCCCCAGAGCTGCACGGGAGCCCCCCAGCAGGCTGAGAGCTGCCCCTGGCAGGCGGCAGAGCCCCTGCCCCAGCACACAGCCCCCTGGGCTGCAGGGACCCTGCTGGCAAGGACAGCCCTGGGCACCCCTGCCTGCACAGCCACCTTCACAGCCCTGCAGCCGGCCCTGGCACAAGGCAGCCCACATGCCCTGGCCCTCCCACGCTGCAGCAGGGAAGCCCTGCTCTGCAGCACACTGGCCTCCTCCACAGCACAAGGCTCCCACACGGTCCCACAGGCTGGGGGGGCCCCAGCTGCTGCAGACCCGGCTGGGAACTGCAGAGGCATTGCCCTGCAGCCACACACTTACCGGCTCCAGGGCTCTGCAGATTTCTCCAGCAGGGAGCTCTCAGCAGCCTCCCACCAAGGGCTGCTTTTGAGCTCTCCCTGCCTCCCTCCCCTGCCCCTCTGGGCTCCCTCCAGCTGTCCCTGGGGCTGCAGGGGAACCTGCTGGGCAGCACGATGAGGCAATCCCTCATGGGCCTTGCCTCACCTGGGGGGACACACTTATTTCCAGCAGTGGCAATTCTCTTACTAGAAAAAGTTTTGTGCAGGAGTATCAACTTTTGTTAACGCATTACTAGAGAGGACACCAGGAAGACTGCAGCAAAGGACCCAAGTACTCCTAAAAGAGCGTGTGTGCATGTGTGTGTCTGGTGGTTCTACAGGCAGGGCGGGGAGGATGTCTTCAGTGCTTCAGTAAGCCCTGCAGAGCCCATTTCAGCACTTCATTGCACAGTCCGAGGGCTCAAGACTCAGCTCTCCTTTGCCCAGGCCATGTCTCTGCTCTGAAGCAAAGCCTTTGCACCCCCGGGCTCGGGGACACTTGGTACCAGGTTGCCTCATGGCCAGGCAGAGCTGGGCTGGTGCCACAGCTGGGGGGCTTCAGCCCAGATGTGCAGCAGGGCCCTCAGCCAGGGGCCCACGCAGAGGCAGCTGCAGCCCGTCCTGTTGCAGACAGAGCTGTGACCCTGAGGGAACCAAGTGCCAAGGCAGGTGGCAGAGCTCAGCACAGCTGCTCGGCAAGGACAGCAGCCTCCAACAGCCCAGGCATCCACCACGCGGTTTAGACCGGTGAGGCAATTCCAGGGCACCCGAAGGAGCGTTCCCTCCTTCTGCACAGGCCACAGCCTGCCAGTGTGTGACCTGGGGCCTGCACTCTGCTGCTCTCCTGCCTCACTCCCCTGGGAGATGAGACTCCACCATTTCTTTGCTCCTAGTACCAAGGTGGACACGAATGATGCAGGGTTTCAGATCCAGGGGAGCATCACAGCTGCTGGCCCATCTGGCAGCTGTGCTAGAACGCTGATGCAAAGAACCTGCAGACACCTAAACGTGCATTGTCACTGTGCTGCCCTGTGGCTGTCAGCGGGCGGTTACTTGACCACTGGCTTGCAGGATCCCACCAAGCCTCTGTCTCGCTGCTCCCCTCCTTCTTCACTCACCTCGATGTCTGTAGGGCTGTTCTCTCACATCATTCTCACTCCTCTCCCTTTCTGCTTTGTCCTTTGAGAGACCAGCCTGAGGGCTCTTGCCATACAGGTTAGCCTATGGCAGTAAGGTCTCCCAATCGCCTCCTGATACCTAAGCTCCCAGAAGTCCAAAAGAGACACCTCTCACTTCAGGACACCCCACCTTCAGGAGCTGGGTGGCTGCAGGCTGCGCTCCAGAAGGGCACAACTCTCCGGTGGCATCGCTGTGTGATCAGGGAGCCCCATGGAGAAGACACCCCAGGAATGCTGCTGGGTAGCTGTGCACAGGCAGCTGCAATGTGCCCTCTGTGTCCCTGGCTGCAGGGGCAGAGCGGAGATCCTTCTCAGGTATGATGAGGCAGCATGAGGAGCTTGCAGATCGGTACTTGGAAACTGGCTGCCTCTGCTCTCAGCAGCGTCCAGTTCCTTCTCTGGGAAGCACTGGGGGTGACAGTCCTGCAGGTCAAGGAGCTGCCAGCACAGGGCAGCTGAAACCAGGGCGGGTGGACAGACTGGCTGTCCTCAGTCCGCACAAAGGGACTGTCTCTTTGCCTCTCAGGGCCCACCTGATGGCACCTGGAGTGCAGCAGGAATGGCAGTGCCAAAACCACTCCTCAGCTGTGGTGGGGCAACCGGAACAAAATACACAGAGAAAAATCCCCTCAACTCCGCTCCATAGTTGGGTGAACACGGGGTGGCAATGCTGTGAAGCCCTTTGATGCCCTGAGTGTATTTAATCCTAGATCACGCCACGTTCCTATTTCGCTACTGCTGTAGGGAAGGACTGACTCCTGCAGAGCCCACAGCAGAGTCTCCTACTCCCTGGAGCACCCTCAGCAAAAACCAACTCATGAGAGATCTACTAAAGGTCTTCGGGAAAGCAGAGAGGCCTTTTCATTGGGGTTCCTCTGAGAAATATGTTAGGTTTTGCTCAGCAAAGTCTTGCCTAACTCTTTTCCCTCTCAGACAATCTCTGTGCCAGGAGGCACCAGATGCCAAGTGGCTACCCCTTAACCCAGTTCCTCCTCCTGGCATTGGCAGACACGCGGGAGCTGCAGCTCTTGCACTTCTGGCTCTCCTGGGCATCTCCCTGGCTGCCCTCATGGCCAACAGCCTCATCATCACCACTGTACTGTGCGATCACCTCCTCCACACCCCCATGTGCTTCATCCTCATAACCTCTCCCTCCTCGACCTGGGCTCCATCCCCACCATTCTCCCCAAAGCCACGCTCAGTTTCCTGTACGACCAGAGCCATCTCTTACTGAGGATTTGCTGCCCAGCACTTACTGATTCTCTTTTTCATTTCAGCAGAGTATTTTCTTCTCACTGGGATGGCTTATGACTGCTTATGAGATTTGCCATCTACCTCGCCAACCTGACAGCCTGCAGTTGTGCGTGAGGAGCTCCACAGTGGATGTCATTTCCCTCAGCTTTACAAAACTCTGGCCATGGTCTCCCTCAGCGTTGTTCTACCCAAGTGAGGCCATGACACTCTGGGTGCGAACAGAAAGAGATGAGTAAAACACCAGCTGGATGGTCAGGCTGAGAGAGCAGTGGGGAAGGGCTCACACCCCACCTGGAGGCCACTGGGACATACTGGGGCAGTGTGGGCAGCACAGGGGACTCTCCTGCTTACAGTTTAAGAGCTGTACACATGACCCAGTGGAGGCAACTCTCACAGTGTCTGTCGGTGGCACCAAACTGAGAGGAGCATCCCTGTGCCCTAGGGATGCCATGGAGGGGAACCCTGGCAGGTGGGGTGGCCGCCCTGGCAGGAGCTGCACAGATGCAGGACGGACCAAGGGCAGAGCCTGCACCTCCCTCGCATGGACTAACACCCTGCAGCTGCAGGGCCTGGGACCTGCCTGGCTGGGCAGTGTCTGTGCAGAAAAGGCCCTGGTGGTGCTGGGGGACAGAAGGCAAAACACAATCCCACCCCATGACCTGGTAGCAGAGGCAGCCAGCAGTGCCCTGGAGCGTACGAAGAGGTGCCTTGCCAAGAGAGTGAGGGAAGTGATTGTGTCCCCACGCTCATCCCTCGTTAGACCCCCTGTCCGTGACTGTGTTCATTTTTGGGCCCTGACTGTGGAGGGAAGGGGGGAGGGAGCGGCTGGGTGGCTGCTGGGCTTTTGGCCAGAGACAAGCCTTGACAGCAAGGAAGATGTGTATAATTCGGAGGGAGTTGAGGAAGGAAGGGAGGCAACAGAAAGTCCCCAGGACTTGGAGGGCCACGGTTTCATATCTTTGGCAAACCCCATTCAGAATATGCTGGGAAGTGATGCTGACATTCCGAACCAACAAGGTCCATGGGCAGGCAAAGCTGTGCCTGTTGTTGTGACCCTAAGGAGACCCACACGCCTCTCTAAGGTGACCTGCACACCTACGGCATAGATCATGCTGGGGCTGAATCTCTTGCCTGGCTTCAATGGCCCCCCGAAGCCATGGACAAAGCTTTGGGTGGAGGCCCCAGGTGAGGCTGGTCAGGGCCAGGAAGGCCTAGGGATGCTCTCAGGGCCCTGCCCCCATGGGATCCCACCTGCCAGTGCCCTCAGCAGGCCAGGTTTTACTACCCTCATCTCCCAGGGCTGTGCTCTGCTGCTCTCCTTCCCCACTTACATGGGCATCAAGGACACCACAATTTCATAATCACTACAATCAAGACTGGCACTGCTATTCACATCCCTGAGCAGATTGTTGTCTTTGCGGAGTCCCAGGTGCAGGTGAGCATCAGAGTGGGCAACCTGTTTGGTCTGAGGAACTTGCCCACAAGCCCCTGCACTCTTGGCATCCGTGCTTACCTGTCCTGTGAACACCAAGGAGACTATTTCCCCCAGAATAAACCAGACTATCTCACCCATTGTTTCTCCTGCCATAGTATCTCACAATCCAAACATTTTTTTAATTGGCAATAAATTAATCTTTGCCAAGGCAACACATCTCTGGACATGAAAAGAATCATTAAGAGATTTCTTTGTCTTTATCTTGACCCATGAGCATTGCTGGTTTATTTTCTTCCTTTGTCCTGTTGAGTCAGTGCAGCGAATGAGCAGCTGAATGTTTGTCTCACCATTGGTCAAGGTTAACCCACCACAGGACCACATCAGGACTGCTGAGCCCACAATGGGGCTCCCCAGCACAAGCGAGACCCTGACACATCACAGCAAGTCCTGCAGAGGCCAGAAGGATGGTTAGGACCTGGAGCATATTATGGGCAAAGGGAGGCTGAGAGAGCAAGAGTATTATTTGAGAAATGGTTCTGAGTGAAAGACTGGAGCGCTGGACCCAGGCCAGCTGGTGGGATCTCAATCAATATTTGTTAGAACACCATGCCATGAGAACATGATCTTGTTGGAGGTGTCTGACAATGGCCTTCACTGAGAGACCAACTGTGGTAAGAGCTATGGGACTTGTGTGTAACAAGTGTCAGTAGGAAAGTGGCTCCCTTTATATTTAGAAATGGTGATGAAGTTGGGTATCACTGAAGCACAGAGGAGGACAGAGGTGACCATGCAGCAAACGACCCTCATAGAGGCTGAGTTCTATAACCAGACATGGAAATGAGAAGTGTTTGGGACTTCTTGGGGGAAAATTGCCCTGGGGCAGCTTCCTTAGTTTCCAAAGAACATGGCACAGAGCAGGAACCTCAGTCTCGCTCTCCTGGTGCCTTGCTTCCTTTGTCATTGACCCCCAGATCTGCACCAGGACCACCCTGCTGTGTGCCCCCACCCTGCACACCCACACAGCTGAGCTCTCACTGGTGTTTCCCTCTCCCTGGCCCTTCCCAGCCCAGCCCCCCCCCCCCAGCTCTGCCCACCTCCCCTGCCCTCTCCCCAGCCCAGGCAAACACAGCAGCCCACGCGGGGCTGGCCCCATGCAAGTGCCCACCCAAAGGGGGCTGCAGAGCTCTGGGCACTCACCCCATGGCCATAGACCATCACAAGGGCACAGGAGATGCTGGTGGGCAGAGAGGGGTCTCCTCCTGCCAGTCAGCCCCAGGGCTGGCACCAGCCATGGCAGGAGGACACAGAGGCCATTGCCTCCCTCTGTCTGCTGCTCCTCTCTCACAGGGACCCTGCTTGCCCACTCCTGGCAGCCCCTCGGGGCCAGTCCCTGTCCCCAGCACCAGGCTGCTGGCCTGGGGGCTCCCCAGGCACCTCCTGCTGCACCAGGGACACAGCAGCCTGCCCCAGCTGGGGCATCCACAGAGACACCTGCTCTTGCCCAGGGATGTGGTCTCAGGCATGGCCCTGAGCAGGCGGTGCTGCTGTGCAGGGCAGCGGTGCCTGAAAGCCCAGGGAGATGGTCCCAGGCACATCCCTCTTGGTCACCCACCATTCCCATGGGCACTGGGCCCCCACACGCCAAGGCTCAACACAGGCCCATGCCCTAACGCGTTGCCCCATGCCCTCCTCCCCTGAGCCATGGGGAACCCAAGCCCAGCAGCATGGTCTTCTGGGGGCAATTCCTGCAGCCTGTTCCTGAGCTCAGCTTTGGAAGAAGAGACCAACCTCCAGATATAGGCATTGAAAAAACCCACCCTTTTATTACTGAGATGTGACACAGGAGTATATATGTACCATCCTCCCTGGCGCATGTACAAAGGCCTCTGGGTCAGGGAGGCTGGGTTCGTGCTTTTGGGGAAGTGGAGTGAGGAAATACATTGAAGTAAAACCATGATTGTCATAGATGGAATGTTAAACACACATGATGTCCTATACGTGACTTGAAAATACCTTGTAAAGAGCCACAGTCAGTTCATTGCCGCTGAGAGACACCTGACTGCATCAGCTTCTTCAGTGCGTCCTTCAGCTCCTGGTTCCTCATGCTGTAGATGAGGGGGTTCACTGCTGGAGGCACCAACGAGTACAGGACTGAGACCGCCAAGTCCAGAGATTTGGCGGAGACGGAGGGGGGTTTCAGGTAGGCAAATGTGCCAGTGCTGAGAAAGAGGGAGACCACGGCCAGGTGAGGGAGGCACGTGGAAAAGGCTTTGTGCCGTCCCTGCTCAGAGGGGATCCTCAGCACAGCCCTGAAGATCTGAACGTAGGACAGCATGATGGAAACAAAACAGCCAAATGCTATGAAGGCACTAACCACAATAAGCCCCACTTCCCTGAGGTAGGTGTGTGAGCAGGAGAGCTTGAGGATCTGTGGGATTTCACAGAAGACCTGTCCCAGGGCATTGCCCTGGCAGAGTGGCAGTGAAAAAGTATTGGCCGTGTGCAGCGCAGCATAGAGAACATCACTACCCCAGACAACAGCTGCCATGTGGACACAAGCTCTGCTGCCCAGCAGGGTCCCGTAGTGCAGGGGCTGGCAGATGGCCACGTAGCGGTCATAGGCCATGACAGTGAGGAGAAAATACTCAGTTGAAATGAAAAATAAAAAGAGAAAAGCTTGGGCAGCACATCCTGCATAGGAGATTGTCGCGATGGAGGGAAGACACAGTCGCTCAATATGAGTGATCAGCAGACTTCGTTTATTGTACCTTACAGTCACCTTTTATGCCTTGTTATAATTAGCTCATACATATTACAAAAGTTAAGCTCATTATTGGTTAGTTGCCTAAATACCAAGCCCGCCCCTTGTTTCTCTTCTGTAGTTTTCTGTTCCCACCTGCAACATTCTTTTCCCACCAAAATCTTCCTGTTACTGTGTAACAAGGACAGCCAAAGACAGTGTATTTTGCTTTACTTCAGATAAGCTGAGAGCGATGTGCATTTTTGTCCAGCCAGCTGGACTATGTCTATGTGACCCTTTTCAGCTAGCCAGTTAGCCACAATTCCCCCGTTTTTATTTTGGGCGACATAGCCTTGGTTGACCATTTTCAACAACAGCGTTTTAACACAGGAAAATACACAGCCAACTTATAAAATCTCAGTTCAGAAGTATAATTCCAGAAATACTTGAAAAATAAAGTTAGCTTGAAGCTTTAATTTAGATGCTCTTTCTGTTCCAGTGATACAAAAAGTTTAAAAAATTCAAAGGTAATTTTAAAGTTCTGAACATGGACTAATGCAAGCTCAAAACCCAAAAAGAAACCAAACTGATGTTTGACTAGGAATATTTGCAAATATTTTAGTGGAAAATCCCTGACCATTAACAATTTTCTGTCCAAATAACAACTGCCCTTATGCAACCAACCAGTCCATACATTTTCTGAAGAATTCCTCATCGATATCAAAGAATTAACAAAGGGAAAAAATTAGTTCTAAGCTATATACATTCATAAGTGGATTTTTCAATAGTTACATACAGATTTACACACTAAGCCATAATGGCTTGTAGGTGATACACACAAGAAGAGTACGTTGCTTATCTGTCTGAATGTCTATGCTAAATTTGACAACTGTGCCACAAGCCAAGCCTACATGGGTGCTGTGTTATGCACGTTCCTTAACAAACAGAAGTATAATAGGTAAATTCCCAAGATCTAGTCCCCAACCTAATTATATTATTTTGTAGCCAATTAAGGAAAATAACACAAATGTGCATATCTACATGTGCACACACCTTTTAGTTCAGAACCGATCTGTGATATAAGGTCTTAGCCTTATGGCATCATCGAATCTTAACGAGTACAGTAATTAAAAATGCAGTCTTACTGTAAGTGCGATTTATGCTGACATTCCCTCAAATGCTACATGTGAGTATTTCTCACTCAACTGCCTCAAGTTAAAATAGTAGTATTTGTTAATATGTATTAAAAAAATCATTAATTCTCTACAATAGCAGTTGACTTCAATAACACTATGTAAGCAAAAGAGGCTTAAGATGGGTTTTCTGAATGCTAACAATTTATTTTAGACTGTCTAAACTCAGGTCTTGAAAGATTTCACTCTGCCAGACGTAGAAACACTGTTGCACTCCAGTTGTGATATCCCTTTTCCCAAGTTGTCACATGCACATCTTGCTCAAGCAACATTATTGTCAAAGTTTCTCTCTGCTACATAAAAGCATGTTGCACTTGTAGATATAAAAGACAGCACCCTTACTTAGATTATTACCTTATTACCTCATAACTCTTAGTATACCTTGTATCTCTGATTTCATCACTTCAAAAATTCACCAGAAGCAGATAAAACCACAGCATCAGACTAAACTACACCTTAACTGCTGATTCAAATAAAGGCATTCTCTTCCACATATGCCTAATGCTTACAAATAGTGTTGGCTGGTTTTGATCAAGAAACTATTATTACAATAATGATCAAAAATAATAATCCCATTTGCAAAATGCCTTTAAGCCAGCCTCCTAGTCCCAACCAATTTCCACATTCAGAATACATCATAAATACAGAATACAGAATAAATTATCTCCATCAAGGCAAAAAGGCTTCTCTTTAAGCACAGAGATGTTTGCTAGGTCAAGGCAGAAACCCATTTCTTGTAGGTGACATCTGAAGCACCTTTTTTTTTTTTTTTTTTTTTTTTTTTTTTTTTTTTTTTTGGGTTTGTAATCAAGTCCGTATTTTTCCTTGAGAAGCTTAAGCTGTTCCTCTTGTTTCAGGAGTGTTTCCAACTCTGATTTGTCGAATAGGTCCGTATTTCCCAAAAATATCATACATTTCCTCCGCTGTGATTTCATACGGCAGGTTCCGAATATAAAGGATCCGATTGACCTCTGGGGGCAGCCAGATGTCAGCTCGCTTGGCCGCTTGCATCGCCATGGCGCCGATCGGAGCGGGGGGGTGGCGCCGATCGGAGCGGGGGGGGGGTGGGGGGGGGTGCCGCCTCGGAGAGAAGCCGCGGCCGGGAAGGGGCCTGCTGGGCTGCGCCGCCGCTCGCCGCTGCCGCGGGGGTCCCGGATGCTATCCCATACGCTAATAACCCGGGTAATGCCTTTTTACAATCTATGTCCTGAACGCTCCGCTTTTCTAAAAAGCATATGAGCGAATCGTACGTCGCTTGTCTCTCCATACCTTCGTCAGCGCTGTTGCAGCCTTTGCGAGACTTCGGCGACGCGTGGCCGGCGGGACCCTCTGTAGGTGCTCCCGGGCGCGGGGACTGTGCCCTTCCGCCTCCTGCGCTGCTTTCAGGACCGGTACCCGAATCTCCGTCGAACCGTGGCTCGCAGGTTCAGCCCTCTCTAGGGTCCCTGTTCGGGCGCCATTTGTCGCGACGGAGGGAAGACACAGTCGCTCAATATGAGTGATCAGCAGACTTCGTTTATTGTACCTTACAGTCACCTTTTATGCCTTGTTATAATTAGCTCATACATATTACAAAAGTTAAGCTCATTATTGGTTAGTTGCCTAAATACCAAGCCCGCCCCTTGTTTCTCTTCTGTAGTTTTCTGTTCCCACCTGCAACATTCTTTTCCCACCAAAATCTTCCTGTTACTGTGTAACAAGGACAGCCAAAGACAGTGTATTTTGCTTTACTTCAGATAAGCTGAGAGCGATGTGCATTTTTGTCCAGCCAGCTGGACTATGTCTATGTGACCCTTTTCAGCTAGCCAGTTATCCACAGGAGATGGCCCTGGTTTCCCACAGGGAATTGGCCATGGCTTTGGGGACAATGGTAGAAATGGAGCCCAGGTCAAGAAGGGACAGGTTGAGGAGGAAGAAGTACATGGGGGTGTGGAGATGTTTGTCACACACTACGGTGGTGATGATGAGTCCGTTGCCCAGGACGGCAGCCAGGTAGATGCCCAGGAAGAGCCAGAAGTGCAAGAGCTGCAGCTCCCGCGTGTCTGCCAATGCCAGGAGGAGGAACTGGGTGATGGAGCTGCTGTTAGACATCTTCTGTTTCTGAACACAGGGACCTGTTGAAGGACAAAAGGCAGGGACAATTTAGGAGAGACTTCTTTGAGCCAAGTGAAAGCCGTTTCTCCTAGATGCGCCCCCGCTGCCCCATGTCCCCCCCTCTGCCGTTCCTAGGAGAGCTCCCTTCCGAGCCGTGGCTGGAGCTGTGCTGAGTGCTGGCCGAGTGTGCTGTGAGGAGCAGGGGCTGTGCCCGCTGGCTGCCCAGCAGTGAGCCCTGCTCTGCAGCAGGGGCTTCATGGGAACCGTGGGGGCAGGGGCCAGTCCTGGCCTTGCACTGGCTCAGCCCAAACTGCTCCCAGCGCAGAAGGGCCTGTCAGCATCGGCTCTGCCCGTGCTGAGCAACGGCCATGGCCAGAGTCAGGTCAGGAGGGCTTTGTGCTGTGCTCAGGGAGAGCAGGGTGAGTGCTGAGAGGCAAGGGCACTGTCTGTGCCTGAGGGCAGAGGCAGGGAATCTGGTGAGTCCCTCCAGCTCCTTCTCAGCTGCCCTGCACTTGCAGCTTTCTGTGATAGAGTCCAATTACACTGACATGTGTCCTGGTTTAACCCTGGCTGGAAATTATGTACCGCAGGGATGCTCACTTACTCCCCCCTCACCCATAGGTATGAGGAGAGGAATGAGAAAGGAATGTAAATCTTGAAGTTTGAGACGAGAAAAAAATCATAAATGCAGTAGAATAAAAATGAAATTACAATAACAATAATGAGAATGACAGTTATAATGAGAGGGAGGTAGTCGGGGGTAATAAAATCCAACAAGAAAGGAAGGAAAGGAAGGAAAGGAAGGAAAGGAAGGAAAGGAAGGAGGGAAGGAAGGAAGGAGGGAAGGAAGGAAGGAAGGAAGGAAGGAGGGAAGGAGGGAAGGAGGGAAGGAAGGAAGGAGGTAAGGAAGGAAGGAGGGAAGGAAGGAAGGAGGGAAGGAGGGAAGGAGGGAAGGAAGGAAGGAGGGAAGGAAGGAAGGAGGGAAGGAGGGAAGGAGGGAAGGAGGGAAGGAGGGAAGGAGGGAAGAATGGAAGAAAGAAACAAAGAAGGAAAGAAACAAGGAGGAAGGAAAGAAGCAAAGAGAGAAAGAGAGAAAGAAATGAAGAAAGGAAGAAAGGAAGCAGGGAAGACAGTGATACACAATACAGCTGCTCATCACCCACTGACTGATGCCCAGCCAGTCCCCAGCATCGACTGGCAGACCCCAGCAACCCCCACCAAGTTTATATACTGAGCATGAACATGTTGCATCACCTATAAACAACCAAAAATATCAGTGCATTTTCAAAATTGTTCTCAAAAGTCCTTCCCACTTAGATGAAAATTAACTCTATCCCAGCCACAACCAGGACACTTTGTTACCCTAAAAAGCAAGCAGACACTGCTGAAGAGCAGAGGGATCCACTACAGAGCACAGAATGGCTCGCCCTTTCTCGAAGTCTCAGCACCCCCCTTTCTAGCCAGGGACACCCATGGTCGCAGTGTGCCCTGGAAGCAGCGTGCAGCTTGGGTGGACACCCCAAGCAGGTGACCGAGGGTCCTGATTATGGTGATTGTTAAAGGAGAGCCAGCTCCTTCCCCAGCATCACACACTGCATTGCCCACAGCTTCACAGATTAGAGGAAACCTGGGACACCTCCTTGCTGTGCTCACATCGGCACAGGAGGACTCACAGGGTCTGTGCCTGAGCCTGCAGCTGAAACTCCCATTCCAACCGAGCCGGTCAGTTATCCCAAAATCATCTGAGCAAAGCCAGGAGAGAGACAGATGGGCACACTGGAATGCCTTTCCCTTCTCAAGCCCTGCACAGCACCTCCCAGACCAGAGCAATGCAGGACAACCACGCTCAACGCCTGCAGCTGTCCCTGCCAGCAGCTCTTTCTCTGGCCCCACGGCTCTTCCCTGCCAGCGCTCACAGAGCCCAGCTCAGCCCCTGTGTGCCCAGCTCTGCCCTGCAGCCGCTCTCTGCCTGCAGGCCTGAAAGAACAGCTCCCCCAGAGCCTGAGGGAAAAGGAGAGCTGATGCTGCTTTGATCTGGATGCTGCTGCAGAGGGAAGGCACTTGCTGACCTTCCTCATAAACATCACTGTGATGCTCTGAGAGTCTCTGCCCCTGCTCTGACCTACACAGTTCAGATTCCATTCCTACCAAGATGAGCAAGATAAAAATGGAAGCAGAGATTCAGGCAAGAAGAGACTCCAGCAGAAAACCCCTGCCGTGAATGTGCTCATGAGAAGTCGCCTTGGAAATGAGGTGGGCATGAGCAGAAGCTGCGAGCAGCCCTGACCAGTGCAGCACCCACGCAACAGCACGAGAACATTGCCCTGACAGGGTTTGCTCCTTCCACCTACAGATTCTCCCTGCAGCCGCACGGGAGCCCCCCGGCAGGCTGAGAGCTGCCCCTGGCAGGCGGCAGAGCCCCTGCCCCAGCACACAGCCCCCTGGGCTGCAGGGACCCTGCTGGCAAGGACAGCCCTGGGCACCCCTGCCTGCACAGCCACCTTCACAGCCCTGCAGCCGGCCCTGGCACAAGGCAGCCCACATGCCCTGGCCCTCCCACGCTGCAGCAGGGAAGCCCTGCTCTGCAGCACACTGGCCTCCTCCACAGCACAAGGCTCCCACACGGTCCCACAGGCTGGGGGGGGCCCCAGCTGCTGCAGACCCGGCTAGGAACTGCAGAGGCAGTGCCCTGCAGCCACACACTTACCGGCTCCAGGGCTCTGCAGATTTCTCCAGCAGGGAGCTCTCAGCAGCCCCCCACCAAGGGCTGCTTTTGAGCTCTCCCTGCCTCCCTCCTCTGCCCCTCTGGGCTCCCTCCAGCTGTCCCTGGGGCTGCAGGGGAACCTGCTGGGCAGCAGGATGAGGCAATCCCTCATGGGCCTTGCCTCTCCTGGGGGGACACACTTATTTCCAGCAGTGGCAATTCTCTTACTAGAAAAAGTTTTGTGCAGGAGTATCAACTTTTGTTAACGCATTACTAGAGAGGACACCAGGAAGACTGCAGCAAAGGATCCAAGTACTCCTAAAAGAGTGTGTGTGCATGTGTGTGTCTGGTGGTTCTACAGGCAGGGCAGGGAGGATGTCTTCAGTGCTTCAGTAAGCCCTGCAGAGCCCATTTCAGCACTTCATTGCACAGTCCGAGGGCTCAAGACTCAGCTCTCCCTTGCCCAGGCCATGTCTCTGCTCTGAAGCAAAGCCTTTGCACCCCCGGGCTCGGGGACACTTGGTACCAGGTTGCCTCATGGCCAGGCAGAGCTGGGCTGGTGCCACAGCTGGGGGGCTTCAGCCCAGATGTGCAGCAGGGCCCTCAGCCAGGGGCCCACGCAGAGGCAGCTGCAGCCCGTCCTGTTGCAGACAGAGCTGTGACCCTGAGGGAACCAAGTGCCAAGGCAGGTGGCAGAGCTCAGCACAGCTGCTCGGCAAGGACAGCAGCCTCCAACAGCCCAGGCATCCACCACGCGGTTTAGACCGGTGAGGCAATTCCAGGGCACCCGAAGGAGCGTTCCCTCCTTCTGCACAGGCCACAGCCTGCCAGTGTATGACCTGGGGCCTGCACTCTGCTGCTCTCCTGCCTCACTCCCCTGGGAGATGAGACTCCACCATTTCTTTGCTCCTAGTACCAAGGTGGACACGAATGATGCAGGGTTTCAGATCCAGGGGAGCATCACAGCTGCTGGCCCATCTGGCAGCTGTGCTAGAACGCTGATGCAAAGAACCTGCAGACACCTAAACGTGCATTGTCACTGTGCTGCCCTGTGGCTGTCAGCGGGCGGTTACTTGACCACTGGCTTGCAGGATCCCACCAAGCCTCTGTCTCGCTGCTCCCCTCCTTCTTCACTCACCTCGATGTCTGTAGGGCTGTTCTCTCACATCATTCTCACTCCTCTCCCTTTCTGCTTTGTCCTTTGAGAGACCAGCCTGAGGGCTCTTGCCATACAGGTTAGCCTATGGCAGTAAGGTCTCCCAATCGCCTCCTGATACCTAAGCTCCCAGAAGTCCAAAAGAGACACCTCTCACTTCAGGACACCCCACCTTCAGGAGCTGGGTGGCTGCAGGCTGCGCTCCAGAAGGGCACAACTCTCCGGTGGCATCGCTGTGTGATCAGGGAGCCCCATGGAGAAGACACCCCAGGAATGCTGCTGGGTAGCTGTGCACAGGCAGCTGCAATGTGCCCTCTGTGTCCCTGGCTGCAGGGGCAGAGCGGAGATCCTTCTCAGGTATGATGAGGCAGCATGAGGAGTTTGCAGATCGGTACTTGGAAACTGGCTGCCTCTGCTCTCAGCAGCGTCCAGTTCCTTCTCTGGGAAGCACTGGGGGTGACAGTCCTGCAGGTCAAGGAGCTGCCAGCACAGGGCAGCTGAAACCAGGGCGGGTGGACAGACTGGCTGTCCTCAGTCCGCACAAAGGGACTGTCTCTTTGCCTCTCAGGGCCCACCTGATGGCACCTGCAGTGCAGCAGGAATGGCAGTGCCAAAACCACTCCTCAGCTGTGGTGGGGCAACCGGAACAAAATACACAGAGAAAAATCCCCTCAACTCCGCTCCATAGTTGGGTGAACACGGGGTGGCAATGCTGTGAAGCCCTTTGATGCCCTGAGTGTATTTAATCCTAGATCACGCCACGTTCCTATTTCGCTACTGCTGTAGGGAAGGACTGACTCCTGCAGAGCCCACAGCAGAGTCTCCTACTCCCTGGAGCACCCTCAGCAAAAACCAACTCATGAGAGATCTACTAAAGGTCTTCGGGAAAGCAGAGAGGCCTTTTCATTGGGGTTCCTCTGAGAAATATGTTAGGTTTTGCTCAGCAAAGTCTTGCCTGACTCTTTTCCCTCTCAGACAATCTCTGTGCCAGGAGGCACCAGATGCCAAGTGGCTACCCCTTAACCCAGTTCCTCCTCCTGGCATTGGCAGACACGCGGGAGCTGCAGCTCTTGCACTTCTGGCTCTCCTGGGCATCTCCCTGGCTGCCCTCATGGCCAACAGCCTCATCATCACCACTGTACTGTGCGATCACCTCCTCCACACCCCCATGTGCTTCATCCTCATAACCTCTTCCTCCTCGACCTGGGCTCCATCCCCACCATTCTCCCCAAAGCCACGCTCAGTTTCCTGTACGACCAGAGCCATCTCTTACTGAGGATTTGCTGCCCAGCACTTACTGATTCTCTTTTTCATTTCAGCAGAGTATTTTCTTCTCACTGGGATGGCTTATGACTGCTTATGAGATTTGCCATCTACCTCGCCAACCTGACAGCCTGCAGTTGTGCGTGAGGAGCTCCACAGTGGATGTCATTTCCCTCAGCTTTACAAAACTCTGGCCATGGTCTCCCTCAGTGTTGTTCTGCCCGAGTGAGGCCATGACACTCTGGGTGCGAACAGAAAGAGATGAGTAAAACACCAGCTGGATGGTCAGGCTGAGAGAGCAGTGGGGAAGGGCTCACACCCCACCTGGAGGCCACTGGGACATACTGGGGCAGTGTGGGCAGCACAGGGTTTCTCCTGTGCCCTGTACAGCAACTGCCACAACGTCTGTTGATGGCACTACATTTTCAGGACCATCCCTGTGCCCTAGGGATGCCGTGGAGGGGAACCCTGGCAGGTGGGGTGGCCGCCCTGGCAGGAGCTGCACAGATGCAGGACGGACCAAGGGCAGAGCCTGCACCTCCCTCGCATGGACTAACACCCTGCAGCTGCAGGGCCTGGGACCTGCCTGGCTGGGCAGTGTCTGTGCAGAAAAGGCCCTGGTGGTGCTGGGGGACAGAAGGCAAAACACAATCCCAGCCCGTGACCTGGTAGCAGAGGCAGCCAGCAGGGCCCTGGAGCGTACGAAGAGGTGCCTTGCCAAGAGAGTGAGGGAAGTGATCGTGTTCCCATGCTCATCACTCATAACACCACATGTAGACTGCTGTGTTAATTTTTGGATCTTGACTGGGGAGGGAAGGAGAGAAGAAGTTTCTTAATGGCTCGAGACAGAACCCATTACAGCAAGGAAGATGTGTATGACTGGGAGTGAGTTCAGTGAAAAGTCACTGAGAGGCTCAGGGGGCAGAGACCACCCCAGAAGACGCAACCAATTTGGGATTTACAATTTGCCTGGGCCAGCAGAGTCTTGGAGCTGGAGGAAAAGGGCCATTTGTCAAATCCCAGAACCCAAATGAAAACAAGAGCTCAGAGCATCCCTGGGAATGGCCGGGTGGTGTCACTTACGGATAATGAATTTGGGACTCATTGCCAAACTTCTATATGAAGGTGTTGGAGGAAAGGGAAACCTCCTCGTCTGGACTCAGGAGTGCAGAGATGCATTTACGGAATGGAAACGGACTGGAATGAGTGCTCCAGCTCTAGGCCTCCCAAATCTAGAAAACCCATTGGAACTCTTTGTGCATGAAAGGTGACACGTTGCCTTAGGAGTGTTGGCCCAGAGCCTGGAACCATGGAGCAGAGCTGTGGGGAGCTTTTCCAAACAGCTGGACAGTGTCAGTAAAGGACGGCCAACCTGTCCGCGCACGGTGGCAGCTACAGTATTACCGATGCAAGAGGCCCAGGAACTGACACCTGGGCAAAAATGACATGATCTCGGTGGAAAAGAAGAAGTAACTCATGATTGTTTAAAGACAATGGCAGAGGTATATTCTAGCCGAGTGGAATTAAAAGGCACGCCAACAGAAAATGGAGACTGGGACTTATTTGTAGGTGGTAGTAGTTTTGTGCGAAATGGGACCCAAAGAGCAGGACATGTGGTGGTAACTATCAGAGAGAGAAGAGAAGCCAAAGCCCTCTCATCTGACACGTGGGCCCAAGAGGCAGAACTCACAGCCTCACTAAGGGCACTGGGATTATTATCAACAGACAAGGCTTTTTTAATGCATGGACATATTTGAAATTTGCCTTTGGAACAGACCATGCCGATGGGGCTGTTGGAAAGAAAGAAAGAAAGAGGACTCTGAACCTCTCAAGGATCCCCAGTCAAATTATGAGGCAAAGACCCCACAATCATTTCAGGTGACCAGCTGACCCAGGGTGCTGGCAATTTTGCATTGTAAAGTGCAGCACCTTGGAGATAGCTCGGTGCATCTAGGACAGCAAGTGGCAGATCAAGCAAGGAAAGAAGCAGCTGAAAGTCAAATATTGCTAGTCCTGCCAGAGAAACGGCAGAAATTAGGACCTAAGAGCCCACAGGATCCAGCAGAAAACAATTAATTGGCTAATATACTGAAGCAACCGCAAATCATGGATGGCGGGTGACTCCTTCGCATCAACTAACATTTACAGAGGAAATTATGTGTGAATTGGTTAAAAGGAAGCACCAAGAAACTCCCTGGGGAATTGAGAAGATGGTAGTTGTTGACGCAGTAGGCTCAGGCACAACTTATACGACCAATGTGATCAAGTTAGTGCCACGTTATTAATAGACTCACACCAATTTATACTCTACAGCTAAAAATGCACACACTACGCACGCTTTGTTATGTAAAAGGTGATGGGTTAAAACTACTCGTTCACACGCTCCCACCTCCCAAGTTGTTGGTCCCAGGGCGGTGCCAACACGCTGCTCCCCCCTTGTGCAGGCATCCTGTTTTTATCATCTTTCTGTCCAACTCTCTTACCTCTCTGCGAATACACAGTTTCTTTGTCTCCCTTGGCCTTGCACATGTCCTTCACAACACCTGCAGCTTGTTAGAGCTGCGGCCTGTTAGTACAACCAAGTTATTCGGTCTGGGTTGCTCATAATATGCCCGTTTTCTTCCAGCCACTCCAGAAATCCCCCTTTTTGTTTTTGAGCAATCCAGACCCCATTCTGGACATCTGTTTAATTAACCCATTCATTATGCGTTGCAAACATTGAAACAAACAAGGAAGTAGCAATATCAAAATCAAGAACACTATTACCACTACCAATGCTCCTTTAACTACAATCTGCAACCATCCCCTTAGCCCGAGGCTATTGAGCCGGTCAGAAAAAGGATCATGTCCTTCAGTAACATGCTTCATGTTCTCGTGCAGTGTTGCTAATTGCTGAGTTATGCTTTTTGAGTGATCAGACAAATCGGAACAACACATCCCTTTCAAAATCTTCACAGCCATGTCCGTGTGCTAACAATAAAAAATCTATGGCAGCTCGATTCTTCAAAGTAGTATGTCTAACACCCTCTACATCAGTAAGTAGCTCACTTACCATTCATGAAGTCAAATTAAATTGTTTCTGACCCCAGCATGCTAATCTACGTATATTTTTTGCATTCATGGCTGCCATTCCTCCTGGAAGAAAAATAGATGTGGCTATAGCAGTGCTACTGATGGCAGCTGTACATTGTCGTTACATGTATCATCAAAAGTTCAAATAGGTCTCCCATGATCCCTACTGACATTTAATAAATCTTTCACGTGAGGAGCAAACAACGTTAACCGTCCAAGGTAACAAGGCACACCAACAGGTCGCATGGGAATACGGGGCCATGCTCTGTCTCCCCAAACCAGAAACACTCCTGGAGGAAGTTTAAAACCCCCTGTGGTGCTTACATGTAACCTTCCGGCTCTCAAGTCACTCCAAAGGGAATGCCCTGTGACATTTAGATAACGTACATACCGGCCCTGCTCCCCTTGCCTTGTAAACCAACTATGCCGCGGTTTATCAAACCAGATCACTCCTGTACCATTCACTGGTTGGAGCTGTGGTGACATGCTTTTACAACCTGGCATTGCGGTTGCAGTAACATTATCATATTGGACAGGCACAATGCTAGCCAGTAAGTCTAACTCCTGTAAAGGTAACTGATGTAATTGATTTAAATTTTCAATGACCGCTTTCTGCCAAGCTGCGCCACGCATAGAGGGCCAAACATATCTGCTGTTCGGGCTTAAACAAGAACCGCTTTCTCTGTTAGCCAGGTTTACGCTCCGTGGATTCCAATACCCATCAAAGTCGGTTTCATTCTCCTGCAAAGGAATACCAATCACACAGGTTCAAAAAGGGTTATCTGCTTGTTGCAAGCTCAGACAAAAATCTGTTACCCCAGCTGAATTTGCCCATGTTAGCCAAATATTCGTTCTGGGTAAAACGGCAAAAATCCCCTCACTACCTGGTGGAAAACAAATCAACATAGCTGTGCTCTACGTCTGAGGTGTTGCCATCATTTTACCTCCTTTTCCCAGCTGCTCCAATGCACCTGCAAGCTTCGAGGAACGTTTATTCTAATTCTACAAATCCTGTCAACTATCTTATTATTCTGATTAAGACACTGCAAAGCTAAGCGTCTTAAAAGCCGGAAACTAATTTCTGCTAAAAACCCTTCACCCAAGGTCCTTAATGTAGCTTAAAACCTCAAGAAAACTACTGTTATTCTCAAAGTATTCACGCTTGTCTTTCCATATTAACAGCACATTACCAATATGCTAACACACCTAGAAAGTCAGACAACTTGCTCCCTTCAGAACAAAACACAACCCGATCATTACATGAGTGACATTTAAACACGCTATCTCGATCACATGCACGTGCGACTCTCCAATTCTTCTTGTCACACCACGTGCAATGTATGAAAACCCAAGGCTGACAGTTCAGACCACGCTCTCTACAAGCTGTGTCGTTTTTCTTGACCTGTTCTGAGCTGGGCAGCTGCGTTCACATGGGGTCAAGACCAAGTTCAGTCGATGCTGGTGTCGTTGAAGTGCCTCAGGACATAAGGCTACCATTGATATTGACCCATGCCCTGTCAAACATAAGAAATCAAACCTGATCCTCTACTTCAGCCGGATCCTCTACTTCAGCCGGATCCTGTACTTCTTTATTCTTAAGATCCCCTTGCCAGGGCCTCACCCAGCGACTCGGAATCCATCTAACACCGGTATCTGTAAAAACGCAAGCATTTCCTTGCCCCGCCATTTTTAGTTCCGCAGGTCCTTTCCATTCTCCTGTAGCGACATCTCGGTATTGGCCAAAAACACTATTTCCACACTGGTTTACCCCAGATCTCAAACACAAACTATGCATTATTACTGGCGGTTCATTTCTATCACCTGTAAACCATAAATAGTTCAATACGTATATCGCTTTTACAAGATGCTCTGCCGGACCCAGTACCTCTCCCCTTTTTGTTTTTGCAAAAGCGCTTTCAGTGTTTGATGTACTCATTCCACAATGGCCTGTCCCGTGGGAAAGTGTGGTATGCCTGCGATATGACATATACCCCAAAGCTGGCAAAAAAGAGTAAAGTTCCAAGAAGTGTAGGCCGGGCCATTATCAGGTTTGATTTGTGCAGGCACTCCAAGTGCCATAATGGCAGCATGCACATGTTTAATTACATGCCGTGCTGTTTCACCAGCTTGCGCCGTTGCTCAGAGCGCTAGGGAAAAGGTATCAATTGAAACATGCCCATATTTAAGCCTGCCAAACTCTGGGATACGAGTTACATCCATCTGCCAAAATTGTAGGGGTCGGAGTCCCCGAGGGTTCACCCCCAAACCAAGGCCAGCTCCTGCCTTCTGACAATCAGGACAGGACTGTACAATTTCCCTAGCATCAGCCACAGGAATGTGAAATTGCCTGGCCAACACTTTTGCTGACTGGTGAAAAAACTCATGTGATAACCTAGCTTGTTCAAAGGTTTTAACAACAGGACCTGTCCAGGCTGCAGCGACAAGCTGCTCAGCCCGAGCGTTACCTAACGCGAGACCTCCGTATTTCTGATGACTGCGAATATGCACAATAAAATATTCATCCCGATGCTGGTTCAAAAGCGTTAACAATTGTAACAACAGAGTAAACAATACAGGATTTCACACAGGTTTCACCATACTATGTTCCAAACGCTGCACCGTGCCCACAACATATAATGAGTCGGATACTACATTAACGGGTTCTCGAAACCAGTGCTGAAATGCCCAAGTAACAGCTCGGAGTTCTAAAGTCTGTAAAGAGTCTCCGGTCACCCCAGGGAGCAGTCTATGTTCCCAGGTTTCTCCTACTTTCCAGGTGACTGCAGCTTTCTGAGATTTTCACCCAGCATCAGTAAAAACAGTTATCCCTTTTAAAGGAACCTCCGATCGCAAAGGCAAATGTTCAATGCGCTGATGAGATCACAACGGCAAAAGTTTGTCCGAAGGGTAAGTGCTAGTGAGAGTTCCCAAAAAATCAGCAGCTGCTATTTGAAATTCTGTTGAAGCACACAACGGCCAGTCCAAATAAAGTTGAGACACAGGTACATATGTAATAGTCGGCTCAAGGCCTGAGATATCTGCAATTCGCTGCCTCCCTTTGATAATAAGCTGTGAAAACAATTCAGGGTGTGTAACCCCTGTCTTCCTGGGCTGGAAAGGGAGAAAAACCCATTTCAAAATTCGTAAATGCAGTTTCCCTTCTCCCAGCTGGATAATAATAATCCCTAATGGGTGTTCTCGCTCACCTCCTGAGTTAATTATCATCAACGAAAGAGCTTGGTTGTCTGGTCGACTGTGAGCATAAGTTGTTACCATCTTATTAGTGATCACCTGCAACGCCTGTTGCTGATCCTCATTCAATTGACGGCGCTCCTGAGCCTGTGCAGATGTTCCCAGGAGCGGCATCAATGGTTTCAGATCATCGTTCGTAATTCCGCAGATATTACGAACCCACTGGATATCTCCCATTCATTTTTGCACATCAGACAATGTTTCTATTGCTGTGTCAATTTTCCCTTTCTGAGGTCGAATCATTCCATTTGTAATGATCCAGCCCAGGTACAACCATCTCCCTTTCTTCTGAATTTTCTCTGGGGCTATCTTCAACCCCCTTTTTCCAAGACTATGCGTGAGCTGACACAAAATTCAGCTGAGAAAACAGCTCAGAATCCAGCTGTTTTCCTGCAACCGAAATATCATCCATGTAAGGCTAGATAAGTAAATGAGGATACTGCTTACAAATGGGTTCTAAAGCCCAGGCAACAAACAATTGGCACGTCGTAGGTGAGTTTTTCATTCCCTGCGGCAACACCACCCAGTGATATCTTTTCGCTGGCTCTGCTTTATTTATCGATGGCACTGTAAAAGCAAACCTTTCAGCATCCTGTGGATGTAAAGGAATTGTAAAGAAACAGTCTTTTGAATCGATAATCACCAAATCCCAATCCTCCGGTAGCATAACCGGAGAGGGTAGCCCGCGTTGTAAGGCGCCCATATCACACACAACGGCACTGGTTGCTCGTAGTCATGTAACAGCTGCCATTTCCCAGACTTCTTTGGGATTGTAAAAACTGGGGTGTTCCATGGACTAGGTGAAGGCACGATGTGCCCAGCATCTAATTGTTCCTGCACCAAATTATTGACAATCTGCAGCCGGTCTTGCTTTAGCGGCCACTGATCAATCCAAATTGGATCATCAGTTTTTCAGCTGATCTCTTCCAATTAGTGCCACAGGCAGGTGCATTATGTAGGGACATGTAGTTACTACCCTACCATCAGAGAACATAAATGCAATTACGCCTCTACTGATAAAGGTAGCTTGAGTCCCACCAACCCCTACAATGCCGGTACCCGCTGGCATTAGAGGCCACCGCCTAGACCACTTAAGAAAAGGTACAATCGTTACATCACCTCCACTGTCTATAATCATCTGCAATTTGCACACTTGTCCACTAGGGTGTCTCAGTTATGTTTCTTCCTCCGGTTTTCCCCGACTGATGTGCATGGCTAGCAAAACACCAGGCTGACCGGAGGATCCAATACCTTCTACAGCCCTTGTCTTTTGTTCTGCCTTAGGCACTTCTGCTTCAAAAGGAATTAATTGAGCAATTTTTGATCCCTCCTTAATAGTTATAGGGGGAGTTAGTGTGTAAACCATTATTTTAATCTGTTTAATTATTTTAAACTTTAGAGACTTGGAAAGAATGAAAGTGTGTACAGACAGCAGCCAATTGTATGATGCTGCCGTGGAGGGGAGCTCCGTGTCGGGAATGCATTTAACATCTTGGTGGCAAATTCTGACTACTCTTTGCCAAGTGTGGACTAATTCTACTAGCGGTGCTAAACCAGAGGAAGCTGTAAATTCCACCGACAGCGCGGCTCTTCTCAAGACACTGTCAGCGATGGCGATTCTGTCCACACCTCCTCTGCCCCAAAAGCTTCTGTCACTGACTGCAGCGACCCTCACAACACAGGACCAAGCACGGGAACAGGACAACTCGGACAATGATTTTATTGACACTGATAAACCTTTTGATCCAGGTCCTATAGATCTGGAAAAGGAGCTAGACCTTTCCACCACCCCCTTGTCTCTCCTGATACATTGACTGTATTTTGGGGGAGGGTGAAAGGGGGTCTGAGGGATTGGTGGCAGGAATGCAAGTGGGAAACACTTAAGTGATGGGTTTTGGGAGTCACTAGGGCATGTTCAGTATTTTATCAGACAAATCAACCTGCAGAGTGGCAGCCTGTGCAATACGAGGCTGTTACAGAGTTAAGCAAAGCAGTGGGGGAAGGGAGGATTCATAATGCATTTGCTATGTCCCTTCTTGAAGTGATGGCAGAGCCTTATACACTCACACTGCATGATTGGAAGTTACTGCTTTGTATGGTACTAACTGATACAGTATATGATGTGGTTATCTGATTTTTGTGAGCTGTGTGTAGTGGCCTTGACTGAAAACCTTAATCGGGGAATTGCTGTTAACTGTGAGCAGTTGGCTGGAGCAATTAACTGTGCCGATTCTGTGACTCAGACAAGGTATCCCAGGGACAACTGTTTGCAAATGAAGGAATGGCTATTAAGGCAGTCAGGGTGCGGGAGTCTTGCCACAGTCTTGCAGGGTCCTAGAGAGTCACTAACTTTAATACTAACTTGATTGATTGGCTTCAGAATATTTTGCAGCAAGTCGAACATCAGGAAGCTCAAGGGTTGCTTTTAAAACAACTAGCTGTGATAAAGTCAATGAAAACTGTAAACGGGCAACTTTCACAATCGCAACCCCAACGTGTGTCAAATGATTGTAACGCAGAACTCACAGCAGACCGTAATTCTCAGGCTGAGTTCTGGAATGCAGCATAACACATTTTTGCTTCTCTAATCTCTTCTGTAAGAATAGTACACGCTTTTAACTTGCTTAGTAAATTAGGCTGCTAGCTTGCTAAACAAAGTAATACTACAAATACTATTTTTTTCCTGGCTTATTAACAGATGTTGATTCTGTCCATCATATGTTGCTACAGAACCGAGTTGCTATTGATTTTTATTATTAGCACAGGGACACAAGTGTGAAGACTTTGGTAGGATGTGTTACGTGAATCTGAGTGACCACTGTGAATTAATTTACAAAAGTATATAAAACTTACAAGCCTTAAAACAAAGATCTGCAACAGAGCCAGGGGCGGGAGGCCTTTGGTCTCTTCTCACGGCTGGGAAACTTTGGGCCATGACTCAAAAGTATTACAGGATTTATTATAAATATCTTTAACCACCTTATTGATGTTTGCCTTATGTCTCCCATACCTTTTTTTCCTGTATTCAGTGTTTAGTTGATTGTAACATAAATCAGGTCATGGTCACCCAGCTACACACAACCTTTGCCTTGTCGCAATTAACAAGCAAAAAAGAGGAGGATAGAGAATGTCTGAAGAGAGATATAGGAGAGGAAGCTGGAGAATATTTGACCTAACAAGAGATGAGAGAACAGCTGGGTATTGTGAAGGAGACTAGGAAAGATAAACATGGTTATCTAGTGTTTAATAGGTGTCTGCACACTTATAGAGATATACAGCTATGTAACTGCATGAATGATTTCTGCCCTGAGCCTGGTGGCGCATACAGCTGCGGTTTGTGTCCGGGCTCAGGTGTAAATAGGGGCTTCTCTGTTATGGTAAAAGTGTTTCTCTTTGCATAAAAAAGAGAGGGAATGAGGGGAATGACCCCAGAGGTATGTTCAGAGAAGGCATGCGATGTTTCGAACTTTTTGACTGAACCAGTTCTTGTTTGGTGTGCCCTTCCATCTATGTATAATGTTAATCCAAAAGAAGCTGATATTGTTTACACTTTGTCGATAATTGTCTTTCTGTAGATGCTAATGTAGTAGGAGGCTATGATGGGAACGTGTCGCAGCGGTTCTTCTCTTATCCAGAGTAACAGCAGGGAAAGCATTAAAGAGTTAAATCACCTTGTTTGGTAGGCAGTTCAGAATGTGAGTCAAAATTGCCACTGCTTTTTGGTGTTGGTTCAAGGACATGGCTGTGAGGATTTTGATGGTATGTGCTGCGTGCATTTTAGGCGCCCCATTGCAGCAACATGTTATCAAAATCTGAGAAAATGTCAGCCTTTTTGGCATCCTTTCACTCAGTTGGCAGTATTGTTTGTTTGCTATTGCCTTGGTTGCTGTCATGTTTGCAAGGGCCCTGCAGAACATGGCAAACCTGGTACTAGCTGTTCAAAAACAAAAAGGGGAAATTGTAAAACTGTACGGAACAAAGACAGTGGGTTATTTTGACATTGATAATATGTCTTAGTTGGTTTTTTATTTGTTCTATTACTTGTGCCTTGTTTTTGCTCGGTTTCAGGGGTTCTTTTGTGCAACAGGAAGGGGGAGATGCAGGAGCGGGCTGCAAACTAGGACCACGCGTGGCAATCAGTTAGCTGAGGGGAATGTGCTCGAGCTTGTCTAGACAACAATTAACATGATGAGGCATGTTTGCAGAGCACAGGGGAGCGGGAGACGGATGGCGCCAAGGATGGCGCCAAGGAAAGGTAACACCTTGCGGTTAATTGCTGGTAGTTAACCACCAATCGAGGAATGCCTAGTATGCAAGGCTTAGCTTCAAGAACCAATTAGTTTAAAACACGCAGCTTCTGAAAGTGTATAAAAACGTGTGCTTCTGTACAATAAATTGACATTTGCTTGCATCAAGCTGCGTCCCGTCTCTTCATTCGCCGCACAGAGTCTCTGGGATCAGCCTCCACACTGTGGAGAGCTTCCCCCTGCCTTTAGAGCCTGAGCTAATGTCCTCCCACAGTGCTGCGCCAGCCTTTTCCTAAGTGTCTAGTTCAAAGCCTGCACTCACGGATCGGATTCATCCACGCTGCCGAGCCCACGACAGCAACCTCTTCAGGCTTCCCTCATCACAAGATAACCCTCTCTGAGAGAGGATATGTTGGAGGAGCTTCACCACTGCTGCTTCCTCTTTGCTCAGTGTGGACCCCATCTCCTCCCCGACCGCTCACCTGATCGGGGCAAGATTCCAACGGCTGTGCGCACGCATCTTCCCATGCAATGGGGCAGCACCTGCTACGGCCAGCTTCTTCTGCCCCCTCTTGTCCACCTCTGTGCTCCAGCAAGCATGGACAAGAGGGTCCCTGTTCGGGCGCCACTTGTTGACGCAGTAGGCTCAGGCACAACTTATACGACCAATGTGATCAAGTTAGTGCCACGTTATTAATAGACTCACACCAATTTATACTCTACAGCTAAAAATGCACACACTACGCACGCTTTGTTATGTAAAAGGTGATCGGTTAAAACTGCTCGTTCACACGCTCCCACCTCCCAAGTTGTTGGTCCCAGGGCGGTGCCAACACGCTGCTCCCCCCTTGTGCAGGCATCCTGTTTTTATCATCTTTCTGTCCAGCTCCCTTATCTCTCTGCGAATACACAGTTTCTTTGTCTCCCTTGGCCTTGCACATGTCCTTCACAACACCTGCAGCTTGTTAGAGCTGCGGCCTGTTATTACAACCAAGTTATTCGGTCTGGGTTGCTCATAATATGCCCGTTTTCTTCCAGCCACTCCACATTTTGGGTCTGACTCGACTTGCGTCGCCACAATTGGTTACCTCAACGTGCTGATGTGACCCCAATAAGGGGTATCATAAGGAGACCGTGAGACTGTGACCAGCGGGTTGCTGGGGAGATGGAGCCTGGTGAAGTGGAATAGCGCAACGGGACGGCTGCAAGGTCCTGGGAGACCCTGACACCAGAAAGGTGAGCCACCAGGGACATCACGCGGACAAATTTAAGGAAGATACCATGGTGCTGTCAGTGTGGAAGTTAAATGTTACAGAAGCATGGAACTACTTTAGATGGGCTGTGGTTAAGATGTATGTTATTGTGAGCCAAGAGACAAGGAGTAGAAGCATCCGCCATGACTGCTTTTAGTGTGTCGACCTGGGAGAATTTAGGATCGACACTGTTAGAAGCTGTGGCGAAAGGGGACAAAGAGGTGTCGGGGCTATGACTACATGGGCACTGCTTAGTGATGCTGGGGGGGGGGCTTGAAAAGTCAGCAAGACGTCAGTGGGGGTGTATCAGCCAGACCTCCCCTGGATCACCCTTCAGTCAACAGACCAGAGGGTGAGGTCGTGGGGGAGGGGTGAATCCAGGCCCCTTACCAGTCACCACTCCTCAATGTCCCAAAGCCCCCAGATCCGCCCAACAGTGTCGACCTATGTTCAGTAGTGATTCCGAGGATGAGGACGGCAAGCAGAAACCTCGGCGGACTGATCCCTGCCCCCCTGAGTCCCACCGACATTTATGGCAGCCCACACTCCCTCCTCCCCCAGCCTCTTCTCCCCTCCCGCCTGCCCCCTCTGCTCCTCCCCTGCCTACGCAGGGTGGAAATGCCAAAAATTGGGAATCATGTCCAGCTACGACAAGGTTATCAGTCAGAGGCAGTGATGAATGTGGTGGTGGTAGAAATCCAGTATCCAACGTAACGGTAATGCCACGCGGCCCTCGGCAATTTTGGCAGGCTCTAAAAGATGGGTTACAGAAAGAGGGAAACTGGAGTTTAGTAGGACATACAGGTAGACCGCTCCTTGATGCTACTACTCCTTCCACTGTTGCACTGCATGCATGTCCTGTTATAACAGGAGACGTGGCTGCTGGTAATCCCAAGGTTCATACAGCACCTGCTTGGAAAATAGTGCAGGACTTGCAAAAACCTGTTTCTCAGTACGGGGTGAATTTGCCGGCTACAAAGCAATCGTTACATTTGCTTACCATGGACACTTGGACTCCTTTCGATATTTCTCAGGTGGCGCAGATCATTTTCCAACCTGTGCCACTAGCGGTCTTCCACGGCACATGGCGGGCAGCGGTGGAACAGCAAGGGCTGCAGAATATGAACCTTCCACAGGATGATCCCCGGGTTGGTAATGGGCCTGACGTGTTGATGGGTACTGGGCAGTATGCCAGCCCTCAACATCAGGCTCAGTGGTCCACCCTAGTGTTAGATCAAGTCCAAAATAACCAAGTCCATGTTAGTGTTTTTGATGCAGACTGTACAGGTCAAATATGTGCCTGAGTTTCTGCAACTGTGCCTCCTGGGAACATTCCAAAAAATACACGCCTTGCTCAGCTTGTGCCTTTTGAGAGTTTTGTTCCCCAAACAGAGCCTAGACAGCAGGGTGATGAAGGATTCACCTCCCCTGGAATACCCCAAGTGTCTTGGACACAAGAACCATCTCCACAAGGACCCAACATGACCTGCACTCTGGCGTTGTCGGGAGGCACTCCTGCACAAGTGAAGTTGAGCGGTCTTCTGGATACCCGAGCAGACGCAACTGTCATATCGAGAAAGGACTGGCCACCTCATTGGCCTTTGGTAAATAACGCAGCGGGAGATGTAGGTCGGGGGGGCGTGACTACAAGCTACTTGTCTGTAAAACCTATACAGATCAAAACACAAGAAGGACAGACTGCCTCCGTCCGGCCATACGTTACCACCACAGCACTCACTCTGTGGGGCCGAGATTGTCTAGGACAGTGGGGAGTTTGGATCACTACGGGTTTTTAACTGGGGCCACTGTACTGCAGGCAGTGAAACAGCCTCCCCTTGGTCTACTTGGCTGACCGACAGACCAGTATGGGTAGGTCAGTGGCCCCTGCCCCAGGAAAAGCTGTGTGCCCGGCATGAGTTACTTAAGGAAAAATTAAACACGGGCCACACTGAAGAGTCACATAGCCCGTGGAACAGCCCTGTACTTGTGATGAAAATGATTTCAGGTAAATGGCGATTGCTGCTTGACCTGCGTAAAGTCAATGCAGTGATGGCCCCTGTGGGGGCCTTGCAGCCGGGATTGCCGTCTGCCACCGTGATACCAATGGAGTGGGACATTGTAGTTATTGATCTGAAAGACTGGGTTTTTTACCATTCCTTTAGATCCAGAAGACAAAGCCAAGTTTGCCTTTACAGTAGCAACTAGAAATAACTCTGAGCCCACAAAAAGCTACCACTGGACCGTGCTGCCTCAAGGCACGAGAAACTCACCAAGCATTTGTCAGTGGTTTGTAGCCCAAGCCCTGAGCTCAGTGACAGACAAATACCAGGATGTTTACGGTTATCATGGCATGGATGACATTTTGCTAGCAGCACCATCAAAAGAGCTGCTGGAGACAGCTGAGAAGGATGCCAGGCACAGTTTAGCAGAGTTTGGGTTGATTGTAGCTCCTGAAAAAGTTCAGAGACAAGAGCCCTGGAAATATCTGCGCATGAATGTGCTGAAGAGAACCATGTCTCCACAAGCTATCAAACTGAAACTGGACGTAAAGACCTTGAATGATGTCCAAAAGCTTTCAGGAATGCTGAATTGGCTACAGCCTTATTTAGGCCTTAGTAATGAACAAATGCCACCTCTGTTGCAACTTTGAAAAGGAGACACAGATCTTTTAGCCCCAAGGCCTTTAACGCCTGCAGCCTTGGCACTTGTGAAAGAAGTCAAACAGCTGATCTCTGCACGATGTGTTGCATATAGATCGCACGCTTCCTTTAAGTGCTTTTCTTTTAAAGGACCAATCTTCTCCTTATGCTATGTTGGCCCAGTGGAACCAGGCTTGGGAAGATCCACTGCATGCACTTGAATGGTTGGTTTTGCCTTTGCAAGTATAAGCAAAATAAAAGGGTTTTTTCTCAGTGCCCATGCCTGCAGGTTGGGCTCTCCTCCCAAAGCGAAGCTCAGGAACAAGCTGCAGGAATTCTTCCCTGAATAACATCTGTGAGCTTGGGTTCCCCATGGCTCAGGGGAGGAGGGCATGGGGCAACGCGTTAGGGCATGGGCCTGTGTTGAGCCTTGGCGTGTGGGGGCCCAGTGCCCATGGGAATGGTGGGTGACCAAGAGGGATGTGCCTGGGACCATCTCCCTGGGCTTTCAGGCACCGCTGCCCTGCACAGCAGCACCGCCTGCTCAGGGCCATGCCTGAGACCACATCCCTGGGCAAGAGCAGGTGTCTCTGTGGATGCCCCAGCTGGGGCAGGCTGCTGTGTCCCTGGTGCAGCAGGAGGTGCCTGGGGAGCCCCCAGGCCAGCAGCCTGGTGCTGGGGACAGGGACTGGCCCCGAGGGGCTGCCAGGAGTGGGCAAGCAGGGTCCCTGTGAGAGAGGAGCAGCAGACAGAGGGAGGCAATGGCCTCTGTGTCCTCATGCCATGGCTGGTGCCAGCCCTGGGGCTGACTGGCAGGAGGAGACCCCTCTCTGCCCACCAGCATCTCCTGTGCCCTTGTGATGGTCTATGGCCATGGGGTGAGTGCCCAGAGCTCTGCAGCCCCCTTTGGGTGGGCACTTGCATGGGGCCAGCCCCGCGTGGGCTGCTGTGTCTGCCTGGGCTGGGGAGAGGGCAGGGGAGGTGGGCAGAGCTGGGGGGGGGGCTGGGCTGGGAAGGGCCAGGGAGAGGGAAACACCAGTGAGAGCTCAGCTGTGTGGGTGTGCAGGGTGGGGGCACACAGCAGGGTGTCCTGGTGCAGACCCAGGGGTCATGGTGGAGCAAGCAAGGCACCAAAGGAGCGGGACTGAGGGGCCAGATCTGTGCCGTGTTCCCTGCACACCCTCAGAAAGCTGCAGAAGGGAAATTTTCCCCACAAATTCCCAAACACTGCTCATTTCCAAGCCTGGTCATATACCCCAGCCCTCATTAGGGACCACTGCTGCATGGCCACCTCTGTCCTCCTCCGTTGCCCAGTGATACCCAACTCCATCACCATTTCTAAATATAAAGGGAGCCACTTTCCTACTGACACTTGTTACACACAAGTCCCATAGCTCTTACCACAGTTGGTCTCTCAGTGAAGGCCATAGTCAGACACCTCCAACAAGATCATGTTCTCATGGCATGGTGTTCTAACAGATATTGATTGAGATCCCACCAGCTGGCCTGGGTCCAGCGCTCCAGTCTTTCATTCAGAACAATTTCTCAAATAATACTCTTGCTCTCTCAGCCTCCCTTTGCCCATAATATGCTCCAGGTCCTAACCATCCTTCTGGCCTCTGCAGGACTTGCTGTGATGTGTCAGGGTCTCGCTTGTGCTGGGGAGCCCCATTGTGGGCTCAGCAGTCCTGATGTGGTCCTGTGGTGGGTTAACCTTGACCAATGGTGAGACAAACATTCAGCTGCTCATTCGCTGCACTGACTCAACAGGACAAAGGAAGAAAATAAACCAGCAATGCT
Source organism: Falco biarmicus (assembly GCF_023638135.1). Lineage (NCBI taxonomy): Eukaryota > Metazoa > Chordata > Aves > Falconiformes > Falconidae > Falco > Falco biarmicus. The sequence goes on along the minus strand of NW_026611833.1, from coordinate 2,496,351 downwards.
CATGGCCAAAGATAAAGAAAAAGAGATCTCTTAATGATTCTTTTCATGTCCAGAGATGTGTTGCCTTGGCAAAGATTAATTTATTGCCAATTAAAAAAATGTTTGGATTGTGAGATACTATGGCAGGAGAAACAACGGGTGAGATAGTCTGGTTTATTCTGGGGGAATCAGTCTCCTTGGTGTTCACAGGACAGGTAAGCAAGGATGCCAAGAGTGCAGGGGCTTGTGGGCAAGTTCCTCAGACCAAACAGGTTGCCCACTCTGATGCTCACCTGCACCTGGGACTCCGCAAAGACAACAATCTGCTCAGGGATGTGAATAGCAGTGCCAGTCTTGATTGTAGTGATTATGAAATTGTGGTGTCCTTGATGCCCAGGTAAGTGGGGAAGGAGAGCAGCAGAGCACAGCCCTGGGAGATGAGGGTAGTAAAACCTGGCCTGCTGAGGGCACTGGCAGGTGGGATCCCATGGGGGCAGGGCCCTGAGAGCATCCCTAGGCCTTCCTGGCCCTGACCAGCCTCACCTGGGGCCTCCACCCAAAGCTTTGTCCATGGCTCCAGGAGCCCATTGAAGCCAGGCAAGAGAGTCAGCCCCAGCATGATCTATGCCGTAGGTGTGCAGGTCACCTTAGAGAGGCGTGTGGGTCTCCTTAGGGTCACAACAACAGGCACAGCTTTGCCTGCCCATGGACCTTGTTGGTTCGGAATGTCAGCATCACTTCCCAGCATATTCTGAATGGGGTTTGCCAAAGATATGAAACCGTGGCCCTCCAAGTCCTGGGGACTTTCTGTTGCCTCCCTTCCTTCCTCAACTCCCTCCGAATTATACACATCTTCCTTGCTGTCAAGGCTTGTCTCTGGCCAAAAGCCCAGCAGCCACCCAGCCGCTCCCTCCCCCCTTCCCTCCCCAGTCAAGGCCAAAATATTAACACAGCGGTCTACAAGTGGTGTTACGAGTGATGATAACGTGGAAAAAATAATTTCCCTCACTGCCTTGTCAAGGCACCTCTTCATACGCTCCAGAGCACGGCTGGCTGCCTCTGCTACCAGGTCATGGGGTGGGATTGTGTTTTGCCTTCTGTCCCCCAGCACCACCAGGGCCTTTTCTGCACAGACACTGCCCAGCCAGGCAGGTCCCAGGCCCTGCAGCTGCAGGGTGTTAGTCCATGCGAGGGAGGTGCAGGCTCTGCCCTTGGTCCGTCCTGCATCTGTGCAGCTCCTGCCAGGGCGGCCACCCCACCTGCCAGGGTTCCCCTCCATGGCATCCCTAGGGCACAGGGATGCTCCTCTCAGTTTGGTGCCACCGACAGACACTGTGAGAGTTGCCTCCACTGGGTCATGTGTACAGCTCTTAAACTGTAAGCAGGAGAGTCCCCTGTGCTGCCCACACTGCCCCAGTATGTCCCAGTGGCCTCCAGGTGGGGTGTGAGCCCTTCCCCACTGCTCTCTCAGCCTGACCATCCAGCTGGTGTTTTACTCATCTCTTTCTGTTCGCACCCAGAGTGGCATGGCCTCACTCGGGCAGAACACTGAGGGAGACCATGACAACAGTTTTGCTGAAGCTGAGGGAAATGACATCCACTGTGGAGCTCCTCACGCACAACTGCAGGCTGTCAGGTTGGTGAGGCAGGAGTTACCCTTGGAAAATCCACCTGGACAGTTACCCGCTCAGGTGCCAGAAATGTCACCCAAGGCGACTCTAACTGGTGGCACACCCCTCACCATGGGGGTTTGAGCAGCCTGTGGTTCCCCGAGCTGCACTTATGGACTCCTTCCAAGACAGATGCAACACTTACTTGTCCTTTCTCACAAGTGATCTCTGCCAATTCAAGGAGCTTTCAAAAGCGATACCTCAAGGAAATATTGATTTTATACCTGAACTTCACCATTATTATTAGTTATACTACGCCCTTATTTTCTCTCATCTTTAACATATTTGCACCTGAGCAGGAGACAGTGACGGCTTCTGAAGTCATCTTTTCAGCAGACTGTCTCAGCAAAGGCTCTTTCAGTTATTCACCTGTTTTCTCCTCCCTTTACTCTTTGGTCTTTTCGGTACCTCTCACCTGTGCTGCTGTTTTTACTTCAGGAAGGAAAAGCTTGCATGTCTTCCTGCAGCCGAACTGTCTCCTTACCCAACTCTCCCCTTGTGTTTAGATCTATATTTCTGTATCTAGCACCTAAAAGATTTCTCATGAGAGTGTCCCTTGCGGAAAGGCACCTCATCAGAGACAGCTTGGACTCGGCATATGCTTGTGGAGGGTGTTGGCTTATTTATGCCACTTGATCATTCTTCACAGTGCTTGCAGATTTGAATAATTCTTCTGTACCTGTGTGCAGCCAGTCCTCTAAGGCAAATTGGTGGGGATGGTGCAGAGGAGCTGCAGCACCCACCTGCAGAATTGAGGGGAGAAGTCTGACATAAGGAGAAGGGATGTGAGTCCCAGGGGACAATGAGAAAAAGGGTGGTCTTGGGGACAGTCAGAGCAAGGTTGTCCATCCGGTGTCAGACCTCAAAGAACTGCGTTTCCTACCAGTCCAGATATCCTGAGGAGATCCTCTGCATCATTATCACTTGGAGATTGCTGCGAGAACCTCCTCTCTAACCTAAAAAGTAGCAAAATATAACCTATGAAATAAAAAATACTTATTTTGAAGTGCACTTTGAAATCCTCTCTCTTACCTACATGAATGGAACAGATTCAATTAGCTGCACAGGTCTTCAAGACTTGAAGGAAATGAGAAAAGCAAATACCTCATTAGGGCCTTGGGGGCTCCTGCCATGAACCTGAGCTACTGAGAGCAGACTGAACCAACCACTCAAGGAATGTAAGTCAGAAGCAGCACTGAAAATACCTTCAAACATTGATGGGTCCCGCTGAGGGCCATTGCTGACAAAGCGTCCCCATGGACTCGTTAGAGTAGCTAATTAGAGGCCAGAACTGCAGGTAGGCAAAGGTACTGTGTCGGTGGCTGTAATGCTGCAAAACACATTTAGATTTTTTTATGAAGCAGAAAGACCCAGCCCTGACCCCCAGGCTCTTGGAGGGCAGAACATAAGAGCCTCCAAATCGAGTTCTATGTCACAGGCCTTGGTGGGAGAGGCAGCTGCCATTGCCAGGGGGACAGAGGCCTCAGCCCCCAGTTGGGCCATTCAGCCTCGCTGCAGCCCTGGGCCATCTCCACTGCAAGTTGCCTTACACTGTCCATGTGGCACCTCTTTCCACTCTGGGGGTTGGCATCTTCCTTGCTTTCCCACCCAGCCCTCACACCTGCATTTTCCTGACTTTTCTGAAGTTTCTCCCCTCATCCCTGCTTGTTCCTTGAGACTTAAAGCCATGGGACAAGCCAGGCTGCCTCTGGGTGAACTCTGGCATCAGAGGGCAACCCTCAGAGGGATATTTCTTTTTCCTCACATCCAATCTTACCCTTCCAAGCAGCACTTTGCGGAGGTTTTCTCTTCCTGTCGCTATCAGGAATCACTCCCTTATCTCTGACACCCCCCTTCAAGCAGGTGCATGCTATTACTGTGGTGCCCTGAGGCTCCACTTTGCCAGTATCAAGAAGCCCAGGACCTTCAGTCTCTCTCCACAGGCACCAAACTCAATCCAGGCAGGTATCCTCCACAGCCTCTCCACTTTTCCCCCATTCCTCCAGAATGAGAAACCTCAAAGCCCAGGCACAGATAACCTGGATGTGGCCACAACAGTGCTGTGTCAAGGGGGATGATGCTGAGTCAAGGGGGATGATGAATCCCTTGTCTGGGTGGCCACCTATGGTGAAAAGCTCCAAAGAATCACCAAAGGAGGACAGTCAATGGCCAGGGAGGAAAGGGAAAGGAGAGGTGAGCTGCTTGCATGGGAGGATACAGGGGTGGTCAAGGAGAAGCAATTGTGCGTGGGAAAGGAGGGAAAAGTTGGGAAAGGGTGAAGAATAGGAATCCATAGGAACCAGCCAAGCAGCCCTGCATCTGAGCAGCAAAGCTTGGAGTGGGAAAAGAACATCGCAGGTCATCTGACCAACTTTCTGATTGGCTTCAACAGCCGCTGGAAACCTGAGTGATTTCCCTGCCATCATGAAGGCAAGATCCATGGTGGATGGAGATCCAGAGTCATTCATGCTGGAAGGGACCTCCGGAGGTGTCCAGGCCTACATGCTGCTCAGAGAACAATCAGTTATGGGGTTGAAGCAAGTAGCTCAGGCTTTCCTTCAAGTGGGGCTTGAAAAGCTCCAAGGATGGACATGGCACAAGCTCTGTGGGACATCTGCTCCACTGCTTGACTGTTCTTCATGGGGAAGGACATTGTCTTCCCTTGCTTCAGCTGATGCCCATTGGCCCCCACACTCCCATCATGCACAACAGGCAAGAACCTGGCTGCCTTTTCTTGCTGATATGGCCCAAGAAGATCTGGGAAGGCTGCTATTAGGTGTCCCCAAAGCCTCCTCTTCTCCTGGCTTTGCACCTTTCAAATAAGGCCCATGGCATCCTGGGCTGCATTAGGAAGAGCACTGCCCAAGGGTTGGTGGAGGTGGTCTTTCCTCTCTACTCAGCCCTGCTACAGTTTGTCTTGTTGACTTGCTCTTGAATTCTACTTTACCAGTGTCACCCATACTTGACAGAAAGGTGCTGTCCACATTTTTCACCATTCCTGCCTTGTCTTTTGTTCAAAACAAGTCCAGCAAAGCATTTGTGCCATGTTGGTCAGGGATCATTGCTGCGATGGAGAGACGGGACGCAGGGTGATACAAGCAAATGCCAATTTATTGTACAGAAGCACGAGTTTATATACACTTTCAGAAGCTGCGCGTTTTAAAAAGATTGGTTCTTGAAGCTGCACGTTTTAAACAGTTGGTTCTTGAAGCTGCGCGTTTTAAACAGATTGGTTCCTGAAGCTAAGCCTTGCATACTAGGCAATCCCCGACTGGTGGTTAACTACCAGCAATTAACAGCAAGGTGTTACCCTTCCTTCACGGCATCCATCCCCCACTCCCCTGTGCTCTCTCAGCATGGCTCATCGTGTTAGTTTTTGTGTCTATTCACACTCCTTGTCTTCCCAGGGTTAGTGACCTACAAGCTCGAGCACATTCCCTTCAGCTAACTGATTGCCACGCATGGTCCTGATTTCCAGCCCGCTCCTGCAGATCATCTTCCAGTTTCCCTTCAACCAAGGCCTTCAAGTAAAGTTCCCTTTCTCTAGCGGTCTAAAGGAGATGTCGTTCTCCTTCTAACCTTCATCAGGAGGTTGCGAGAATCTGAGCAGAAGCCCTTTGCACATGGAGGAGTTAGTGATGAGTGTCACAGGAAACCTGAGCAGGCCTGTGCTGTGCTCCATGTACCTCTTGGCCTTCAGGCTGAGCTGTGCTGAGTGTGTCCCTGGGTTGCAGAACAAGCCATATTGGAAGAAGAAATCTGCAGGAAGCTGCTGGTGAATGGCCAACCGCACGCCCTTACCTTTGTCTGAGGCTGCAGTTACCAACTCCCAAGTGAACATCTCCTCTTAGAACACGAGAAGTGATGACTAGAATGGGTTTCCCTGGCAGAAAACACTTCAAGAGCTGACAGGAGCAGTGTGGGATAACCCTTCTGCAGGCAGGATCTGCACAACTTGCTGCACCACTCTCCCAACGCTGGAAACTCCGTGTTCCCGGCCTCGGAAGGGACGGCATACAGCTGACACGATTGTCTCTGTGTGTAGAGAGTTGGCTCTAGCCAAGGCCAATTGAAATGACACTTTGTCTCAGAGTCCAAGTGCCTTTCTTACTGCAGCCATAACCAGCTGGGCTGCTGATGGCCAATCCCCCAAGGAAACTGGAGACTCCAGGGACCTCAAACTCGCCTTCATGGCCACGTGCCTCCTATGAGCTTCTCAGATGTAATGGGTGTCATAATGATAGCCCAGATCATCAGCCTGCTTGTGGCCTCGGTTACTCCTTGGTCAGCGGTTCCTGAATTGGAGAAGGCAGTGATAAAGAGATGCACAGCAATGGAAGAGATGGCCAAGGACCCTGCAGGTGCCATGAAGGCTTTGCAGGAAGAAGTGTGAGAAATAGCCCCTATAGCTGTGCAAAATGGAATGGCGTTAGATATGAAGGTGGTGTCTGAAGGCAGAGTCTGTGCTGTTCTTAATACCAGTTGTTGCATATACGTAGATCAAAGTGGGAGAAATTCTACAGATATATGTGTAAAAAAAATTTGGACACATCCTATTATTTGTCGTGAGTTCCAGAAAGTTTGCACCTTCTATGAAATTGAAGACATTTGGAATAGCCTGACGTCCTGGTTTCCTGATTTACAGCTATGGATTAAGAAGTTCATCTCCAGATACCTTTCTCCTCTTTCTCTTTGATCGCTCCAATCCATTTTACCTATGTAGCTTGTGCTTTAAGGTTCAGAGAGGAAAATTTGGACTGTCTTTCAGTAGTGTCTCTAATATTCCCTATGGGCAACTCTTCAGTAGTGGCAATAGACCTCATGGGGATTTGCTTGAACTAACAATTATACAGCTGAGAAATGTATTTTTTATTTATTAATTTCTATCCCACTCCCCCCCCCACACACACACGATAATTAATCCCTCTTTTATTCCTGCTTACACCCTGTTCTCTAAGAAAAGCAGGCAATAATTACTGCCAAGAATTTGCTATATTCAGCTGCAGAGTTGGTTGAAGATCTGATGTAAAGTGATGTAAGTCTCATGGGGCTGAAGACAAAAATATTGAGGCTGGAGAGCTGGGGAGCAAGGCTGTCCATGCAGTGATTAGCTCCAGGGACTGCTTTTCCTACTTGTCCGCACCTCCTCAGGAGACACTGTGCATCAATAGTAATTGGAAAAGCCTTCTATCCTTTCCCCAAAGTGCTCATTACCTGCCTTTCTCTTTCACTGTACAGCTGAAACTTATCTCATTAAGTGTAGGAGCCAAACTTGAAGACCAGATGTCCCTGATGGAGGAGACAGGGCTCGTCAGGGCGTTCTCCCTCGTCATGAGCCCAGGGTGTCTGTGGTGCTCTGGACTTCAGGTGTTCAGAGGAGCCTGAAGAAACCTCTCAAGATCACCAAGTCCGGAGCAAAGCCCACAGTCCCTGGAAGCGTTAATGGGCCCCACTGAGGGCCATGGCTGAGAAAGCCGCCCCATGGCCTTGTTAGAGCCCGTCCTTGGGGGCTGTGAGTGCAGGAATGCAAAGGCGCTGTGCAGGCAGCTCTGCTGCTGAGCAAAGCCTTGGCTTGCTTGATGAAGCAGAAAGGCCAAGCCGTGACCTGCAGCCTGTGGGGAGGTCGGTGCTGTCCCTCACAGAGGGCTCAGGGCTCTTCCTGGGGACCATGGAAGGTGGGCATCCAATGCCCAGTGAAGGACAGCAATGGCACAGCAACTTCCAGCTTCCCCATGGGGCTGCAAGGAGGCAATGATGCCCCCGTGCCGTGAGGACATCATGTCTTGTCATGGCCCTCAGAGGCAGAGACAGCTGCCACAGCCAAGGGGACACAGACCTGGGTTCTACTGGTGCCTTCCAGCCTTGACAGCACCCTTTGCCCTCTCCACCACAGGCTGTCCTACATGGTTGGAGCCCTGCCCCTGTTGCCCTGCAGGCTGTAGGCACCATCTCGCTGCCCTGCCTTGCTCTCACCCCAACATTGCCATACCTTCGCTGAGGTACCTCCACTCTCACCGGCTGTTCCTTGAAACACAAACCATGGGCTGATCCAGGCTCCCTCTGGCTGAGCTCTGGCACCGCAGCAGGACCCTTGCAGTGACGGTTCTTCCTCCCGATAGCCACTCTCCATTTGCAACATTACACTTTGTGAAATCTTTTCCCCTCTCCTCTTTCTTCCCACTACCCAGAAAGGCTTTACCACCTCAGGAACTGCCTTCCAAGCAGGGAACATAACTCAATAGCTATTTTTGGTGGTCTTTCCCCTCAAAAAAGTGAAGTCACCTCCACATGGTCTTCTAAACCACATGGCTGCTGCTGGCCTTTTAGCTTCTCCCAGAGACGTGACCAAGCCACATGCCTGCTGCTGTCCTCTCATGTCCACAGGCAAAATGGACATGACAGCCTGTACCCCAGCCCTTCTCCTGGATGGGGCCTATGGGGTCCCTTGGCAGAGGGACTGTCCCAGCCACGTTCCTGATGCTGGCCTGTCACCTCCAGAGACAGAACTGACCTCACAGGCCCCTTCACAGCCAGGCATGTCCTCCTGCATGAGGAGTTCCTGAGAATCAGCTGTCCTCCTCATAACACACCCCTCTGTCACCCTCATTCTAACCCATGACCTGGCCACAGAAAAGCAGCCTTGTTTCTTTCAGATTTTTCAAATGCATTTCCCACAAGCCATTTGAGTGGAGAAACATTCTTCACATGAACTTCCGTAGTTGTGTTGACACACACATGATATATGATCTTTCATATATATGGCTTTTTTTTCCAGGTTGGACTGACCGCTGGAGATCATCGAATCCAGCCCTCCAACTGAGGCAGGGTCAGCTAGAGCAACTTGCTCAGTAACTGGTCTAGGTAGGCTTGCAATATCATAGAAGCATAGGAACAGAGAATCATTTAGGTTGAAAAAGACCTTAATGATAATCAAATCCAACCGTTACCACAGGACGGCCAATCCCATCACTAAATCATGTCCCGAAGCACTGCATCTATGTACTTTTGAAACACCTCCAGGGCTGCTGATTCCCCCAGCTCCCTGGACAGCCTGTTCCAATGCCTGACCATCCTTGCAGTGAAGATGTTTTTCCTCATATCCAATCTAAAGCTCTCTTGGTGTAAATTGAGGCATATTCCTCTTGTTCTGTCACTTCTTACCTGGGAGAAGAGACCTACCCCACCTTTCAGGTCTACAACCCAACCTTTCAAGTCTACAACATCCTTTCAGGCAGAAAGATCCCCCCTGTGGTTCCTCTTCTCCACACTGTACAACCTAAGTCCCCTCAGGTGCTCTTCAACAGTGCAGGGCTCCAGACCCTTCACCACCTTTGTTGCCCTTCTCTGGACATACTAAAACACCTCAACATTACTGTTGAAGTGAGGGGCCCAAAATGGAAACACAGTGTTCAAGGTGTGGCTTCAGCAGTGCCGAGTACAGGGGGTCCATCACTGCCCTGGTCCTGCTGGCCACACTGTTTCTGATAGCAGACACGATGATATGGGCCTTCTTGGCCACCCGGGCACACTGCTGGCTCATGCTCAACCATCTGTCAACCCGCACCCTCAGGGTACTTCCCCACCAGGCTGCCTTCCAGCCACTCTGGCCCAAGCCTGTAGCGTTGTGGGGGGCTGTTGTGACCCACGTACAGAACTGGCACTTCTCCTGGTTGAACTTCATACAACTGGACTCATCCAAATGATCCAACCCGTGCAGATCCCTCTGCAGAGGTTTACTGCCCTCATGGAGATCAACACTGCCACCCAATTTGGTGTTGTATGCAAACTCACTGAGGGTGCACTCAAGCCAGATCATTAATAAAGTTCTGAAGCAGGACTGGCCCCAACACTGAGCCCTGGGGAACACCACTCCTTATGGGCCGTCGTCACCCGAATTCACTCCATTTACTCCCCCTCTTGGGGCTTGGCTGTCCAGCCAGCTCGAACCCAGCGTGGAGAACACCCACCGAAGCCATGAGCAGCCAGTTTCTCCAGGAGAATGCAGTGGGAGATGCAGCCAAAAGGCTTTCCTAAGGTCCAGGTAGACAGCATCCACAGCCTTTCCCTCATCCACTAGGCAGGTCATCTTGTCCCAGCAGGAGATCAGATTCCTCACAAAGGACCTGCCTTTCATACATCCATGCTGGCTGGTCCTGACCTCCTGGTTATCCCGAACCTCCCTCCTACCCTTCTTGTAGGTGGGCAGCACGTGACTAACATTCAGCCTTCTTGGACCTCCCCAGTTAGCCAGCACTGTTGAAAGTCATCGCTGTGGTGAGGCAATAGAGAAACAGACCAATGATTTTCAGAGTGTCCCTGCCTCACGGGATGTCCATGGTCAAGGACACAATCAAAAGCACAGAGGGGCTGAGCTGGGCTCTGTGAGCGCTGGCAGGGAAGAGCCCTGGGGCCAGAGAAAGAGCAGCTGGCAGGGACAGCTGCAGGCAGCAGAGCCCTGGGCAGGGAGGGGGGGAGATGCTGAGGGGGACCCTGATGCAGGGCAGATAGGGGCACCTCCTGGCCATGGTCTGCCGTGCAGGTGCCTTCCCTGAGCAACACACCTCTGCTCTCCTCTCCCACCCAGCACAGCCTTTAGACCGTTGGTTCCATGTGTTTCAACAGCTCCGGGTCCAGCAGAGCAGCAGAAGGGATGAAGTGCATCTCTCCTGCTGCCACGGTGCCATTTCTCGCTGAGCAGAGCCTGAGGGTGACTGTCCTGCACTGCTGCTGTGTGGGAGGTGGTGTGCCGGGCTGGGGAAGGGGAAGGAGTTCCCGAGTGTCCCTTTGTCTCTCTCCTGGCCTTGCTCAGATGCTATTGGCATTGCAGACAGGCTCTCTGGCAAGAGGGGTTTCAGCTGCCGGCTCAGGCGCAGAGCTTGTGGGTCCTCCTGTGCAGACATGTCCTCAGCAAGGAGGTGTCCCAGCTTTCCCCAAACCTGTGATGCTGTGGGCAATGCAGTCTGTGAGGCTGGGGAAGGAGCTGAGTCTCCTGCAAGAACTTGCCATGGTCAAGACACTTGACTACCTACTTCGGGTGTCCACCCAAGCTGTATGTGCCTGCCAGGGCACACAGTGAGCCCTGGGTGTCCTTGGATAGCAGTGTGGTGCTGAGCCTTCGGTAAGGGATGAGGCATTCTGTTCTCTGCAGTGGATCCCTCTGCTCTCAGCAGTGCCATTTCTCGCTGCTTGTCAGGGTAACATGGCAGTGTGATCACTCTCCATCTAAGAAAGGAGCAATTGCCGGGCAGCTGGGAAGGAGAGGGATGGAGAGAGCAGAGTCCCTGCCTCTGCCCTCAGGCACAGACAGTGCCCTTGCCTCTCAGCACTCACCCTGCTCTCCCTGAGCACAGCACCAAGCCCTCCTGACCTGACTCTGGCCATGGCCGTTGCTCAGCACGGGCAGAGCCGATGCTGACAGGCCCTTCTGCGCTGGGAGCAGTTTGGGCTGAGCCAGTGCAAGGCCAGGACTGGCCCCTGCCCCCACGGTTCCCATGAAGCCCCTGCTGCAGAGCAGGGCTCACTGCTGGGCAGCCAGCGGGCACAGCCCCTGCTCCTCACAGCACACTCGGCCAGCACTCAGCACAGCTCCAGCCACGGCTCGGAAGGGAGCTCTCCCAGGAACGGCAGAGGGGGGGACATGGGGCAGCGGGGGCGCATCTAGGAGAAACGGCTTTCACTTGGCTTAACAGAAGAATTGCCTGACTTGTCACTACTTTTCCTCCTTGAGCAGGTTCCCATGCCCAGAGGCAGCAGATGTCCAACAGCAGCTCCATCACCCAGTTCCTCCTCCTGGCATTGGCAGACACGCGGGAGCTGCAGCTCTTGCACTTCTGGCTCTCCCTGGGCATCTACCTGGCCTCCCTCATGGCCAACGGACTCATCATCACTGCTGTAGTATGTGACCACCACCTGCACACCCCCATGTACTTCTTCCTCCTCAACCTCTCCCTCCTCGACCTGGGCTCCATCTCCACCACTCTCCCCAAAGCCATGGCCAACTCCCTCTGGGACACCAGGGACATCTCCTACTCAGGATGTGCTGCACAGCTCTTCCTGATTGTCTTTTTCCTTTCAGCAGAGTGTTCTCTCCTCACCGTCATGGCCTATGACCGCTCCGTGGCCATCTGCCAGCCCCTGCACTACGGGACCCTGCTGGGCAGCAGAGCTTGTGTCCACATGGCAGCAGCTGCCTGGGCCAGTGGGTTTCTCTGTGCTGCGCTGCACACGGCCAATACACTGTCACTGCCGCTCTGCCACGGCAATGCCCTGGGACAGGTCTTCTGTGAAATCCCACAGATCCTCAAGCTCTCCTGCTCACACACCTACCTCAGGGAAGTGGGGCTAATTGTGGCTGATGCCTCTTTATTCTTTGGGTGTTTTGTTTTCATTGTTCTGTCTTACATGAAGACCCTGGGAGGATAAGGAGGGTGAATAGATAACAACCAACAGAATGAGTCTGGCCGAGAAAAGATAAGAAGATGAGGAACAGATGGTGCCAAGGGGAAGTAACACTTTGCTGTTAATTGATGAGTGTAAAAATTTACTTAAAGTGTCCTTTGTTTGTAGTTAACCAAACAGGGATTGCCTGGTATGTAATGCTTAGCTTAAGTGAGAGAGAGGGGGGGGGGGTAAGAGATAGGGTAGAGTTTAACGATTATGATAGTTTGCTTAGCTGTTTAGGGTAAAGTTGTAGGATTTAACGATTGTAATAGTCTGTTTAGCTGTTTAGGGTAAAGTTGTAAAGTTTAACGATTATGATAGTCTGCTTAGCTGTTTAGGGTAAAGTTGTAAAGTTTAATGACTATGATAGTCTGTTTAGCTGTTTGCCAAATCTTACAGGGTTTGCTTGGGTGCTGTGACAAGGTGTACGGGAGTAAAGGGCTTCATGACCATATAAGTCCAGCTTTATGACCATATAAGTCCAAAGAAAGATTACAGCCTTGCAAGAACAAGCCAAAGCCGGTTCTGCGGTTTGGACAAAGAGCAGGACGTTACTGAGCCTGCGCCAGGTGTGGGGGCAACTAGCGGTCACGAGGAAGACTCACCTGCCTTCATCCTCAGGACCCCTGACGACCACCACCAGGGGACACTGCGCAAACTCAGTTGAGAGAAAAATATGGAAATGACTCGCAGAGCTAATTTTAATACAAAGCGGGGATAGGTAATGCATATATAGGCGTGTTACGACATAGTTATGAATATGTAATGAGTTGCCTTATAAAATCGCGCAAGTTTTCGCGCCAGGCGCGCACGATTTTTGGCAGGACTACCCCCGTGCTGCCCAGCGCTGATTAAACATACCTACTTTACAATCTTACGGATTGTGGAGTCCGTTTTCCGCGCGTCATAAGGAACCACTCTGTTTAAAGCACGCGACCTCTGATAACATAAATAAACTCGTGCTTCTGCACAATAAGTCGGCATTTGCTAGCATCAAACAGCGTCCTGTCTATCCATCGCAGCAAACTGGAGACCCCGACGTGATGGGTTTATGAACCGCCAGGCTGAGCGGCAGGCTGCAAGTCCCACAGAACGTTGAATGAGCTGCTGAAAGGAAGCAGGAACCGGCAAATGAAGTCCCTCTGGAACAGAGAGATGAGCTGTGGAAACATGGAAATCAAGTGTCTTCCCCTGTGAGGGATGTATATGGACTCATAAAGGGTCTTCTAGTCAGATCCGGGAGCCCATGCCTCAGTCTCCCCAAATGGTGACCCCTATGGTGGTGTTCCCAAGCCTTGGAAGAATAAGGACGGAACTGGTCGATAAAAAAGCCAGCTCGTGGAAGAGGGCTGCGTTCCGGAGGAGACGGCTTGGCTGAACGATCGTCTTGCTGTCTGGACCAGGCGGACAACCTAAACCCCGAGGATAACACCTGTATGCATCGAGACAGGTGAGCAGCCAAGAAACTTTAGAGACTTGGAAAGAATGAAAGTGTGTACAGACAGCAGCCAATTGTATGATGCTGCCGTGGAGGGGAACTCCGTGTCGGGAATGCATTTAACATCTTGGTGGCAAATTCTGACTACTCTTTGCCAAGTGTAGACTAATTCTACTAACGGTGCCAAAACAGAGGAGGCTGTAAATTCCACTGACAGCGAGACTCTTCTCAAGACACCATCAGCGATGGCGATTCTGTCCACACCTTCTCTGCCCAAAAAGCTTCCTCCTGTCACTGACTGCAGCGACCCTCACAACACAGGACCAAGCACAGGAACAGGACAACTCGGACAATGATTTTATTGACAATGATAAACCTTTTGATCCAGGTCCTATAGATCTGGAAAAGGAGCTAGACCTTTCCCCCATCCCCTTGTCTCTCCCGATTTATTGACTGTACTTTCGGGGAGGGTGAAAGGGGGTCTGAGGGATTGGTGGCAGGAATGCAAGTGGGAAACACTTCAGTGATGGGTTTGGGGAGTCGCTAGGGCATGTTCAGTATTTTGTCAGACAAATCAACCTGCAGAGTGGCAGCCTGTGCAATACGAGGCTGTTACAGAGTTAAGCAAAGCAGTGCGGGAAGGGAGGATTCATAATGCATTTGCTATGACCCTTCTTGAAGTGATGGCAGAGCCTTATACACTCACACTGCATGATTGGAAGTTACTGCTTTGTATGGTACTAACTGATACAGTATATGATGTGGTTATCTGATTTTTGTGAGCTGTGTGTAGTGGCCTTGACTGAAAACCTTAATCGGGGAATTGCTGTTAACTGTGAGCAGTTGGCTGGAGCAATTAACTGTGCGGATTCTGTGACTCGGGCAAGGTATCCCAGGGACAACTGTTTGCAAATGAAGGAATGGCTATTAAGGCAGTCAGGGTGCGGGAGTCTTGCCACAGTCTTGCAGGGTCCTAGAGAGTCACTAACTTTAATACTAACTTGATTGATTGGCTTCAGAATATTTTGCAGCAAGTCGAACATCAGGAAGCTCAAGGGTTGCTTTTAAAACAACGAGCTGTGATAATGTCAATGAAAACTGTAAACGGGCAACTTTCACAATTGCAACCCCAACATGTGTCAAATGATTGTAACGCAGAACTCACAGCAGACTGTAATTCTCAGGCTGAGTTCTGGAATGCAGCATAACACATTTTTGCTTCTCTAATCTCTTCTGTAAGAATAGTACACGCTTTTAACTTGCTTAGTAAATTAGGCTGCTAGCTTGCTAAACAAAGTAATACCACAAATACTATTTTTTTTCCTGGCTTATTAACAGATGTTGATTCTGTCCATCATATGTTGCTACAGAACCGAGTTGCTATTGATTTTTATTATTAGCACAGGGACACAAGTGTGAAGACTTTGGTAGGATGTGTTATGTGAATCTGAGTGACCACTGTGAATTAATTTACAAAAGTATATAAAACTTACAAGCCTTAAAACAAAGATCTGCAACAGAGCCAGGGGCGGGAGGCCTTTGGTCTCTTCTCACGGCTGGGAAACTTTGGGCCATGACTCAAAAGTATTACAGGATTTATTATAA
Organism: Falco biarmicus; assembly: GCF_023638135.1. Lineage (NCBI taxonomy): Eukaryota > Metazoa > Chordata > Aves > Falconiformes > Falconidae > Falco > Falco biarmicus. Next base: position 2,481,219 of record NW_026611833.1, on the reverse strand, counting down.
ATATCTTTAACCACCTTATTGATGTTTGCCTTATGTCTCCCATACCTTTTTTTCCTGTATTCAGTGTTTAGTTGATTGTAACATAAATCAGGTCGTGGTCACCCAGCTACACACACCCTTTGCCTTGTCGCAATTAACAAGCAAAAAAGAGGATAGAGAATGTCTGAAGAGAGATATAGGAGAGGAAGCTGGAGAATATTTGACCTAACAAGAGATGAGAGAACAGCTGGGTATTGTGAAGGAGACTAGGAAAGATAAACATGGTTATCTAGTGTTTAATAGGTGTCTGCACACTTGTAGAGATATACAGCTATGTAACTGCATGAATGATTCCTGCCCTGAGCCTGGTGGCGCATACAGCTGCGGTTTGTGTCCGGGCTCAGGTGTAAATAGGGGCTTCTCTGTTATGGTAAAAGTGTTTCTCTTTGCATAAAAAAGAGAGGGAATGAGGGGAATGACCCCAGAGGTATGTTCAGAGAAGGCATGCGATGTTTCGAACATTTTGACTGAACCAGTTCTTGTTTGGTGTGCCCTTCCATCTATGTATAATGTTAATCCAAAAGAAGCTGATATTGTTTACACTTTGTCGATAATTGTCTTTCTGTAGATGCTAATGTAGTAGGAGGCTATGATGGGAACGTGTCGCAGCGGTTCTTCTCTTATCCAGAGTAACAGCAGGGAAAGCATTAAAGAGTTAAATCACCTTGTTTGGTAGGCAGTTCAGAATGTGAGTCAAAATTGCCACTGCTTTTTGGTGTTGGTTCAAGGACATGGCTGTGAGGATTTTGATGGTATGTGCTGCGTGCATTTTAGGCGCCCCATTGCAGCAACATGTTAACAAAATCTGAGAAAATTTCAGCCTTTTTGGCATCCATTCACTCAGTTGGCAGTATTGTTTGTTTGCTATTGCCTTGGTTGCTGTCATGTTTGCAAGGGCCCTGCAGAACATGGCAAACCTGGTACTAGCTGTTCAAAAACAAAAAGGGGAAATTGTAAAACTGTACGGAACAAAGACAGTGGGTTATTTTGACATTGATAATATGTCTTAGTTGGTTTTTTATTTGTTCTATTACTTGTGCCTTGTTTTTGCTCGGTTTCAGGGGTTCTTTTGTGCAACAGGAAGGGGGAGATGCAGGAGCGGGCTGCAAACTAGGACCACGCGTGGCAATCAGTTAGCTGAGGGGAATGTGCTCGAGCTTGTCTAGACAACAATTAACATGATGAGGCATGTTTACAGAGCACAGGGGAGCGGGAGACGGATGGCGCCAAGGATGGCACCAAGGAAAGGCAACACCTTGCGGTTAATTGCTGGTAGTTAACCACCAATCAGGGATTGCCTAGTATGCAAGGCTTAGCTTCAAGAACCAATTAGTTTAAAACGTGCAGCCAGCTCAAGCCGGTTGTACATGGCCTTGGCTGGGTAGGTTTGGAATATGTCAAGGGGTGGACATTCCATAACCACTCTTGGCAACTACCTGCTGTGGTTGAACATCCTCAGTTCAAAAAGTGTTACCTTGGCTCACATGGAATGCTGCGTACATTAATAAGACTCTCAGAGGCTTTTCTTCTCCAGACTGAACAGCTGTAGATCTCTCACCCTGTCTTCCTGGGAGACATGTTCCAGTCCCTTCAAGAAGCTTGGTGGCCTTTTGCAGGACTTTAGTAGGTCAACAACTCCCTTGCTCTGGGAAGCCCAGCCCTGGACACGGCCCTCCAGATGTGGCCTCAGCAGTGCTGAGAGGAGGGGAAGGGTCACCTCCCCCCATCGGCCAGTGATGCTTTTCCTAATGCAGCCCAGGGGGCCGTTGGCCTTTGCCATGAGGGTGCATCGATGGCTCCTGCTCAGCTGCTTGTCCTCTGGCACCCAAAGGTCCTTCTCTGCAGAGCTGCTCTCTGGCCGGCCTGCCACCAGCAGGATAGCCCCAGGAGGGCTGCATCACGGGCTGGCCTCCCCCAGGGGCTCGCTCAGCACCAGCAGCAGCATCTTGCCCATCCTGGAGATGAGCTTCAGCTCTGGCACAGGCCGCAGGGTGCTACAGAGTCACCTGGGAGAGCAAAGCCCTCTCCTGCCAGGGCTGCGCAGCCCAGGCCTGTTGCCCTCTGGCCTCGGGGACTGCAGCCCTTGCTCTCGTGGTGGGAACGTCCTTCATCCTTCTGCTGCCCCCTGCCACCCGCTCCAGCATCCTCTGCTGGGCAGCAAACCCCTCCCACACAAGGGCTCCCATCCCTGGGTACCGGTGTCCCTGTGACAAGCCTGCCCTTGGCCCTGGTGCCACCCCTGAGGTGCTGCAGCCCACATGGGCCCCAGAGCCCACCGCCTGGGGCGCGGGCAGCAGGAGCCCCCTGTGCCACCACAGAGCTGTGACATCAGTGCCGTAAGCGCTGAGGAGGGGCAGGGCAGCTCCCACGCCTTTGGTGGTGGATGGAGACACAAGGTCTGTAGGGGAGACCTACAGGAAAGATGAGGGGAGGGGGACGCTCTGTGTGAGGTCAGGGCAGCTCAGATACATGGAGCTCTTGTATTGGACAGGCAATGAGGTTGGGTGAGAGCTTGAGTGTGGATCAAAGGGGAGAGCAGCCAGGGTGGCACTGAGGGAGGAATTAGTTGTGGTTTTGCCCAGTCCAGCACCCAAATCCTTTTATATGCAATATCCCTGTGGTCACTGGGGGTCAGCTGCCCCAGCTCCTTGCGTCCCCCCAGTCTCCTTGTAGCGCATGCAGAGTGTGAGAAAGAGAAGCCTTGGTGATTACTCTGCAGCGGTGGCCAAAGCACTGGTGTGTGGTCAGCGCTGCCTTAGGAAGAGATGCAAAGCACAGCACCAGAAGGGCTGCTGTGAAGAAAATGCACTCCATGCCAGCCCGAGCCGGGACAGAGTGACGGGTCATACAGTCAGGGTGAGGCATGAACAATGTCTGCTTGAAATGACCTGAGGAAACCTGTGGATCACAGAGCCTGTCTCTTCTGGGGGAATCCGTCTCCTTGGTGATCACTGCACAGGTAAGCAAGGATGCCAGGAGCCCAGGGGCTTGTGGGTGAGTTCCCCAGACCAACCAGGCCACCCACACTGATGCTCATCTGCACCTGGGACTCCGCAAAGAGGACAAGATGCTCAGGGATGTGAATAGCAGTGCCACCTTGGTTGTAGTCACTGTGAAGTTGTGGTGTCCCTGATGCCCAGGTAAGTGAGGAAAAGGAGCAGCAGAGCACAGCCCAGGACAGGAGGGAAGGAGAACCTGGCCTGCTGAGGGCACTGGCAGGTGGGATCCCATGGGGGCAGGGCCCTGAGAGCATCCCTAGGCCTTCCTGGCCCTGACCAGCCTCACCTGGGGCCTCCACCCAAAGCTTTGTCCATGGCTTCGGGGGGCCATTGAAGCCAGGCAAGAGATTCAGCCCCAGCATGATCTATGCCGTAGGTGTGCAGGTCACCTTAGAGAGGCGTGTGGGTCTCCTTAGGGTCACAACAACAGGCACAGCTTTGCCTGCCCATGGACCTTGTTGGTTCGGAATGTCAGCATCACTTCCCAGCATATTCTGAATGGGGTTTGCCAAAGATATGAAACCGTGGCCCTCCAAGTCCTGGGGACTTTCTGTTGCCTCCCTTCCTTCCTCAACTCCCTCCGAATTATACACATCTTCCTTGCTGTCAAGGCTTGTCTCTGGCCAAAAGCCCAGCAGCCACCCAGCCGCTCCCTCCCCGCTTCCCTCCACAGTCAGGGCCCAAAAATGAACACAGTCACGGACAGGGGGTCTAACGAGGGATGAGCGTGGGGACACAATCACTTCCCTCACTCTCTTGGCAAGGCACCTCTTCGTACGCTCCAGGGCCCTGCTGGCTGCCTCTGCTACCAGGTCACGGGCTGGGATTGTGTTTTGCCTTCTGTCCCCCAGCACCACCAGGGCCTTTTCTGCACAGACACTGCCCAGCCAGGCAGGTCCCAGGCCCTGCAGCTGCAGGGTGTTAGTCCATGCGAGGGAGGTGCAGGCTCTGCCCTTGGTCCGTCCTGCATCTGTGCAGCTCCTGCCAGGGCGGCCACCCCACCTGCCAGGGTTCCCCTCCATGGCATCCCTAGGGCACAGGGATGCTCCTCTCAGTTTGGTGCCACCGACAGACACTGTGAGAGTTGCCTCCACTGGGTCATGTGTACAGCTCTTAAACTGTAAGCAGGAGAGTCCCCTGTGCTGCCCACACTGCCCCAGTATGTCCCAGTGGCCTCCAGGTGGGGTGTGAGCCCTTCCCCACTGCTCTCTCAGCCTGACCATCCAGCTGGTGTTTTACTCATCTCTTTCTGTTCACACCCAGAGTGGCATGGCCTCACTCGGGCAGAACAACACTGAGGGAGACCATGACAACAGTTTTGCTGAAGCTGAGGGAAATGACATCCACTGTGGAGCTCCTCACGCACAACTGCAGGCTGTCAGGTTGGTGAGGCAGGAGTTACCCTTGGAAAATCCACCTGGACAGTTACCCGCTCAGGTGCCAGAAATGTCACTCAAGGGGACTCTTAACTGGTGGCACACCCCTCACCACCCTTCACACCACTCATGGAGCTGCACTTCTGGTCTCCTTCCAAGACAGTTGCAACACTTACTTGTCCTTTCTCACATGTGACCTCTGCCAATTCAAGGAGCTTTCAAAAGCGATACCTCAAGGAAATATTGATTTTATACCAGAACTTCACCATTATTACTATAATTATACCACCTGTCCTTACATTTCCCATCTTTAACATATTTGCACCTGAGCAGGAGAAAGTGACGACTTCTAAGTCATCTTTTCAGCAGACTGTCTCAGCAAAGGCTCTTTCAGTTATTCACCTGTTTTCTCCTCCCTTTACTCTTTGGTCTTTTCGGTACCTCTCACCTGTGCTGCTGTTTTTACTTCAGGAAGGAAAAGCTTGCATGTCTTCCTGCAGCCGAACTGTCTCCTTACCCAACTCTCCCCTTGTGTTTAGATCTATATTTCTGTATCTAGCACCTAAAAGATTTCTCATGAGAGTGTCCCTTGCGGAAAGGCACCTCATCAGAGACAGCTTGGACTCGGCATATGCTTGTGGAGGGTGTTGGCTTATTTATGCCACTTGATCATTCTTCACAGTGCTTGCAGATTTGAATAATTCTTCTGTACCTGTGTGCAGCCAGTCCTCTAAGGCAAATTGGTGGGGATGGTGCAGAGGAGCTGCAGCACCCACCTGCAGAATTGAGGGGAGAAGTCTGACATAAGGAGAAGGGATGTGAGTCCCAGGGGACAATGAGAAAAAGGGTGGTCTTGGGGACAGTCAGAGCAAGGTTGTCCATCCGGTGTCAGACCTCAAAGAACTGCGTTTCCTACCAGTCCAGATATCCTGAGGAGATCCTCTGCATCATTATCACTTGGAGATTGCTGCTAGAACCTCCCCTCTAGCCTAAAAAGTAGCAAAATATAACCTATGAAATAAATAAAGGAATTATCATCTGGTGCGCTTCAAAGTCTTCCCTTTTAACTACACCATGAAAAAGCTCATTTGAGCTACACAGGTCTTCAACATCTGAAGGAAATTATAAAACTGTAAATAACTTCTTTAAGGCACTTGGGGCTCCTTCCATGAACCTGAGCTACTGAGAGAAGACTGAACAAACCACTCAAGGAATGCAAGTCAGAAGAAACACTCAAAATGCCATGAAGCATGAATGGGTCCCGCTGAGGGCCATTGCTGACAAAGCGTCCCCATGGACTCGTTAGAGTAGCTAATTAGAGGCCAGAACTTCAGGTAGCCAAAGGTACTGTGTCGGTGGCTGCAATGCTGCAAAACACATTTAGATTTTTTTATGAAGCAGAAAGACCCAGCCCTGACCCCCAGGCTCTTGGAGGGCAGAACATAAGAGCCTCCAAATCAAGTTTCCTGTCACAGCCCTTGATGACATGGGCAACTGCCATTGCCAGGGGGACAGAGGCCTCAGCCCCCTGTGGGGCCATTCAGCCTTGCTGCAGCCCTGGGCCATCTCCACTGCAAGTTGCCCTACACTGTCCATGTGGCACCTCTTTCCACTCTGGGGGTTGGCATCTTCCTTGCTTTCCCACCCAGCCCTCACACCCGCATTTCTCTGCCTTTTCTGAAGTTTCTCCCCTCATCCCTGCTTGTTCCTTGAGACTTAAAGCCATGGGACAAGCCAGGCTGCCTCTGGGTGAACTCTGGCATCAGAGGGCAAACCTCAGAGAATACCTCAGTTGTTGTGTATAATTAGGTCAAAGTGGGAGAATTTCTAGAGATATAAAAGAAATTTGGAAGCATCCTAATATTTGTCATGAGTCCCAGGAAGTTCACACCTTCTATGAAATTGAAGAGATTTGGAATATGCTGACGTCCTGGTTTCCTGATTTACAGCTATGGGTTAAGAAGTTCATCTCCAGATGCCTTTCTCCTCTTCCTCTGTGATTACTCCAATCCATTCTACCTATGTAGCTTCTGCTTTAAGGTTCAGAGAGGAAAATTTGGACTGTCTTTCAGTAGTGTCTCTAATATTCCCTATGGGCAACTCTTCAGTTGTGGCAATTAACCTCATGGGGATTTGCCAAGTGAAGGACAGCGATGGCACAGCAACTTCCAGCTTCCCCATGGGGCTGCAAGGAGGCAACGATGCCCCCGTGCCGTGAGGACATCATGTCTTGACATGACCCTCAGAGGCAGAGACAGCTGCCACAGCCAAGGGGACACAGACCTGGGTTCTACTGGTGCCTTCCAGCCTTGACAGCACCCTTTGCCCTCTCCACCACAGGCTGTCCTACATGGTTGGAGCCCTGCCCCTGTTGCCCTGCAGGCTGTAGGCACCATCTCGCTGCCCTGCCTTGCTCTCACCCCAACATTGCCATACCTTCGCTGAGGTACCTCCACTCTCACCGGCTGTTCCTTGAAACACAAACCATGGGCTGATCCAGGCTCCCTCTGGCTGAGCTCTGGCACCGCAGCAGGACCCTTGCAGTGACGGTTCTTCCTCCCGATAGCCACTCTCCATTTGCAACATTACACTTTGTGAAATCTTTTCCCCTCTCCTCTTTCTTCCCACTACCCAGAAAGGCTTTACCACCTCAGGAACTGCCTTCCAAGCAGGGAACATAACTCAATAGCTATTTTTGGTGGTCTTTCCCCTCAAAAAAGTGAAGTCACCTCCACATGGTCTTCTGAACCACATGGCTGCTGCTGGCCTTTCAGCTTCTCCCAGAGACATGACCAAGCCACATGCCTGCTGCTGTCCTCTCATGTCCACAGGCAAAATGGACATGACAGCCTGTACCCCAGCCCTTCTCCTGGATGGGGCCTATGGGGTCCCTTGGCAGAGGGACTGTCCCAGCCACGTTCCTGATGCTGGCCTGTCACCTCCAGAGACAGAACTGACCTCACAGGCCCCTTCACAGCCAGGCATGTCCTCCTGCATGAGGAGTTCCTGAGAATCAGCTGTCCTCCTCATAACACACCCCTCTGTCACCCTCATTCTAACCCATGACCTGGCCACAGAAAAGCAGCCTTGTTTCTTTCAGATTTTTCAAATGCATTTCCCACAAGCCATTTGAGTGGAGAAATATTCTTCACATGAACTTCTGTAGTTGAGTTGACATTCTTTATATATGCTCTTATAGCTCTATGGCTTTTTTTTCCAGGTTGGACTGACCTCTGGAGATCATCGAATCCAGCCCTCCAACTGAAGCAGGGTGACCTAGACCAGCTTGCTCAGCAACGTGTCTAGGTAGGCCTGCAATAAATCACGGAAGCATAGGAACAGAATCATTGAGGTTGGAAAAGACCTTAAAGACCATCAAATTCACCCATTACCTCAGGACAGCCAATTCCATCACTAAATCACGTCCCGAAGCACTGTGTCTGTGTATTTCTGAAACACCTCCAGGGCTGGTGATTCCACCAGCTCCCTGGGCAGCCTGTTCCAATGCCTGACCATCCTTGCAGTGAGGATGTTTTTCCTCATATGCAATCTAAACCTCTCCTGGTATAACTAGAGGCTATTTCCTCTTGTTCTGTCACTTGTTATGTGGCAGAAGAGACCTACCCCCACTCATCTACAACCTCCTTTAGGTAACTCTAGAGAGCAGTAAGATCTCTCCTGAGTCTCCTCTTCTCCAGAGTAAAACCACTTTTCAAAAGAAAACTGTCTTTTCAGACACTCATCAACAGACCAGGGCTCCAAACCCTTCACCACCTTTGTTGCCCTTCTTGGACATGATCCTCAGTGTTTCTCTTGCAGTGAGGGGCCCAAAATGGAAACACAGTGTTCAAGGTGTGGCTTCAGCAGTGCCGAGTACAGGGGGTCCATCACTGCCCTGGTCCTGCTGGCCACACTGTTTCTGATAGCAGACACGATGATATGGGCCTTCTTGGCCACCCGGGCACACTGCTGGCTCATGCTCAACCGTCTGTCAACCCGCACCCTCAGGGTACTTCCCCACCAGGCTGCCTTCCAGCCACTCTGGCCCAAGCCTGTAGCGTTGTGGGGGGCTGTTGTGACCCACGTACAGAACTGGCACTTCTCCTGGTTGAACTTCATACAACTGGACTCATCCAAATGATCCAACCCGTGCAGATCCCTCTGCAGAGCCTTCATGCCCTCAAGGACATCAGCACTGCTACCCCACTTGATGTTGTACACAAACTCACTGAGGGTGCACTCAATCCAGATCACTGATGAAGATCTGAAACAGGACTGGCTCCAGCACAGAGCCCTGGGGAACACCACTCCTTATGGGCCGTCGTCACCTGAATTCACTCCATTTACTCCCCCTCTTGGGGCTTGGCTGTCCAGCCAGCTCGAACCCAGCGTGGAGAACACCCACCGAAGCCATGAGCAGCCAGTTTCTCCAGGAGAATCCAGTGGGAGATGGAGCCAAAAGGCTTTCCTAAGGTCCAGGTAGACAGCATCCACAGCCTTTCCCTCATCCACTAGGCAGGTCATCTTGTCCCAGCAGGAGATCAGATTCCTCACAAAGGACCTGCCTTTCATACATCCATACTGGCTGGTCCTGACCTCCTGGTTTTCCTGCACCTCCTGTGTGGTGGCGCTCAGGATGATCAGCTCCACAGCCTTCCCTGGCACTAAGATCAGGTTGACAGGCTTGTAGTTATCCCGATCCTCCCTCCTGCCCTTCTTGTAGGTGGGCAGCACGTGACTAACATTCAGCCTTCTTGGGCCTCCCCAGTTAGCCAGCGCTGTTGAAAGTCACCCCTGTGGTGAGGCAATAGAGAAACAGACCAATGATTTTCAAAGTGTCCCTGCATCACGGGATGCCCATGGTCAAGGACACATTCAAAAGCACCTTGTCCTTTCTGGGTATAAGGTTCACCGGAACCACATGTCCACTGGGGCTACAGAGGCATCACTGGCAGCAATGCCTTCTCCTGCAGCACTGCACAGTCCAGCCCTGCATGTCTCTGGTCCCAAGGACAGCATGGATTGCTCTCCTTAGGGACATCTCATTTCACCTTCACAGTGACCTCTGCCCACCACCCCAGAATGCTCTGCAGCAAAATATTTTGCTTGCTTGTGACCTTGGACACTTGGTACCCATTATTATTTTTGTAGTTACATGTCTGAGCTTGGCCCTGGTGACACAGGTGTGCTTCAGGGTAACTGCTCTGAAATAACCTAAATCAGGGAGAGGAAAGGGAAAAGTCTTATTTAAGCAGCGTGAGGAAGCCTTAGGATCAATAACCTCACATCATACTGGGGATTTTAGAGATCCTGTGGGTTTACATGGCAAGGGTTTGGGAGTGGTTTGGAGGTGTTTGTAGGCTGGCAAAGGTAAGAAGAGATCCAGAGCTGACTCCATGGCCATAACAGCCACTTTCATTTGACTCCAAAATGGACCAGCCCCTGCCCAAACCTGAGCCAATAAGCAATTCTAGTGGCACCTCTGTGATACCCTATGGCAGAAAGGACAAAACAGAAAGGGAGAGGAGTGAGAATGATGTGAGAGAACAGCCCTACAGACATCGAGGTGAGTGAAGAAGGAGGGGAGCAGCGAGACAGAGGCTTGGTGGGATCCTGCAAGCCCGTGGTCAAGTAACCGCCCGCTGACAGCCACAGGGCAGCACAGTGACAATGCACGTTTAGGTGTCTGCAGGTTCTTTGCATCAGCGTTCTAGCACAGCTGCCAGATGGGCCAGCAGCTGTGATGCTCCCCTGGATCTGAAACCCTGCATCATTCGTGTCCACCTTGGTACTAGGAGCAAAGAAATGGTGGAGTCTCATCTCCCAGGGGAGTGAGGCAGGAGAGCAGCAGAGTGCAGGCCCCAGGTCATACACTGGCAGGCTGTGGCCTGTGCAGAAGGAGGGAACGCTCCTTCGGGTGCCCTGGAATTGCCTCACCGGTCTAAACCGCGTGGTGGATGCCTGGGCTGTTGGAGGCTGCTGTCCTTGCCGAGCAGCTGTGCTGAGCTCTGCCACCTGCCTTGGCACTTGGTTCCCTCAGGGTCACAGCTCTGTCTGCAACAGGACGGGCTGCAGCTGCCTCTGCGTGGGCCCCTGGCTGAGGGCCCTGCTGCACATCTGGGCTGAAGCCCCCCAGCTGTGGCACCAGCCCAGCTCTGCCTGGCCATGAGGCAACCTGGTACCAAGTGTCCCCGAGCCCGGGGGTGCAAAGGCTTTGCTTCAGAGCAGAGACATGGCCTGGGCAAGGGAGAGCTGAGTCTTGAGCCCTCGGACTGTGCAATGAAGTGCTGAAATGGGCTCTGCAGGGCTTACTGAAGCACTGAAGACATCCTCCCCGCCCTGCCTGTAGAACCACCAGACACACACATGCACACACACTCTTTTAGGAGTACTTGGGTCCTTTGCTGCAGTCTTCCTGGTGTCCTCTCTAGTAATGCGTTAACAAAAGTTGATACTCCTGCACAAAACTTTTTCTAGTAAGAGAATTGCCACCGCTGGAAATAAGTGTGTCCCCCCAGGTGAGGCAAGGCCCATGAGGGATTGCCTCATCCTGCTGCCCAGCAGGTTCCCCTGCAGCCCCAGGGACAGCTGGAGGGAGCCCAGAGGGGCAGGGGAGGGAGGCAGGGAGAGCTCAAAAGCAGCCCTTGGTGGGAGGCTGCTGAGAGCTCCCTGCTGGAGAAATCTGCAGAGCCCTGGAGCCGGTAAGTGTGTGGCTGCAGGGCAATGCCTCTGCAGTTCCCAGCCGGGTCTGCAGCAGCTGGGGCCCCCCCAGCCTGTGGGACCGTGTGGGAGCCTTGTGCTGTGGAGGAGGCCAGTGTGCTGCAGAGCAGGGCTTCCCTGCTGCAGCGTGGGAGGGCCAGGGCATGTGGGCTGCCTTGTGCCAGGGCCGGCTGCAGGGCTGTGAAGGTGGCTGTGCAGGCAGGGGTGCCCAGGGCTGTCCTTGCCAGCAGGGTCCCTGCAGCCCAGGGGGCTGTGTGCTGGGGCAGGGGCTCTGCCGCCTGCCAGGGGCAGCTCTCAGCCTGCCGGGGGGCTCCCGTGCGGCTGCAGGGAGAATCTGTAGGTGGAAGGAGCAAACCCTGTCAGGGCAATGTTCTCGTGCTGTTGCGTGGGTGCTGCACTGGTCAGGGCTGCTCGCAGCTTCTGCTCATGCCCACCTCATTTCCAAGGCGACTTCTCATGAGCACATTCACGGCAGGGGTTTTCTGCTGGAGTCTCTTCTTGCCTGAATCTCTGCTTCCATTTTTATCTTGCTCATCTTGGTAGGAATGGAATCTGAACTGTGTAGGTCAGAGCAGGGGCAGAGACTCTCAGAGCATCACAGTGATGTTTATGAGGAAGGTCAGCAAGTGCCTTCCCTCTGCAGCAGCATCCAGATCAAAGCAGCATCAGCTCTCCTTTTCCCTCAGGCTCTGGGGGAGCTGTTCTTTCAGGCCTGCAGGCAGAGAGCGGCTGCAGGGCAGAGCTGGGCACACAGGGGCTGAGCTGGGCTCTGTGAGCGCTGGCAGGGAAGAGCCGTGGGGCCAGAGAAAGAGCTGCTGGCAGGGACAGCTGCAGGCGTTGAGCGTGGCTGTCCTGCATTGCTCTGGTCTGGGAGGTGCTGTGCAGGGCTTGAGAAGGGAAAGGCATTCCAGTGTGCCCATCTGTCTCTCTCCCGGCTTTGCTCAGATGATTTTGGGATAACTGACCGGCTCGGTTGGAATGGGAGTTTCAGCTGCAGGCTCAGGCACAGACCCTGTGAGTCCTCCTGTGCCGATGTGAGCACAGCAAGGAGGTGTCCCGGGTTTCCTCTAATCTGTGAAGCTGTGGGCAATGCAGTGTGTGATGCTGGGGAAGGAGCTGGCTCTCCTTTAACAATCACCATAATCAGGACCCTTGGTCACCTGCTTGGGGTGTCCACCCAAGCTGCACGCTGCTTCCAGGGCACACTGTGACCATGGGTGTCCCTGGCTAGAAGCGGGGTGCTGAGACTTCGAGAAAGGGCGAGCCATTCTGTGCTCTGTAGTGGATCCCTCTGCTCTTCAGCAGTGTCTGCTTGCTTTTTAGGGTAACAAAGTGTCCTGGTTGTGGCTGGGATAGAGTTAATTTTCATCTAAGTGGGAAGGACTTTTGAGAACAATTTTGAAAATGCACTGATATTTTTGGTTGTTTATAGGTGATGCAACATGTTCATGCTCAGTATATAAACTTGGTGGGGGTTGCTGGGGTCTGCCAGTCGATGCTGGGGACTGGCTGGGCATCAGTCAGTGGGTGATGAGCAGCTGTATTGTGTATCACTGTCTTCCCTGCTTCCTTTCTTCCTTTCTTCCTTTCTGTCTTTCTTCATTTCTTTCTCTCTTTCTCTCTTTGCTTCTTTCCTTCCTCCTTGTTTCTTTCCTTCTTTGTTTCTTTCTTCCATTCTTCCCTCCTTCCTTCCTTCCCTCCTTCCCTCCTTCCCTCCTTCCTTCCTTCCCTCCTTCCTTCCTTCCCTCCTTCCCTCCTTCCCTCCTTCCTTCCTTCCTTCCTTCCTTCCCTCCTTCCTTCCTTCCCTCCTTCCTTTCCTTCCTTTCCTTCCTTTCCTTCCTTTCTTGTTGGATTTTATTACCCCCGACTACCTCCCTCTCATTATAACTGTCATTCTCATTATTGTTATTGTAATTTCATTTTTATTCTACTGCATTTATGATTTTTTTCTCGTCTCAAACTTCAAGATTTACATTCCTTTCTGATTCCTCTCCTCATACCTATGGGTGAGGGGGGAGTAAGTGAGCATCCCTGCGGTACATAATTTCCAGCCAGGGTTAAACCAGGACACATGTCAGTGTAATTGGACTCTATCACAGAAAGCTGCAAGTGCAGGGCAGCTGAGAAGGAGCTGGAGGGACTCACCAGAGTCCCTGCCTCTGCCCTCAGGCACAGACAGTGCCCTTGCCTCTCAGCACTCACTCTGCTCTCCCTGAGCACAGCACAAAGCCCTCCTGACCTGACTCTGGCCATGGCCGTTGCTCAGCACGGGCAGAGCCGATGCTGACAGGCCCTTCTGCGCTGGGAGCAGTTTGGGCTGAGCCAGTGCAAGGCCAGGACTGGCCCCTGCCCCCACGGTTCCCATGAAGCCCCTGCTGCAGAGCAGGGCTCACTGCTGGGCAGCCAGCGGGCACAGCCCCTGCTCCTCACAGCACACTCGGCCAGCACTCAGCACAGCTCCAGCCACGGCTCGGAAGGGAGCTCTCCTAGGAACGGCAGAGGGGGGGACATGGGGCAGCGGGGGCGCATCTAGGAGAAACGGCTTTCACTTGGCTCAAAGAAGTCTCTCCTAAATTGTCCCTGCCTTTTGTCCTTCAACAGGTCCCTGTGTTCAGAAACAGCAGATGTCCAACAGCAGCTCCATCACCCAGTTCCTCCTCCTGGCATTGGCAGACACGCGGGAGCTGCAGCTCTTGCACTTCTGGCTCTTCCTGGGCATCTACCTGGCTGCCGTCCTGGGCAACGGACTCATCATCACCACCGTAGTGTGTGACAAACATCTCCACACCCCCATGTACTTCTTCCTCCTCAACCTGTCCCTTCTTGACCTGGGCTCCATTTCTACCATTGTCCCCAAAGCCATGGCCAATTCCCTGTGGGAAACCAGGGCCATCTCCTGTGGATAACTGGCTAGCTGAAAAGGGTCACATAGACATAGTCCAGCTGGCTGGACAAAAATGCACATCGCTCTCAGCTTATCTGAAGTAAAGCAAAATACACTGTCTTTGGCTGTCCTTTTTACACAGTAACAGGAAGATTTTGGTGGGAAAAGAATGTTGCAGGTGGGAACAGAAAACTACAGAAGAGAAACAAGGGGCGGGCTTGGTATTTAGGCAACTAACCAATAATGAGCTTAACTTTTGTAATATGTATGAGCTAATTATAACAAGGCATAAAAGGTGACTGTAAGGGACAATAAACGAAGTCTGCTGATCACTCATATTGAGTGACTGTGTCTTCCCTCCGTCGCGACAAATGGCGCCCGAACAGGGACCCTAGAGAGGGCTGAACCTGCGAGCCACGGTTCGACGGAGATTCGGGTACCGGTCCTGAAAGCAGCGCAGGAGGCGGAAGGGCACAGTCCCCGCGCCCGGGAGCACCTACAGAGGGTCCCGCCGGCCACGCGTCGCCGAAGTCTCGCAAAGGCTGCAACAGCGCTGACGAAGGTATGGAGAGACAAGCGACGTACGATTCGCTCATATGCTTTTTAGAAAAGCGGAGCGTTCAGGACATAGATTGTAAAAAGGCATTACCCGGGTTATTAGCGTATGGGATAGCATCCGGGACCCCCGCGGCAGCGGCGAGCGGCGGCGCAGCCCAGCAGGCCCCTTCCCGGCCGCGGCTTCTCTCCGAGGCGGCACCCCCCCCCACCCCCCCCCCGCTCCGATCGGCGCCACCCCCCCGCTCCGATCGGCGCCATGGCGATGCAAGCGGCCAAGCGAGCTGACATCTGGCTGCCCCCAGAGGTCAATCGGATCCTTTATATTCGGAACCTGCCGTATGAAATCACAGCGGAGGAAATGTATGATATTTTTGGGAAATACGGACCTATTCGACAAATCAGAGTTGGAAACACTCCTGAAACAAGAGGAACAGCTTAAGCTTCTCAAGGAAAAATACGGACTTGATTACAAACCCAAAAAAAAAAAAAAAAAAAAAAAAAAAAAAAAAAAAAGGTGCTTCAGATGTCACCTACAAGAAATGGGTTTCTGCCTTGACCTAGCAAACATCTCTGTGCTTAAAGAGAAGCCTTTTTGCCTTGATGGAGATAATTTATTCTGTATTCTGTATTTATGATGTATTCTGAATGTGGAAATTGGTTGGGACTAGGAGGCTGGCTTAAAGGCATTTTGCAAATGGGATTATTATTTTTGATCATTATTGTAATAATAGTTTCTTGATCAAAACCAGCCAACACTATTTGTAAGCATTAGGCATATGTGGAAGAGAATGCCTTTATTTGAATCAGCAGTTAAGGTGTAGTTTAGTCTGATGCTGTGGTTTTATCTGCTTCTGGTGAATTTTTGAAGTGATGAAATCAGAGATACAAGGTATACTAAGAGTTATGAGGTAATAAGGTAATAATCTAAGTAAGGGTGGGGTCTTCTATGTCTACAAGTGCAACATGCTTTTATGTAGCAGAGAGAAACTTTGACAATAATGTTGCTTGAGCAAGATGTGCATGTGACAACTTGGGAAAAGGGATATCACAACTGGAGTGCAACAGTGTTTCTACGTCTGGCAGAGTGAAATCTTTCAAGACCTGAGTTTAGACAGTCTAAAATAAATTGTTAGCATTCAGAAAACCCATCTTAAGCCTCTTTTGCTTACATAGTGTTATTGAAGTCAACTGCTATTGTAGAGAATTAATGATTTTTTTAATACATATTAACAAATACTACTATTTTAACTTGAGGCAGTTGAGTGAGAAATACTCACATGTAGCATTTGAGGGAATGTCAGCATAAATCGCACTTACAGTAAGACTGCATTTTTAATTACTGTACTCGTTAAGATTCGATGATGCCATAAGGCTAAGACCTTATATCACAGATCGGTTCTGAACTAAAAGGTGTGTGCACATGTAGATATGCACATTTGTGTTATTTTCCTTAATTGGCTACAAAATAATATAATTAGGTTGGGGACTAGATCTTGGGAATTTACCTATTATACTTCTGTTTGTTAAGGAACGTGCATAACATACAGCACCCATGTAGGCTTGGCTTGTGGCACAGTTGTCAAATTTAGCATAGACATTCAGACAGATAAGCAACGTACTCTTCTTGTGTGTATCACCTACAAGCCATTATGGCTTAGTGTGTAAATCTGTATGTAACTATTGAAAAATCCACTTATGAATGTATATAGCTTAGAACTAATTTTTTCCCTTTGTTAATTCTTTGATATCGATGAGGAATTCTTCAGAAAATGTATGGACTGGTTGGTTGCATAAGGGCAGTTGTTATTTGGACAGAAAATTGTTAATGGTCAGGGATTTTCCACTAAAATATTTGCAAATATTCCTAGTCAAACATCAGTTTGGTTTCTTTTTGGGTTTTGAGCTTGCATTAGTCCATGTTCAGAACTTTAAAATTACCTTTGAATTTTTTAAACTTTTTGTATCACTGGAACAGAAAGAGCATCTAAATTAAAGCTTCAAGCTAACTTTATTTTTCAAGTATTTCTGGAATTATACTTCTGAACTGAGATTTTATAAGTTGGCTGTGTATTTTCCTGTGTTAAAACGCTGTTGTTGAAAATGGTCAACCAAGGCTATGTCGCCCAAAATAAAAACGGGGGAATTGTGGCTAACTGGCTAGCTGAAAAGGGTCACATAGACATAGTCCAGCTGGCTGGACAAAAATGCACATCGCTCTCAGCTTATCTGAAGTAAAGCAAAATACACTGTCTTTGGCTGTCCTTTTTACACAGTAACAGGAAGATTTTGGTGGGAAAAGAATGTTGCAGGTGGGAACAGAAAACTACAGAAGAGAAACAAGGGGCGGGCTTGGTATTTAGGCAACTAACCAATAATGAGCTTAACTTTTGTAATATGTATGAGCTAATTATAACAAGGCATAAAAGGTGACTGTAAGGTACAATAAACGAAGTCTGCTGATCACTCATATTGAGCGACTGTGTCTTCCCTCCATCGCGACAATCTCCTATGCAGGATGTGCTGCCCAAGCTTTTCTCTTTTTATTTTTCATTTCAACTGAGTATTTTCTCCTCACTGTCATGGCCTATGACCGCTACGTGGCCATCTGCCAGCCCCTGCACTACGGGACCCTGCTGGGCAGCAGAGCTTGTGTCCACATGGCAGCTGTTGTCTGGGGTAGTGATGTTCTCTATGCTGCGCTGCACACGGCCAATACTTTTTCACTGCCACTCTGCCAGGGCAATGCCCTGGGACAGGTCTTCTGTGAAATCCCACAGATCCTCAAGCTCTCCTGCTCACACACCTACCTCAGGGAAGTGGGGCTTATTGTGGTTAGTGCCTTCATAGCATTTGGCTGTTTTGTTTCCATCATGCTGTCCTACGTTCAGATCTTCAGGGCTGTGCTGAGGATCCCCTCTGAGCAGGGACGGCACAAAGCCTTTTCCACGTGCCTCCCTCACCTGGCCGTGGTCTCCCTCTTTCTCAGCACTGGCACATTTGCCTACCTGAAACCCCCCTCCGTCTCCGCCAAATCTCTGGACTTGGCGGTCTCAGTCCTGTACTCGTTGGTGCCTCCAGCAGTGAACCCCCTCATCTACAGCATGAGGAACCAGAAGCTGAAGGACGCACTGAAGAAGCTGATGCAGTCAGGTGTCTCTCAGCGGCAATGAACTGACTGTGGCTCTTTACAAGGTATTTTCAAGTCACGTATAGGACATCATGTGTGTTTAACATTCCATCTATGACAATCATGGTTTTACTTCAATGTATTTCCTCACTCCACTTCCCCAAAAGCACGAACCCAGCCTCCCTGACCCAGAGGCCTTTGTACATGCGCCAGGGAGGATGGTACATATATATTCCTGTGTCACATCTCAGTAATAAAAGGGTGGGTTTTTTCAATGCCTATATCTGGAGGTTGGTCTCTTCTTCCAAAGCTGAGCTCAGGAACAGGCTGCAGGAATTGCCCCCAGAAGACCATGCTGCTGGGCTTGGGTTCCCCATGGCTCAGGGGAGGAGGGCATGGGGCAACGCGTTAGGGCATGGGCCTGTGTTGAGCCTTGGCGTGTGGGGGCCCAGTGCCCATGGGAATGGTGGGTGACCAAGAGGGATGTGCCTGGGACCATCTCCCTGGGCTTTCAGGCACCGCTGCCCTGCACAGCAGCACCGCCTGCTCAGGGCCATGCCTGAGACCACATCCCTGGGCAAGAGCAGGTGTCTCTGTGGATGCCCCAGCTGGGGCAGGCTGCTGTGTCCCTGGTGCAGCAGGAGGTGCCTGGGGAGCCCCCAGGCCAGCAGCCTGGTGCTGGGGACAGGGACTGGCCCCGAGGGGCTGCCAGGAGTGGGCAAGCAGGGTCCCTGTGAGAGAGGAGCAGCAGACAATGCCTCTGTGTCCTCCTGCCATGGCTGGTGCCAGCCCTGGGGCTGACTGGCAGGAGGAGACCCCTCTCTGCCCACCAGCATCTCCTGTGCCCTTGTGATGGTCTATGGCCATGGGGTGAGTGCCCAGAGCTCTGCAGCCCCCTTTGGGTGGGCACTTGCATGGGGCCAGCCCCGCGTGGGCTGCTGTGTCTGCCTGGGCTGGGGAGAGGGCAGGGGAGGTGGGCAGAGCTGGGGGGGGGGCTGGGCTGGGAAGAGCCAGGGAGAGGGAAACACCAGTGAGAGCTCAGCTGTGTGGGTGTGCAGGGTGGGGGCACACAGCAGCGTGTCCTGGTGCAGACCCAGGGGTCATGGTGAAGCAAGCAAGGCACCAAAGGAGCGGGACTGAGGGGCCAGATCTGTGCCGTGTTCCCTGCACACCCTCAGAAAGCTGCAGAAGGGAAATTTTCCCCACAAATTCCCAAACACTGCTCATTTCCAAGCCTGGTCATATACCCCAGCCCTCATTAGGGACCACTGCTGCATGGCCACCTCTGTCCTCCTCCGTTGCCCAGTGATACCCAACTCCATCACCATTTCTAAATATAAAGGGAGCCACTTTCCTACTGACACTTGTTAAACACAAGTCCCATAGCCCTTGCCACATTGGTCTCTCAGGGAAGGCCATTGTCAGACACCTCCAACAAGATCATGTTCTCATGGCATGGTGTTCTAACAGATATTGATTGAGATCCCACCAGCTGGCCTGGGTCCAGCGCTCCAGTCTTTCATTCAGAACAATTTCTCAAATAATACTCTTGCTCTCTCAGCCTCCCTTTGCCCATAATATGCTCCAGGTCCTAACCATCCTTCTGGCCTCTGCAGGACTTGCTGTGATGTGTCAGGGTCTCGCTTGTGCTGGGGAGCCCCACTGTGGGCTCAGCAGTCCTGATGTGGTTTTGTGGTGGGTTAACCTTGACCAATGGTGAGACAAACATTCAGCTGCTCATTCGCTGCACTGACTCAACAGGACAAAGGAAGAAAATAAACCAGCAATGCTCATGGGTCAAGATAAAGACAAAGAAATCTCTTAATGATTCTTTTCATGTCCAGAGATGTGTTGCCTTGGCAAAGATTAATTTATTGCCAATTAAAAAAATGTTTGGATTGTGAGATACTGTGGCAGGAGAAACAATGGGTGAGATAGTCTGGTTTATTCTGGGGGAATCAGTCTCCTTGGTGTTCACAGGACAGGTAAGCAAGGATGCCAAGAGTGCAGGGGCTTGTGGGCAAGTTCCTCAGACCAAACAGGTTGCCCACACTGATGCTCACCTGGACCTGGGTCTCCACAAAGAGGACAAGATGCTCAGGGATGTGAATAGCAGTGCCAGTCTTGATTGTAGTGATTATGAAATTGTGGTGTCCTTAATGCCCAGGTAAGTGGGGAAGGAGAGCAGCAGAGCACAGCCCTGGGAGATGAGGGTAGTAAAACCTGGCCTGCTGAGGGCACTGGCAGGTGGGATCCCATGGGGGCAGGGCCCTGAGAGCATCCCTAGGCCTTCCTGGCCCTGACCAGTCTCACCTGGGGCCTCCACCCAAAGCTTTGTCCATGGCTTCGGGGGGCCATTGAAGCCAGGCAGGAGATTCAGCCCCAGCATGATCTATGCCGTAGGTGTGCAGGTCACCTTAGAGAGGCGTGTGGGTCTCCTTAGGGTCACAACAACAGGCACAGCTTTGCCTGCCCATGGACCTTGTTGGTTCGGAATGTCAGCATCACTTCCCAGCATATTCTGAATGGGGTTTGCCAAAGATATGAAACCGTGGCCCTCCAAGTCCTGGGGACTTTCTGTTGCCTCCCTTCCTTCCTCAACTCCCTCCGAATTATACACATCTTCCTTGCTGTCAAGGCTTGTCTCTGGCCAAAAGCCCAGCAGCCACCCAGCCGCTCCCTCCCCGCTTCCCTCCACAGTCAGGGCCCAAAAATGAACACAGTCACGGACAGGGGGTCTAACGAGGGATGAGCGTGGGGACACAATCACTTCCCTCACTCTCTTGGCAAGGCACCTCTTCGTACGCTCCAGGGCCCTGCTGGCTGCCTCTGCTACCAGGTCACGGGCTGGGATTGTGTTTTGCCTTCTGTCCCCCAGCACCACCAGGGCCTTTTCTGCACAGACACTGCCCAGCCAGGCAGGTCCCAGGCCCTGCAGCTGCAGGGTGTTAGTCCATGCGAGGGAGGTGCAGGCTCTGCCCTTGGTCCGTCCTGCATCTGTGCAGCTCCTGCCAGGGCGGCCACCCCACCTGCCAGGGTTCCCCTCCATGGCATCCCTAGGGCACAGGGATGCTCCTCTCAGTTTGGTGCCACCGACAGACACTGTGAGAGTTGCCTCCACTGGGTCATGTGTACAGCTCTTAAACTGTAAGCAGGAGAGTCCCCTGTGCTGCCCACACTGCCCCAGTATGTCCCAGTGGCCTCCAGGTGGGGTGTGAGCCCTTCCCCACTGCTCTCTCAGCCTGACCATCCAGCTGGTGTTTTACTCATCTCTTCGCACCCAGAGTGACATGGCCTCACTCGGGCAGAACACTGAGGGAGACCATGACAACAGTTTTGCTGAAGCTGAGGGAAATGACATCCACTGTGGAGCTCCTCACGCACAACTGCAGGCTGTCAGGTTGGCGAGGTAGATGGCAAATCTCATAAGCAGTCATAAGCCATCACAGTGAGAAGAAAATACTCTGCTGAAATGAAAAAGAGAATCAGTAAGTGCTGGGCAGCAAATCCTCAGTAAGAGATGGCTCTGGTCGTACAGGAAACTGAGCGTGGCTTTGGGGAGAATGGTGGGGATGGAGCCCAGGTCGAGGAGGGAGAGGTTATGAGGATGAAGCACATGGGGGTGTGGAGGAGGTGATCGCACAGTACAGTGGTGATGATGAGGCTGTTGGCCATGAGGGCAGCCAGGGAGATGCCCAGGAGAGCCAGAAGTGCAAGAGCTGCAGCTCCCGCGTGTCTGCCAATGCCAGGAGGAGGAACTGGGTTAAGGGGTAGCCACTTGGCATCTGGTGCCTCCTGGCACAGAGATTGTCTGAGAGGGAAAAGAGTTAGGCAAGACTTTGCTGAGCAAAACCTAACATATTTCTCAGAGGAACCCCAATGAAAAGGCCTCTCTGCTTTCCCGAAGACCTTTAGTAGATCTCTCATGAGTTGGTTTTTGCTGAGGGTGCTCCAGGGAGTAGGAGACTCTGCTGTGGGCTCTGCAGGAGTCAGTCCTTCCCTACAGCAGTAGCGAAATAGGAACGTGGCGTGATCTAGGATTAAATACACTCAGGGCATCAAAGGGCTTCACAGCATTGCCACCCCGTGTTCACCCAACTATGGAGCGGAGTTGAGGGGATTTTTCTCTGTGTATTTTGTTCCGGTTGCCCCACCACAGCTGAGGAGTGGTTTTGGCACTGCCATTCCTGCTGCACTGCAGGTGCCATCAGGTGGGCCCTGAGAGGCAAAGAGACAGTCCCTTTGTGCGGACTGAGGACAGCCAGTCTGTCCACCCGCCCTGGTTTCAGCTGCCCTGTGCTGGCAGCTCCTTGACCTGCAGGACTGTCACCCCCAATGCTTCCCAGAGAAGGAACTGGACGCTGCTGAGAGCAGAGGCAGCCAGTTTCCAAGTACCGATCTGCAAGCTCCTCATGCTGCCTCATCATACCTGAGAAGGATCTCCGCTCTGCCCCTGCAGCCAGGGACACAGAGGGCACATTGCAGCTGCCTGTGCACAGCTACCCAGCAGCACTCCTGGGGTGTCTTCTCCATGGGGCTCCCTGATCACACAGCGATGCCACCGGAGAGTTGTGCCCTTCTGGAGCGCAGCCTGCAGCCACCCAGCTCCTGAAGGTGGGGTGTCCTGAAGTGAGAGGTGTCTCTTTTGGACTTCTGGGAGCTTAGGTATCAGGAGGCGATTGGGAGACCTTACTGCCATAGGCTAACCTGTATGGCAAGACCCCTCAGGCTGGTCTCTCAAGTGCTTCTGAATCCCACGCCGCATCCAAGTTGAGTGATAAGAGCACGAGGAGCAGAGACAGAAGGGGGGAAGATGGACAAACGCTGCAGCGCTGCTACCAGTGGAGGCAGGATGGGGCAGGTGGGAGGGTATTTGATGATTCCTCCCCTTCTGGGGTGAGGCCACGGAGAAGGCGACCGAGCCCATGGCTCTAAGTGCAGAGGCTATGCTGATGGTGAAGAAGAGCAGGGGCTTTTTCCAGGGAAGGTGCCTGCCCTGCAGGGGATGGCAGGGAGATGCCTGAATCCCCCCTCCCACAGTGTTTCTGGGAGCAGCTCCCTCTTGCTGCCTGCCCACGTCTCTGCTGCCTGGAGCTGTCCCTGCCAGGAGCTGCTTCTCTGGCCCCATGCCTCCGAGCTACTCAGGGCTCACATAGCCATCCCACCCGCTCTGTGCTCAGCTCTGCCCTTCTGCACCCTCCTGGCAGCACGGCACTGCCCAGGGCCATCCTGGTGTGTGCAGGGCCAAAGGAGCAGCTCAGAAAAGTGCTAACGAGAGCTGGGTTCTCAGTGCCTGCTCCAAACCAGCAACATGAATTCTAGTCTCCCACCACCCACTCGGCCCAGCCGGCCTTGGGCACCCCTTGTTCCACACACAGCAACTTCACACCCCTGCAGCTGTGCCTGGGAGCAGAGAGCCACCATGCCTTCTCCTCTGATGGTGTGGCAAGGAAGCCCTCCTCTAGAGCATCTCCTTCTCCTCTGCATTACAGAAACTCTGAGAGTCTTCCTGACAGATCCCGTCAACGGTCAGATGTACCCGATTGAAGAGGTCCATCCAGGAATTGCAGAGGATGTGGAAGGAGGGCCATGGATCCTGCAAAGGGTATAGGGATGCTGCCCAGTTACGTAGGGATGTGTCAGGAGGAACAAAGTGTGGCTGGATCTGAACACGGCACGGGACTCAAAGAAGAAGGAGAAGAAGGACTGGTCTAGGCATGTCACTTAGAGAATGAAGGACAAATTAAATGTGCACCCCCAACAAACACAGCTGGCAAACCAGTAACAACAGACATGGGGAACCTGAACATGAGTAAGTCCGTGGGACCTGACTAGATGAATGCCTGAGCCCTGAGGGAGCTGGCTGATGGAGTCGCCAAGCCACCCTCCATGCTATTGGAAATGTCAAGTCACTCAGGTGAAGTTCTTGGTGACTGGAAAAAGAGAGACATTGCACGCATCCTTCAAAAGGGTAGAAAGAGGAACCCTGGGAACTGGCCACCTGTCAGCATCAGCTCCGTGCCTGGGAAGATCATGGAAAAGATCCTCCTAGAAGCTGTGCTAAGGCCGACGGTGAGCAGGGAGGTGATTCAGCACAGCCAGCATGGCTTCAACAAGGGCAAGTCTTGCCTGAGCAACCTAGTTGTCGTCCATGACCTTCTCTGACACAAGGATTGGGTTTACAGGCTTGTAGTTCTCCAGATCCTCCTTCCTGCCCATCTTGCAGGTGGGCACCACTTTGACTAACCTCCAGTCTTCTGGGGCCTCCCCAGTTAGCCAGCACCGTTGATTATCATCCCTGTGCTGAGGCAGTTGAGGAACAGACCAATGATTTTCACAGTGTTCCTGGATCACAGGTACCATTGCCAAGGACACATTCCAAAGCACTTTGTCCTTCCTAGACATGAGGTTCAGTTGCACCAAAGGTCCTCTGGGGCTTTGGGGAGAGTGGTGGAGATGGAACACGGGTCGAGGAGGGAGAGGTTGAGGAGGAAGAAATACATGGGGGTGTTGAGGTGATGACGGCAGTGATGACGAGGCCGTTGGTTATGAGGGCAGCCAGGTCGGTGCTGTCGTGGTTTAACCCTGGCCGGCAACCAAGCACCACGCAGCCACTTGCTCACCCCTCCCTCACCCAGAGGGATCGGGATGAAAATCGGGAAGGAATGTAAAACGCAAGGATTGAGATAAGAACAACTTAATAGGCAAAGCAAAAAGCCGCGGGCACAAGCAAACAAAGCAAGGAATTCATTCCCCACTTCCCATGGGCAGGCAGGTGTTCGGCCATCCCCAGGGCAGCAGGGCTCCGTCACGTGCCATGGTTACTCGGGAAGACAAACGCCATAATGCCAGATGTTCCCAACTTCCTTCTCTTCCCCCAGTTTACATACTCAGCATGACGTCATATGGTATGTAATACCTCTTTGGCTACCCTGGGTCACCTGTCCTGGCTGTGTCCCCTCCCAATATCCCGTGCCCCTCCAGCCCTCTCGCTGGCAGTGCCCGAGGAACCAAAAAGTCCTTGACTTAGTATAAACATCGCCCAGCAACAACTAAAAACATGAGTGTGCTCTCAGCATTGTTCTCACATCATAGCCCAAACAGATCATATACTGAAGAAGAAAATTAACTCTATCCCAGTTGAAACCAGGACAGGTGCTCAGGAAGAGCCAGAAGTGCAAGAGCTGCAGCTCCCATGGGTCTCCATATGCCAGGAGGAGGAACTGGGTGATGAAGGTGCCACTGGGCATTTGCTGCCTCTGGGAATGGGGACCTATCCAATAGGGAAAAGACTGTGACAAGTTAGGGGAGATTTCTCTGAACAAACCCTAAAGCTTTCCTCATCAAAACCGCACTGAAAAGGCCTTTCTGATTTTTGGAAGACCTTTGGATGTCGCTCTCATGAGCTGTGGTTGGTCTGGCTGAGGGTGTTCCAAGGAGCAAGGGACTATGCTGTGGGCTCTGGAGGTGTCTGTCCTGCCTTATGGCATTAGGGAAAGAGGAACTTGGGGTGATCAAAGATTAAACGTTCTCATGGCATCAAAGGGCTTTCCAGCATTGTCACTCCCAGTTCACCCCACTACAGAGTGGAGTTGAGGGGACTTTTTTCTGTGTCTGCTGTTTCAATTGCCTCTGGGAAAATTACTCATTACTTTGGAATTAGGGAAAACTGGGACCCAACAGAAGCCTAGCAGTATAGAAAGATTTCTAGGCTAAAATAACTGCATCGCTTTTAGGATGGTTGGCATGGACAGAATCTACTCTACCACAGCTCCCTAAGCAACACACCCTGCCGTCTCAGCACCTGCTGATGGGAGTAATGGAGGGTGGAGCAAGTGGAGACCCCACCGCCAAGCTCTGCTGTGCTCCCTGCAGGAAGGGAAACTTGATGGTACCACACAGCTGATGTCACATAAGAAGCTACGAGAGGCTGTCCACTGCTGAGCCAACCATTGAGGCGATAGGACTTTCCTCAGATGAAATAATCTCCTTGTAATACCAATGCCCACCTCCATGCCAAAGTTACCCACCTCCAAGGTCCTACTACAGCTCCCTGGGCACAGGATACCAAACAGTAACAACAATATGAATGACTGGAGTCACTCAAGCTCCACCAAAATGTCAATACAATGAACTGGGCCAGGACTGAAATAAGTCCGGGGGTGGCGGGTGTTCTAAACTCCTCAATTACCACAGTGATTCAGTGGTTCACTATCTGATAAACACCTCTGTGAACAAAGTGAGGTCAAGTGAGGACCCCCTCTCTGCGAATGAAGGGACTTCTGACCAAGGGAGTCACCTTGGGAAGGATGAGTGACATAGAACAAGGGGTGGAAAGAACACCATTGCCAAAGGAAGGAGCATTCAAGCAAGGAAGTTCTGGCCACAGCCGAAGACAAGCTGGTAAGGTCTTTCAACCCT
The DNA here is from genome assembly GCF_023638135.1 of Falco biarmicus. Lineage (NCBI taxonomy): Eukaryota > Metazoa > Chordata > Aves > Falconiformes > Falconidae > Falco > Falco biarmicus. The sequence continues at coordinate 2,455,095 of NW_026611833.1, read as the reverse complement.
CATACATATAAAAAAAACCAAAACCAAAACCAAAAAACCCTAAAAACACAAACCAAAAAAACCCCAGTCAATAGTAAAACAAAGGTAACGGTGGTAGTGACCGATTGCAACCTCCATGTCAAACAGCCCTCAAACGCGGGCAAAACCCCGCTTGGGGAGCATGTGCAGTCAGTGAAAGCCTTCAGTGGTGCTGCTTGAGGGTGAGCACTAACGTACATGACGAGTGAGAAACTTGTAACCTATCCCATGTAGGTAAATGAATAAGCAACGTGCTATGAAGTGTCAAAGTGGACAATGAGGGGATAAGTGAGTGGAGACCCCATGGGAACTTCTGGGATCGGTGGATGGGCTGAACCTGTCGTTCCCCCTAGGGACGCCTATAGGGTAAGAACTTTATGCTAGCACTACCTCACAGTAGCTGTTGCTCAGTGTGTTGCTTTAAGCGTGTTTTGCAGTCAGCCTACCATTACTGGCATTCCTTGAACCTTACTCTGTCACAAACTTGCTTAATAAAAATCTTCAGCTGAAGTTCATTTTCTATAAGTCTCTGGAGATGTGAGTAGGTGTTTAAGGGCTCTGACTCAATGATGCTGTCAGCGGGGTTCCTGGATAGGTTGGTAGAGTCACCCTCAGATACAGTGGGCTGTCAAAGCACAGGTCGTGGGCAGCTTGGTCAGACACAAGGGTCTCGTCTGTCTTCGGAAACTGCCAGGCTCATTAAAAACCAAGAGTCTGAGGAAACCCCTTGTCGTAACGTGAAAGCACTGCTGCACATCTGGGCTGAAGCCCCCCAGCTGTGGCACCAGCCCAGCTCTGCCTGGCCATGAGGCAACCTGGTACCAAGTGTCCCCGAGCCCGGGGGTGCAAAGGCTTTGCTTCAGAGCAGAGACATGGCCTGGGCAAAGGAGAGCTGAGTCTTGAGCCCTCGGACTGTGCAATGAAGTGCTGAAATGGGCCCTGCAGGGCTTACTGAAGCACTGAAGACATCCTCCCCGCCCTGCCTGTAGAACCACCAGACACACACATGCACACACACTCTTTTAGGAGTACTTGGATCCTTTGCTGCAGTCTTCCTGGTGTCCTCTCTAGTAATGCGTTAACAAAAGTTGATACTCCTGCACAAAACTTTTTCTAGTAAGAGAATTGCCACAGCTGGAAATAAGTGTGTCCCCCCAGGTGAGGCAAGGCCCATGAGGGATGGCCTCATCCTGCTGCCCAGCAGGTTCCCCTGCAGCCCCAGGGACAGCTGGAGGGAGCCCAGAGGGGCAGAGGAGGGAGGCAGGGAGAGCTCAAAAGCAGCCCTTGGTGGGGGGCTGCTGAGAGCTCCCTGCTGGAGAAATCTGCAGAGCCCTGGAGCCGGTAAGTGTGTGGCTGCAGGGCAATGCCTCTGCAGTTCCTAGCCGGGTCTGCAGCAGCTGGGGCCCCCCCAGCCTGTGGGACCGTGTGGGAGCCTTGTGCTGTGGAGGAGGCCAGTGTGCTGCAGAGCAGGGCTTCCCTGCTGCAGCGTGGGAGGGCCAGGGCATGTGGGCTGCCTTGTGCCAGGGCCGGCTGCAGGGCTGTGAAGGTGGCTGTGCAGGCAGGGGTGCCCAGGGCTGTCCTTGCCAGCAGGGTCCCTGCAGCCCAGGGGGCTGTGTGCTGGGGCAGGGGCTCTGCCGCCTGCCAGGGGCAGCTCTCAGCCTGCCGGGGGGCTCCCGTGCGGCTGCAGGGAGAATCTGTAGGTGGAAGGAGCAAACCCTGTCAGGGCAATGTTCTCGTGCTGTTGCGTGGGTGCTGCACTGGTCAGGGCTGCTCGCAGCTTCTGCTCATGCCCACCTCATTTCCAAGGCGACTTCTCATGAGCACATTCACGGCAGGGGTTTTCTGCTGGAGTCTCTTCTTGCCTGAATCTCTGCTTCCATTTTTATCTTGCTCATCTTGGTAGGAATGGAATCTGAACTGTGTAGGTCAGAGCAGGGGCAGAGACTCTCAGAGCATCACAGTGATGTTTATGAGGAAGGTCAGCAAGTGCCTTCCCTCTGCAGCAGCATCCAGATCAAAGCAGCATCAGCTCTCCTTTTCCCTCAGGCTCTGGGGGAGCTGTTCTTTCAGGCCTGCAGGCAGAGAGCGGCTGCAGGGCAGAGCTGGGCACACAGGGGCTGAGCTGGGCTCTGTGAGCGCTGGCAGGGAAGAGCCGTGGGGCCAGAGAAAGAGCTGCTGGCAGGGACAGCTGCAGGCGTTGAGCGTGGCTGTCCTGCATTGCTCTGGTCTGGGAGGTGCTGTGCAGGGCTTGAGAAGGGAAAGGCATTCCAGTGTGCCCATCTGTCTCTCTCCTGGCTTTGCTCAGATGATTTTGGGATAACTGACCGGCTCGGTTGGAATGGGAGTTTCAGCTGCAGGCTCAGGCACAGACCCTGTGAGTCCTCCTGTGCCGATGTGAGCACAGCAAGGAGGTGTCCCGGGTTTCCTCTAATCTGTGAAGCTGTGGGCAATGCAGTGTGTGATGCTGGGGAAGGAGCTGGCTCTCCTTTAACAATTACCATAATCAGGACCCTTGGTCACCTGCTTGGGGTGTCCACCCAAGCTGCACGCTGCTTCCAGGGCACACTGTGACCATGGGTGTCCCTGGCTAGAAACGGGGGTGCTGAGACTTCGAGAAAGGGCGAGCCATTCTGTGCTCTGTAGTGGATCCCTCTGCTCTTCAGCAGTGTCTGCTTGCTTTTTAGGGTAACAAAGTGTCCTGGTTGTGGCTGGGATAGAGTTAATTTTCATCTAAGTGGGAAGGACTTTTGAGAACAATTTTGAAAATGCACTGATATTTTTGGTTGTTTATAGGTGATGCAACATGTTCATGCTCAGTATATAAACTTGGTGGGGGTTGCTGGGGTCTGCCAGTCGATGCTGGGGACTGGCTGGGCATCAGTCAGTGGGTGATGAGCAGCTGTATTGTGTATCACTGTCTTCCCTGCTTCCTTTCTTCCTTTCTTCCTTTCTTTCTTTCTTCATTTCTTTCTCTCTTTCTCTCTTTGCTTCTTTCCTTCCTCCTTGTTTCTTTCCTTCTTTGTTTCTTTCTTCCATTCTTCCCTCCTTCCTTCCTTCCCTCCTTCCTTCCCTCCTTCCCTCCATCCCTCCTTCCCTCCATCCCTCCTTCCCTCCTTCCTTCCTTCCCTCCTTCCTTCCTTCCCTCCTTCCTTCCTTTCTTCCTTCCTTCCTTCCTTCCTTCCTTCCTTCCTTCCTTTCTTTCTTTCTTGGATTTTATTACCCCCGACTACCTCCCTCTCATTATAACTGTCATTCTCATTATTGTTATTGTAATTTCATTTTTATTCTACTGCATTTATGATTTTTTTCTCGTCTCAAACTTCAAGATTTACATTCCTTTCTGATTCCTCTCCTCATACCTATGGGTGAGGGGGGAGTAAGTGAGCATCCCTGCGGTACATAATTTCCAGCCAGGGTTAAACCAGGACACATGTCAGTGTAATTGGACTCTATCACAGAAAGCTGCAAGTGCAGGGCAGCTGAGAAGGAGCTGGAGGGACTCACCAGATTCCCTGCCTCTGCCCTCAGGCACAGACAGTGCCCTTGCCTCTCAGCACTCACTCTGCTCTCCCTGAGCACAGCACAAAGCCCTCCTGACCTGACTCTGGCCATGGCCGTTGCTCAGCACGGGCAGAGCCGATGCTGACAGGCCCTTCTGCGCTGGGAGCAGTTTGGGCTGAGCCAGTGCAAGGCCAGGACTGGCCCCTGCCCCCACGGTTCCCATGAAGCCCCTGCTGCAGAGCAGGGCTCACTGCTGGGCAGCCAGCGGGCACAGCCCCTGCTCCTCACAGCACACTCGGCCAGCACTCAGCACAGCTCCAGCCACGGCTCGGAAGGGAGCTCTCCTAGGAACGGCAGAGGGGGGGACATGGGGCAGCGGGGGCGCATCTAGGAGAAACGGCTTTCACTTGGCTCAAAGAAGTCTCTCCTAAATTGTCCCTGCCTTTTGTCCTTCAACAGGTCCCTGTGTTCAGAAACAGCAGATGTCCAACAGCAGCTCCATCACCCAGTTCCTCCTCCTGGCATTGGCAGACACGCGGGAGCTGCAGCTCTTGCACTTCTGGCTCTTCCTGGGCATCTACCTGGCTGCCGTCCTGGGCAACGGACTCATCATCACCACCGTAGTGTGTGACAAACATCTCCACACCCCCATGTACTTCTTCCTCCTCAACCTGTCCCTTCTTGACCTGGGCTCCATTTCTACCATTGTCCCCAAAGCCATGGCCAATTCCCTGTGGGAAACCAGGGCCATCTCCTATGCAGGATGTGCTGCCCAAGCTTTTCTCTTTTTATTTTTCATTTCAACTGAGTATTTTCTCCTCACTGTCATGGCCTATGACCGCTACGTGGCCATCTGCCAGCCCCTGCACTACGGGACCCTGCTGGGCAGCAGAGCTTGTGTCCACATGGCAGCTGTTGTCTGGGGTAGTGATGTTCTCTATGCTGCGCTGCACACGGCCAATACTTTTTCACTGCCACTCTGCCACGGCAATGCCCTGGGACAGGTCTTCTGTGAAATCCCACAGATCCTCAAGCTCTCCTGCTCACACACCTACCTCAGGGAAGTGGGGCTTATTGTGGTTAGTGCCTTCATAGCATTTGGCTGTTTTGTTTCCATCATGCTGTCCTACGTTCAGATCTTCAGGGCTGTGCTGAGGATCTCCTCTGAGCAGGGACGGCACAAAGACTTTTCCACGTGCCTCCCTCACCTGGCCGTGGTCTCCCTCTTTCTCAGCACTGGCATGTTTGCCTACCTGAAACCCCCCTCCATCTCCTCCAAATCCCTGGACTTGGCGGTCTCAGTCCTGTACTCGTTGGTGCCTCCAGCAGTGAACCCCCTCATCTACAGCATGAGGAACCAGGAGCTGAAGGACGCACTGAAGAAGCTGATGCAGTCAGGTGTCTCTCAGCGGCAATGAACTGACTGTGGCTCTTTACAAGGTATTTTCAAGTCACGTATAGGACATCATGTGTGTTTAACATTCCATCTATGACAATCACGGTTTTACTTCAATGTATTTCCTCACTCCACTTCCCCAAAAGCACGAACCCAGCCTCCCTGACCCAGAGGCCTTTGTACATGCGCCAGGGAGGATGGTACATATATACTCCTGTGTCACATCTCAGTAATAAAAGGGTGGGTTTTTTCAATGCCTATATCTGGAGGTTGGTCTCTTCTTCCAAAGCTGAGCTCAGGAACAGGCTGCAGGAATTGCCCCCAGAAGACCATGCTGCTGGGCTTGGGTTCCCCATGGCTCAGGGGAGGAGGGCATGGGGCAACGCGTTAGGGCATGGGCCTGTGTTGAGCCTTGGCGTGTGGGGGCCCAGTGCCCATGGGAATGGTGGGTGACCAAGAGGGATGTGCCTGGGACCATCTCCCTGGGCTTTCAGGCACCGCTGCCCTGCACAGCAGCACCGCCTGCTCAGGGCCATGCCTGAGACCACATCCCTGGGCAAGAGCAGGTGTCTCTGTGGATGCCCCAGCTGGGGCAGGCTGCTGTGTCCCTGGTGCAGCAGGAGGTGCCTGGGGAGCCCCCAGGCCAGCAGCCTGGTGCTGGGGACAGGGACTGGCCCCGAGGGGCTGCCAGGAGTGGGCAAGCAGGGTCCCTGTGAGAGAGGAGCAGCAGACAGAGGGAGGCAATGGCCTCTGTGTCCTCATGCCATGGCTGGTGCCAGCCCTGGGGCTGACTGGCAGGAGGAGACCCCTCTCTGCCCACCAGCATCTCCTGTGCCCTTGTGATGGTCTATGGCCATGGGGTGAGTGCCCAGAGCTCTGCAGCCCCCTTTGGGTGGGCAATTGCATGGGGCCAGCCCCGCGTGGGCTGCTGTGTCTGCCTGGGCTGGGGAGAGGGCAGGGGAGGTGGGCAGAGCTGGGGGGGGGGCTGGGCTGGGAAGGGCCAGGGAGAGGGAAACACCAGTGAGAGCTCAGCTGTGTGGGTGTGCAGGGTGGGGGCACACAGCAGGGTGTCCTGGTGCAGACCCAGGGGTCATGGTGAAGCAAGCAAGGCACCAAAGGAGCGGGACTGAGGGGCCAGATCTGTGCTGTGTTCCCTGCACACCCTCAGAAAGCTGCAGAAGGGAAATTTTCCCCACAAATTCCCAAACACTGCTCATTTCCAAGCCTGGTCATATACCCCAGCCCTCATTAGGGACCACTGCTGCATGGCCACCTCTGTCCTCCTCCGATGCCCAGTGATACCCAACTCCATCACCATTTCTAAATATAAAGGGAGCCACTTTCCTACTGACACTTGTTACACAAAAGTCCCATAGCTCTTGCCACATTGGTCTCTCAGGGAAGGCCATTGTCAGACACCTCCAACAAGATCATGTTCTCATGGCATGGTGTTCTAACAAATATTGATTGAGATCCCACCAGCTGGCCTGGGTCCAGCGCTCCAGTCTTTCACTCAGAACCATTTCTCAAATAATACTCTTGCTCTCTCAGCCTCCCTTTGCCCATAATATGCTCCAGGTCCTAACCATCCTTCTGGCCTCTGCAGGACTTGCTGTGATGTGTCAGGGTCTCGCTTGTGCTGGGGAGCCCCATTGTGGGCTCAGCAGTCCTGATGTGGTCCTGTGGTGGGTTAACCTTGACCAATGGTGAGACAAACATTCAGCTGCTCATTCGCTGCACTGACTCAACAGGACAAAGGAAGAAAATAAACCAGCAATGCTCATGGGTCAAGATAAAGACAAAGAAATCTCTTAATGATTCTTTTCATGTCCAGAGATGTGTTGCCTTGGCAAAGATTAATTTATTGCCAATTAAAAAAATGTTTGGATTGTGAGATACTATGGCAGGAGAAACAATGGGTGAGATAGTCTGGTTTATTCTGGGGGAATCAGTCTCCTTGGTGTTCACAGGACAGGTAAGCAAGGATGCCAAGAGTGCAGGGGCTTGTGGGCAAGTTCCTCAGACCAAACAGGTTGCCCACTCTGATGCTCACCTGGACCTGGGTCTCCACAAAGAGGACAATCTGCTCAGGCAGGTGAAGACCAGTGCCACCTTGGTTGTAGTCACTGTGAAGTTGTGGAGTCCCCGATGCCCAAGTAAGTGGGGAAGGAGAGCAGCAGAGCACAGCCCTGGGGCAGAAGGGAATGAGAACCTGGTCTGCTGAGGGCACTGGCAGGTGGGATCCCATGGGGGAGGGCCCTGAGAGCATCCCTAGGCCTTCCTGGCCCTGACCAGCCTCACCTGGGGCCTCCACCCAAAGCTTTGTCCATGGCTCCAGGAGCCCATTGAAGCCAGGCAGGAGATTCAGCCCCAGCACAACCTGTGCTGTAGGTGTGCGGGTCTCCAGGCACAACCATAGGAACAGCCTGGCCTGTCTATGGACCTTGTTGGTTCGGAATGTCAGCATCACTTCCCAGCTTCATTCTGAATGGGGTGGCCAATGATTTGAAACCATGGCCCTCCAAGTCCTGGGGACTTTCTGTTGCCTCCCTTCCTTCCTCAACTCCCTCCCACATACACACCTTCCTCGCTGTAATGGCTTGTCTCTGGCCAAAAGCCCAGCAGCCACCCAGCCGCTCCCTCCCCCCTTCCCTCCACAGTCAGGGCCCAAAAATGAACACAGTCACGGACAGGGGGTCTAACGAGGGATGAGCGTGGGGACACAATCACTTCCCTCACTCTCTTGGCAAGGCACTTCTTCGTACGCTCCAGGGCCCTGCTGGCTGCCTCTGCTACCAGGTCACGGGCTGGGATTGTGTTTTGCCTTCTGTCCCCCAGCACCACCAGGGCCTTTTCTGCACAGACACTGCCCAGCCAGGCAGGTCCCAGGCCCTGCAGCTGCAGGGTGTTAGTCCATGCGAGGGAGGTGCAGGCTCTGCCCTTGGTCCGTCCTGCATCTGTGCAGCTCCTGCCAGGGCGGCCACCCCACCTGCCAGGGTTCCCCTCCATGGCATCCCTAGGGCACAGGGATGCTCCTCTCAGTTTGGTGCCACCGACAGACACTGTGAGAGTTGCCTCCACTGGGTCATGTGTACAGCTCTTAAACTGTAAGCAGGAGAGTCCCCTGTGCTGCCCACACTGCCCCAGTATGTCCCAGTGGCCTCCAGGTGGGGTGTGAGCCCTTCCCCACTGCTCTCTCAGCCTGACCATCCAGCTGGTGTTTTACTCATCTCTTTCTGTTCGCACCCAGAGTGGCATGGCCTCACTCGGGCAGAACACTGAGGGAGACCATGACAACAGTTTTGCTGAAGCTGAGGGAAATGACATCCACTGTGGAGCTCCTCACGCACAACTGCAGGCTGTCAGGTTGGTGAGGCAGGAGTTACCCTTGGGAAATCCACCTGGACAGTTACCCGCTCAGGTGCCAGAAATGTCACTCAAGTGGACTCTTAACTGGTGGCACACCCCTCACCATGGGGGGCCGTGCAGCCTGTGGTTCCCCGAGCTAAAGGCTGCAGGTGAAGAAGGAGGACAGCGCTCTTGCTTCAGTTCATTGCTTCCTGTGCTCCTGCCTTGTACCACAGTGAGTACTTGGAAACCTTGCCATAGGCAACGCAAGGCTCTTACATCCTCCCACAAAAGCCCTCCATTCTCCAGGGTGGACCAGCCCAGCTCCCTCAGCCTGATCTAACAGGGCCCGTGCTCCAGCCTTGACCATCTCTGTGATTCTTTACTGAAATGGCTCCAGCGTGCCAGTGTCTCTCTGCTATTGCGGAGCACCAGTGCTAGACAAGTACTCTAGGTGTGGTGAAACAAGTGGGAAGCAGAGGGGGGGAATGACTTGCCGTGGCTGTGCTCCTGGTCATACAGCCCAGGAGGCTGTTGGTCACCTTTCCTGGTGGCTCCTAGTTTGCCTAATGCAAACCAAGGGCCCAGCCAGGCAGTCCCTGCCCTGTGTCCTCGCAGGGCCTCGGTCCACTTTAGGGGCAGGACTTTCAATTTGTCCTTCTTGGGTATCACGAGATTCATGGGTGCTTCCAGTCAAGAGGAAGTTCCTCCAGTCTCTAGGACCTTCCAGTGGGGATGGAGAATGGCCTCACTGGGACATCGGCCTGCTCACACAGCTCCCTGGGATGCCGCCCCTCCACCTCCCTGGAGTGGGAAGCATTGAATTTGGTCAAATGACTCCTGACACGATCCCCATCCACACTTGGCTGGTTCCCTCCAGAGTCCTGCCTTCAGGCACAAAGCTTTGGGACACGATGCTGGGGAAGACTAAGGCAAAGAGGACCTGGAGGATGTTCAGATTTATCTAGACCTGCTCTTACTAAGCTCAGCAGTGGCCACACAGGGGCGTAGTTTATTTCTTAAACTGTTCTGCAAGTAGTGACAGATCCTCTTGATGCCCTTGAACATCTTGCAAGACCCCATACGAAGCAGGCTTTGGCTTCCCTGAAGACATCCCTATTTCTAAATTCCTCTTTGAGCCCTTGCATCCACCTCCAGGATGCTTCCTTTTCTCTCTGGAGATTCTTGAGGAATTCCTTCTTTAGCCAAGGATCTCTCTTGGCATGTCTGCTTGATTTCCTGCTCCTCGGTATGGACAGTTCTGCTTGGAAAATGCTTTCCTGAATGACCAGCCGTACACAGCTCTGCTGTCCTTGAGTGCTGCTGCCCATGGGACTACCGCTACAAGTCCCCTGAAGAGGCTAAAGTCTTCTCCCCCTATTTCATGAGCACTACAGCCAGGGCTGACACTGGTTTTCACACCCCTCAGCAGCACTGCCTGTTTGGCAAGGACCAGATTCAGGTGAGCGTCACCTTTGCTGGCCTGACACCTGTGCAAAGAATTTGTCTCAAGAGACCCCCGACACCAGCTGGACAGGGTGTATCCTGCTGTGCTCCCCTTCCAGAAAGCGTCAGGGTCATGAAGTCCCCAATAAGAGCTGGGATCATGGACCTGCAGACTTCCTTGGCTTGCTTAGATAAGCCTTTCTCCGCTGCCGTACCCTGAGTGCGGGTGCTGTGTCTCCCACCAGGATGGCACACTAACCGGCCTCTCGCTGACACTCTCCTGCAAGGGCTCACCCAACCTGCTGCACACCCCGTAGAGGAGATCCGCACGTGCCACAAGTGCCTGCACACGGAGGGCATCCCCTCCTCAGCTTCCTGGCCTGTCCCTCGTGAAAAGCCCACACCTTCCCCTGCCGCACCACTGTGGCCTGTCCCACCACCCGTCATGATTTATTTCATCAATATCATGATTTACTCCATCAATATCCAGCACGATGACAGCATGTGGAAGTCCAGCTCCTCCTGCCTGAGCCCCAGGCCCAAGCCATCGGTGCGCTTTTGGGCTGCAGCACCTCAGCCGTAGCGCTGGGGCCAAGCTCAGGCTTCTCTCGGGCAAAGCTGGTACCAAGCGCCCCCGACCCAGCGTGTGCCAGTGCTGTGCTGGAGACCAGAGACCCGCTGGAGTGGGTGGCGGTGGCAATCTAAGCGCACCAGCAGAGGAAGCCCTGCCCTCTGCAAGGCCAGAAAAGCAGTGCTGGGCTCTGCAGCCCTGGCAGAAGAAGGCTTGGCTAGCTGCAGTGCTGCTGAGGCCCCTGAAGGCCTGTGGGGGAGGGGAGGCTGACCTCCAGGAGGACATGGTGCTGCTGAAAATGTGCTTCAGTTTGCATATGCTGTGATCCAGGAACACTGTGAGAACCATGCACTGGTTCTTTGATGGTATCTTCACGGGGCTGAGCAAAGGATTGTTGGAATAAGTACCAGGGGAGTGTGGGAGTAGCCAGGTGATTGGAACCCCCACTGTGATGGGCTTCCTGTTCATGGACCAGCTGGATGAACTTGGGTCAGACCGTGACGCACTGCAGGGCTGGCATTCAGTTGCTGGTTGACAGAAACCAAATCTACCTGAGGTGCCACCTGGGCTTCCTCAAAGGAACCATATTCCTGACAATAAAGATTGGGATGCCCGCGTTTTTATGTTGCAGAAGGAAGCCGAGCTACAGCAGATACCAGAAGCAGTTACAAATGCTGCAATACCTCTTGTATGGGCTTCAGGAACACCAGGGCAACCCCAAGCAGGGGAACCAGTAATCATCCAGCGGAAGCCAAATGGCAGACCAGCAAGTCAAAAGCTGTACCCAGTTAAACTACAAGTCAGGAAAGGGTTGGAGTCCTTAACTGAACAAATCACAGATTTTGGGTTACTAAGAGAATGCCAATCAGAACATAACACTCCAGTATTACCTCTCAGGAAGCCAAATTCAGAAGAATATAAACTGGTGCAAGATTCACGAGCTATAAATGCAACTGTGCAAGATGTCCATGAGGCAGTAGCACACCCGTATGCCCTCCTGACCACCCTGAAGGAGAATGAGGAATGGTTTACTGTATGAGATGTGAAGATGCGTTCTTCTGCCTTGTGCTGGCTGCTGCCAGTCACCAATCGGTTGGTTTCAAATGGGAAAGCCCTGAAACTGGTCGAGAAACCCAGCTGTGCAGGGCTGTATGACTGCAAGGAGTTAAAAATAGCCCTACAGTCTTTGGAAATCAATTAGCCAGTGAGTTGGAAAGCTGGCAAAAGAGGTAGGAAAATGTCGCCTTGCTGCAATAGGTAGGTGACGTACTGCTAGCAACCAGTAGTAAAGAAGATTCTATAACAAGGACCTCCTAAACCTTGGGGGCTAGCAGGGTACAAAGTACCCTGGGAAAAGGCAGAGACCACCCCAGAAGAAGCAATCAATTGGGGATTTACAATTTGCCTGGGCCAGCAGAGTCTTGGAGCTGGAGGAAAAGGGCCATTTGTCAAATCCCAGAACCCAAATGAAAACAAGAGCTCAGAGCATCCCTGGGAATGGCCGGGTGGTGTCACTTACGGATAATGAATTTGGGACTCATTGCCAAACTTCTATATGAAGGTGTTGGAGGAAAGGGAAACCTCCTTGTCTGGACTCAGGAGTGCAGAGATGCATTTATGGAATGGAAACGGACTGGAATGAGTGCTCCAGCTCAAGGCCTCCCAAATCTAGAAAACCCATTGGAACTCTTTGTGCATGAAAGGTGACACGTTGCCTTAGGAGTGTTGGCCCAGAGCCTGGAACCATGGAGCAGAGCCGTGGGGAGCTTTTCCAAACAGCTGGACAGTGTCAGTAAAGGACGGCCAACCTGTCCGCGCACGGTGGCAGCTACAGTATTACCGATGCAAGAGGCCCAGGAACTGACACCTGGGCAAAAATGACATGATCTCGGTGGAAAAGAAGAAGTAACTCATGATTGTTTAAAGACAATGGCAGAGGTATATTCTAGCCGAGTGGAATTAAAGGGCACGCCAACAGAAAATGGAGGCTGGGACTTATTTGTAGGTGGTAGTAGTTTTGTGCGAAATGGGACCCAAAGAGCAGGACATGTGGTGGTAACTATCAGAGAGAGAAGAGAAGCCAAAGCCCTCTCATCTGACACGTGGGCCCAAGAGGCAGAACTCACAGCCTCACTAAGGGCACTGGGATTATTATCAACAGACAAGGCTTTTTTAATGCATGGACATATTTGAAATTTGCCTTTGGAATAGACCATGACGATGGGGCTGTTGGAAAGAAAGAAAGAAAGAGGACTCTGAACCTCTCAAGGATCCCCAGTCAAATTATGAGGCAAAGACCCCACAATCATTTCAGGTGACCAGTTGACCCAGGGGGCTGGCAATTATGCATTGTAAAGTGCAGCACCTTGGAGATAGCTCGGTGCATCTAGGACAGCAAGTGGCAGATCAAGCAAGGAAAGAAGCAGCTGAAAGTCAAATATTGCTAGTCCTGCCAGAGAAACGGCAGAAATTAGGGCCTAAGAGCCCACAGGATCCACCAGAAAACAATCAGTTGGCTAATATACTGAAGGCAACCCAAATCACGGATGATGGGTGACTCCTTCGCATCAACTAAAATTTACAGAGGAAATTATGTGTGAATTGGTTAAAAGGAAGCACCAAGAAACTCCCTGGGGAATTGAGAGTTGGGTAGAAGACTTGAAAGGGCAAGTTCTAAATGTACCATGACTGGGAAAACAAAAAGCAGAGTGAAGAAGCCTGAGTTGTACCTGAAGAATAACCCTCACCTACCCCAATGATCTTTCCCAGGGCTGACAAAGCCCAGGGGATTACTGGCAATTAGACTTTTTCCAAGTTACTGCAGCAGAATGGGTATCAGTATCTTTTAGTCATGACAGATGCTTTTTCAGGCTGGCGGGAAGCTTTCCCTCGCCGCAACAATAAGAAATATCATAAGTGTAAGTTCAGAGATTATACTGAGATTTGGGGTACCCATAGGACTTTCTTTGGGCAGGGCTCCACACTTGGTAGTAGAAGCCCTTCACCTTTTAGCTAAACTAGGAGGGGTAAAATGGGATCTCCACACTCCATGGAGACCTCAATCAAGCGGGAAAGTAGAAAGAATGAAGCAAAGCCTGAAAGGACAGATGAGTAAAATCTGCCAAGAACCTCAGAGAGAGCAGTCAGATGCTTTTCCCTCAGCATTGCTACAGATACAGGATCCAGCGTAAACGGAAGGAGAGAGTTAGTCCTTTGGAAAGGATACATGGTAAACCTTGCCAGGTGACAGAAATGGGAGTGAATCCCAAAATAATAGAAGGGAAACATGGCTTAAAAGAGTATGTTCAGTCTCTAGGAAAGGTCCTGTCCTCTCTCCAGAGGTACGTCACTGTGAGCGCAGATCTGTCCCTGGACGTGCCTGTACATCACTACCGACCTGGAGATTGTGTGTATCTTAGAACGTGGTTGGATGAACCGTTGAAGAGAAGTGAAAGGACCTTTCCAGATTTTGCTCAGCACCTACGCTGCTGTCAAGCCTGAAGGAGTCACTCCATGGACGTGCCATAGCAGGGTTTAAGCAGCCACATCACCAGAATGGACTGTCAAGCAAGAAAAACCTTTATGCTTGAAACTACCTCCAGAATCATGAAGTTCTAGGTTCGGTATCTTGCATTATTGCCAGACAGCGTATAAGTGAATGACTGAAATGCGACCCCAGATAAGACTGGGCTGTCTACAGGGAAGCTGGAGTCTTCTACTTGCCTCTCCTTTGTAGATATGTGTTGAAACATGTTTTAGAGATGTATAGAATTTGGCCTGTGATGTGGTATGCTACATCCTCAACTTGGGTGGGATCAGGAGGAGTCATGGACACGGAATACTCATTTGAAAATTGTTGAAGAATCGATAAATGCTGTTAGGAGGAGTGATTGTTGCGTAGGTACCCATTTCCCTGAATGTCCTCATGCAGGAATGCCTGTAGCTGGTATCCCCATCCCATTGGGGACTAGTGGGAGTAACTGTGGCTAAGACCAAAATACACTCATTGGAACGAGACTGACCTCCAGACCTGGGCAACACTGAATCCACACTCAGTGTGAAGTGTGTTACTAAAATGAAGCCGAGACACACCAAAATGGAACTCTGGTCTTTGTGGGGCCCTACCCACATTGTGATTGCCCAATGCATTTCATGAAGCTGTCAGAACTAACTAGCCGTAGGTACTGGAACGTTCCACTGGGCACGGGGTGGTGCTGGATATGTGCCATGTAGCACAAAAAGCGTTACCACCAAGATGGCTGGGTAGATGTACACGGGGAGGGATTTTTCCTGATATGACTGACTGAGACACTGGAGAACAGTCGGTGGGGAACAACTTACCTGCGGAGATACAGGCAGAATCAACCACCCCTTCCAGAGAGACCCACTGGGTTTCACTCTTTTGCTGGGTGGTTTATTCCTTGGCGAGGGGCTGCTGAACTGGGGAAGGCAGTGACAAAGAGATCCACAGGAAAGGAAGAGATGGCCAAGGACACTGCAGATGCCATAAACTGCACTCTGTACGGCAGAGACAATGGCCGTACGCAAGGGGACAACCCTTGGGTTCTCTTGGTGACTTCCAGCCTTGCCCGTGCCCTTTGCCTTCCATCTCATGTTGCCCTACGCTGTCCCACGGCTGCTGCTTTTCCCCGGCAGGCCGCAGGCACCCATCTGGCTTCCCCACCGTGCTCTCACCCTGCCCTTGCCGCACATGCACTGATGTCTGCCCACCCTCACACGCTGTGCCTGCAAACACACAGACATGGACTGATCTCATACTCCTTCTGGACGACGTCTCCCACCACAGCACAAGCCCCTGAGTGACATTTCCTCCTCCTGACCTCCAGTCTCCACTTTCCCAGCTGCACTGGGTGGCAGTGCTTCTCCCTCCTGCTCTTCCCTACCTCCAAGGAAAGCTCCACCACCTGGGAAACCACCCTTCAGGCGGGCATCCCGACCCGTCACCCTCCTTGTGGCCTTTCCCCTGACCATGCCACGGCCTCACCGCGCTCTTCCAAGGCTGCGAGCCTTTCAGCTTCTCGCATAGACACGAGCAAGCCGTGTGCCTGCTGCGGTGCAGTCATGTTCTCAGGCAGCAGCGACGTGACAAGCAAGAAAGAAGCCCCTTGGTTCTGCTGGCCTGCCCGAGACACGGGCAGATGGAGCTTAACAGCACGTGTGCCAGCCATGAGTCAGGGGCTGCCCTACGCGCTGTGTCAGGCAGAGGCAACCTCACCGCCCCTTTCCCAGGCACATTGCTGCTGGTGGCCTGTCCCCTCCGCAGGCAGAACTGGCCTCACTGCCCCCGTCACAGCCATTGGCCTCCTGCTGGAATGTGAGTCCCTGAGACACAACTGACCACGAGATACCGTCCTCAGCCGTCACCCTCCCCGTGGCCCAGCACCCAGCAGATGAAGGGAAGCTTCTGTCAGCCAATTTATCTCATGGATTTCCTACCTACCATTTGGGTGGAAGAACAGTCCTCAGGGGAACTGCTTTGTTTCTACTGGACCATGTATCGTCTCTGCTTCTGCGCCTCTGTTTTCCCTTCTTCCCCCTGCTATCCCATCCCAGCTGAGCTCTCCAGGGAAGTGAGTCAATGAGTCCTAGAATATCTCAGGTTGGGAGAGGCCCCTGTAAATGCCCTTGTCCAGCTGTCCTGCTCAAGGCAGGGTGAACTGGTTGGCATCTCTCAAGGGCTCTGCCCACTTTGGCATCATCCACAGAAGGGTGTGGAAAGCCACTTTGTCAGCTTGTACTGGGAGACAATAAAGACATTCAACACAGTTGGCCCAACTGCTTGCACTGGAAGATGCCACTAGTCAGTGGCCACCAGGAGGACTTGACCACTGGTGACATTTGGTCTTGAGCCCCTGTGGCGTATGATGCACCGACTCTGGAAGAGGATCGAAGGCACGAAGACACTCAAAGACACCTCGAAGACACTTTATTAATCAATAATCAAGCAAGCCTTTTATACCTTTGCAGGGGGCCGACGTGTCAGCCTTTAATTGTGCTCAGCAATTTTCCACTCTGGGCTCTTTTTTTATTACAGACACAGCAGCTCAGCAACTCCCTTTATCTACAAGGCCACAAGCTCTGCAGACCACTCCCTATCTTCAAGTTTCTCCTCTTGCTCCCATGGCTTCCTTCCAACAGGCATAACTGTGTCTCTCTCCCAAGGTCGGGTTTCGCTCCCTGACGCTGTTGAGCTAGCTCGAGAGATAGCCACAAGCCCCCAGCCAACTTCCCCCCACAGTATCCTCCATTTCTTCACTCCAGAAGTCACCCATCTGCCTATACAGAAAGTGCAGGAGAAAAAGTCAAAACCCTTGCAAAGGTCCAGGTACAAACCATCCCCTTCTTGCCTCAATACGTATGGGTGCAGCAACCCCTTTGATGTCCCACAGTTACCTGGAAATGGCTGCAGGAGTATTTCCACCGTCATTTCCCCAGACACTAAGGTGAGGATGAGCAGCCTGTATTTCTCCCAGTTGTCCTTCTTGCTTTTCCTGAACAAAGGCTGGATGTCTGCCGTTTCCCAGGACCCCAGAACCTCCCTGATTGCTCGGACACATTTGAGGGCACCATCCAGAAAGGGTGCCGTGATCAGACCGAGGCACTTGCAATGAGCCTGCCCAAGGCGGGTGAGATGAATCTCCCTGGGACAGTGGCCTTTGTTCCTGCAGTCACACACAGGAACGGCCAGGCGCTGGGAGGTGTCCCCACCTCAGCTGGCCTCATGCACTGCTGCCGTGGTTGAACCCCAGCCTCACGCGCACAGGGGTGCTCAGAGGCACGAGCCCGTCCCTGGCACGTGTGGAGGCAGAGCACTGCAGCAGGCACAGTGACTGCCTGGCCTCCTGCTGCCCCTGCCAGAGGCTGGCAGCACCTCAGCCCGGGGGTGAAGCGCCCTGCTCGGCACCTCGCGGAGATGGCCCTCGTCATGAGCAACGGGCACGGGGACCTCGGTTCAAGGAAGCACGTTGCAGTGCTGCATTCAGGTGGTCTCCACAAGTCCAGAACATATTATGGAGGCCAGCACCGTCACAGAGTGCCCGTTGCCTGCCCCTGCCTGCGCTCACAGGACTGCCATGCACCACGGCGGTGACCAAGCTGCCAGAGCACTCAGGCCTTACACCAAGGCATGGGGTCAGAAGGAGAGTGTGGAAGTGGAAGGAGGACAGCACTGGAGAGCCAAGGGCTGGTGTTCCCTGGTACTGCTGCCATGCCAGGAACCTTTTCCCCTCCGTCTGTGGACACAGGAACAGTCCCTGCAGCTCCAGAAAGGCCTTGGAAGGAAGAATCCCAGCAAAAATAAAGTTGCCTAATGGCCCTTTGGCTTTGTTAGATGAGGAGAGAGCAGGGCACCTTCAGAAAAGAAAATCACAGAAGGAATTAGAATGGGGACGATACCTTTGTCAGAAATGAAATACCATGAGCAACTACAACAAATTCAGAAGACAGTCTGGGTCTGTGATGAACTACATTATAAATGCTATTCATAATTTTATTCCTTCAGAACATCCAGTTATCAGTTTGCACATTGCACCCTTCAGCTCCTGGTTCCTCATGCTGTAGATGAGGGGGTTCAGTGCTGGAGGCACCACCGAGTACAGAACTGCCACCACCAGGTCCAGGGATGGGGAGGAGATGGAGGGGGGCTTCAGGTGGGCAAACATGGCAGTGCTGAGAAAGAGGGAGACCACGGCCAGGTGAGGGAGGCACGTGGAAAAGGCTTTGTGCCGTCCCTGCTCAGAGGGGATCCTCAGCACAGCCCTGAAGATCTGCATGTAAGACAGAATAATGAAAATGAAACACCCAAACACTACTAAGACATTAGACACAATAAGCCCCACTTCCCTGAGGTAGGTGTGTGAGCAGGAGAGCTTGAGGATCTGTGGGATTTCACAGAAGAACTGTCCCAGGGCATTGCCTTGGCAGAGTGGCAGTGAAAAAGTATTTGCTGTCTGTAGGAGGGAGTTGAGAAACCCACTGGCCCAGGCAGCTGCTGCCATGTGGACACAAGCTCTGCTGCCCAGCAGGGTCCCGTAGTGCAGGGGCTGGCAGATGGCCACGTAGCGGTCATAGGCCATGACGGTGAGGAGAGAACACTCTGCTGAAAGGAAAAAGACAATCAGGAAGAGCTGTGCAGCACATCCTGAGTAGGAGATGTCCCTGGTGTCCCAGAGGGAGTTGGCCATGGCTTTGGGGAGAGTGGTGGAGATGGAGCCCAGGTCGAGGAGGGAGAGGTTGAGGAGGAAGAAGTACATGGGGGTGTGCAGGTGGTGGTCACATACTACAGCAGTGATGATGAGTCCGTTGGCCATGAGGGCGGCCAGGTAGATGCCCAGGGAGAGCCAGAAGTGCAAGAGCTGCAGCTCCCGCGTGTCTGCCAATGCCAGGAGGAGGAACTGGGTGATGGAGCTGCTGTTGGACATCTGCTGCCTCTGGGCATATGGTCCTGTCACAGGAGAAAAAGACAGCGATAATTTAGGGGAGACTTCTGCAAGCAAAATCAAAGCCATTTCCCACAGACCATCCCCCCGTCACACACAGACATCCCTCTCTTTTCTCGGAGACCTTCCTGCAGCTGTGTGGCTGCAGCCCTGCTTGGTGCTGGCCGTGTGGGTGATGAAGAGCAGGGCATCTGCCCACGGGCTCTTGACCAGCCAGCCCCACTCTGCAGCAGTGGGTGGGGGCAGGGACCAGTCCTGGTGTTTAACTTTGTCCTCTGAAACCAGTGCCAACGCAGAAGGGCTGGTCAGCGTCTGCAGCGCCAGTGCTAAGGAACGGGAAGGGTGAAGGCATTGTAAGAGAGCTTTAGTTTTTTTCACAGCTCCCCCCCATCTCTCCTGTTGAGTATTTTCAGATGTCAGAAAAGCAGAGCATTTTTGCTGCCCTCCGGTGGAACAGAGTGAGGTCTGTGAGGCAAGAGGATTGCCTGTGGGTGAGTGCCCAGTGAGGGGAGGTGGTCTGTCCTTCTGGTTCCCAGTTTCTGTGGGCTTGCACCTTCCTGAGATGAATGGTGGCCACACTCCCATGTTACCCTGAAATACCACAAGGCACTGCTGAGAACGGTCTGACCCACCACAGACCAGTAAAGGTTGTAGACTTTCATCAGAACTCAGCATCCCACCCACAGCAAAGGATACACAGCTCATTTCACCCACCCCAGCAGTGTTTTCTCCATCACAGAAACTCTACGCATCTACGTGGGGCTTTCAGATCGCTAATGGGTGCGAGGGGACAGGTTTCCATTCTGGAGGGCAACGCACTGCTTGGAAGGGAACTTCAAGGAGGTAGCCAAGTGCCCTAACAAGAGCATCAGGTTCAGGGAGAACCAGCCCATTGCCCAGCCCCACATAGGGCATTGCCCACAGCCCCACGGGTGAGAGGAAAGCTGGGACACTTGTTCCCATGGACACACCTGCAGGAGAGGACCCACAAGGTCAGAGTGTGACTCTGCAGCTGAAACACCCATCCCCAGAGAGCCTGACAGCAAGAGCTAGAGAATAAAACTAACCCAAAACGGCAGAGAAAGAAGTAAAATTGCACTGATGGTCTAGGTAAGAGTGTCCAGGGCGAGCGAGCCAGGCACTGAGGGCAGCGTTGCCCTTGCCCAGCTCTGCTCGCCACCTCCCACACACCAACACTGCCGGGCAGCTGCTCTCAGCCCCTGTGCTCTGCAGAGGGACCGGGGCACGTGGCTGCAGAGCTGCACCGCGGCTCTGCTGGAGCTCTGGCTGCAGAGGGGGTGGCTCACGCCTCGGGACCCCCAGCCCTGAGGGCAGAGGCTTTGCTGGGGGGAGAGCAGGCCAGGGGGATGCCTCAGAGAAAGGGGTCTGCACTGCACATGGTCAGAGAGAGCTTTCTGATTCTCCCTTCAACAACAATTCTGTCTGAAGTTTCCTATCAGTCCTTGCAATATCCTGGATGTCAGGAGACTTTCCTTGTGGGAGGTATCTCCCTGTGCCAGGTCTTTCCCTGTCAGTGCTCACAGACCACATCTCTGCCTCTGTGCACTGGCCCCCCACAAACGTGCCTCTCTGAAGGGCACTGGCTGGGCACAGGGTCCTGCCCGCAGGGGGAAAAGGGCAGCTCAGAACGACCCTGATGGCTCCAGCAAAGGTGCTGCTGCTGCTGTTCATAGGCGGAGGAGTGGCTGAGGGCACTTCAGGAGGCTCCTGGCAGACCTCCTCATCACTCAGAGTTACAGCTGGCAGTCTCAGGGACATCTTCAAACTCGAGCTCTCCATTAACATTTCCGCCTTCCCTCTCCTGCCCCCAACAACAGAAAACTGAAAACACAGATTGAGGAGAGCCCTGGATTTATCATAGCAATCCCTGCGCTGACCTTCGATACAAAAAGTCTCATCCAGACATATTCTGAGGGTAACCTATACTTGTAAACAGCGCTCACCCTTGCAGCACACTCTCAACAGCAGAGAGATCCTTCCCTATCAGGGCTCAGTCCATACGCCCCCAGAGCTGCACGGGAGCCCCCCGGCAGGCTGAGAGCTGCCCCTGGCAGGCGGCAGAGCCCCTGCCCCAGCACACAGCCCCCTGGGCTGCAGGGACCCTGCTGGCAAGGACAGCCCTGGGCACCCCTGCCTGCACAGCCACCTTCACAGCCCTGCAGCCGGCCCTGGCACAAGGCAGCCCACATGCCCTGGCCCTCCCACGCTGCAGCAGGGAAGCCCTGCTCTGCAGCACACTGGCCTCCTCCACAGCAAAAGGCTCCCACACGGTCCCACAGGCTGGGGGGGGCCCAGCTGCTGCAGACCCGGCTAGGAACTGCAGAGGCATTGCCCTGCAGCCACACACTTACCGGCTCCAGGGCTCTGCAGATTTCTCCAGCAGGGAGCTCTCAGCAGCCCCCCACCAAGGGCTGCTTTTGAGCTCTCCCTGCCTCCCTCCTCTGCCCCTCCGGGCTCCCTCCAGCTGTCCCTGGGGCTGCAGGGGAACCTGCTGGGCAGCACGATGAGGCAATCCCTCACGGGCCTTGCCTCACCTGGGGGGACACACTTATTTCCAGCAGTGGCAATTCTCTTACTAGAAAAAGTTTTGTGCAGGAGTATCAACTTTTGTTAACGCATTACTAGAGAGGACACCAGGAAGACTGCAGCAAAGGATCCAAGTACTCCTAAAAGAGCGTGTGTGCATGTGTGTGTCTGGTGGTTCTGCAGGCAGGGCAGGGAGGATGTCTTCAGTGCTTCAGTAAGCCCTGCAGAGCCCATTTCAGCACTTCATTGCACAGTCCGAGGGCTCAAGACTCAGCTCTCCCTTGCCCAGGCCATGTCTCTGCTCTGAAGCAAAGCCTTTGCACCCCCGGGCTCGGGGACACTTGGTACCAGGTTGCCTCATGGCCAGGCAGAGCTGGGCTGGTGCCACAGCTGGGGGGCTTCAGCCCAGATGTGCAGCAGGGCCCTCAGCCAGGGGCCCACGCAGAGGCAGCTGCAGCCCGTCCTGTTGCAGACAGAGCTGTGACCCTGAGGGAACCAAGTGCCAAGGCAGGTGGCAGAGCTCAGCACAGCTGCTCGGCAAGGACAGCAGCCTCCAACAGCCCAGGCATCCACCACGCGGTTTAGACCGGTGAGGCAATTCCAGGGCACCCGAAGGAGCGTTCCCTCCTTCTGCACAGGCCACAGCCTGCCAGTGTGTGACCTGGGGCCTGCACTCTGCTGCTCTCCTGCCTCACTCCCCTGGGAGATGAGACTCCACCATTTCTTTGCTCCTAGTACCAAGGTGGACACGAATGATGCAGGGTTTCAGATCCAGGGGAGCATCACAGCTGCTGGCCCATCTGGCAGCTGTGCTAGAACGCTGATGCAAAGAACCTGCAGACACCTAAACGTGCATTGTCACTGTGCTGCCCTGTGGCTGTCAGCGGGCGGTTACTTGACCACTGGCTTGCAGGATCCCACCAAGCCTCTGTCTCGCTGCTCCCCTCCTTCTTCACTCACCTCGATGTCTGTAGGGCTGTTCTCTCACATCATTCTCACTCCTCTCCCTTTCTGCTTTGTCCTTTGAGAGACCAGCCTGAGGGCTCTTGCCATACAGGTTAGCCTATGGCAGTAAGGTCTCCCAATCGCCTCCTGATACCTAAGCTCCCAGAAGTCCAAAAGAGACACCTCTCACTTCAGGACACCCCACCTTCAGGAGCTGGGTGGCTGCAGGCTGCGCTCCAGAAGGGCACAACTCTCCGGTGGCATCGCTGTGTGATCAGGGAGCCCCATGGAGAAGACACCCCAGGAATGCTGCTGGGTAGCTGTGCACAGGCAGCTGCAATGTGCCCTCTGTGTCCCTGGCTGCAGGGGCAGAGCGGAGATCCTTCTCAGGTATGATGAGGCAGCATGAGGAGCTTGCAGATCGGTACTTGGAAACTGGCTGCCTCTGCTCTCAGCAGCGTCCAGTTCCTTCTCTGGGAAGCATTGGGGGTGACAGTCCTGCAGGTCAAGGAGCTGCCAGCACAGGGCAGCTGAAACCAGGGCGGGTGGACAGACTGGCTGTCCTCAGTCCGCACAAAGGGACTGTCTCTTTGCCTCTCAGGGCCCACCTGATGGCACCTGGAGTGCAGCAGGAATGGCAGTGCCAAAACCACTCCTCAGCTGTGGTGGGGCAACCGGAACAAAATACACAGAGAAAAATCCCCTCAACTCCGCTCCATAGTTGGGTGAACACGGGGTGGCAATGCTGTGAAGCCCTTTGATGCCCTGAGTGTATTTAATCCTAGATCACGCCACGTTCCTATTTCGCTACTGCTGTAGGGAAGGACTGACTCCTGCAGAGCCCACAGCAGAGTCTCCTACTCCCTGGAGCACCCTCAGCAAAAACCAACTCATGAGAGATCTACTAAAGGTCTTCGGGAAAGCAGAGAGGCCTTTTCATTGGGGTTCCTCTGAGAAATATGTTAGGTTTTGCTCAGCAAAGTCTTGCCTAACTCTTTTCCCTCTCAGACAATCTCTGTGCCAGGAGGCACCAGATGCCAAGTGGCTACCCCTTAACCCAGTTCCTCCTCCTGGCATTGGCAGACACGCGGGAGCTGCAGCTCTTGCACTTCTGGCTCTCCTGGGCATCTCCCTGGCTGCCCTCATGGCCAACAGCCTCATCATCACCACTGTACTGTGCGATCACCTCCTCCACACCCCCATGTGCTTCATCCTCATAACCTCTCCCTCCTCGACCTGGGCTCCATCCCCACCATTCTCCCCAAAGCCACGCTCAGTTTCCTGTACGACCAGAGCCATCTCTTACTGAGGATTTGCTGCCCAGCACTTACTGATTCTCTTTTTCATTTCAGCAGAGTATTTTCTTCTCACTGTGATGGCTTATGACTGCTTATGAGATTTGCCATCTACCTCACCAACCTGACAGCCTGCAGTTGTGCGTGAGGAGCTCCACAGTGGATGTCATTTCCCTCAGCTTTACAAAACTCTGGCCATGGTCTCCCTAAGCGTTGTTCTACCCAAGTGAGGCCATGACACTCTGGGTGCGAACAGAAAGAGATGAGTAAAACACCAGCTGGATGGTCAGGCTGAGAGAGCAGTGGGGAAGGGCTCACACCCCACCTGGAGGCCACTGGGACATACTGGGGCAGTGTGGGCAGCACAGGGGACTCTCCTGCTTACAGTTTAAGAGCTGTACACATGACCCAGAGGAGGCAACTCTCACAGTGTCTGTCGGTGGCACCAAACTGAGAGGAGCATCCCTGTGCCCTAGGGATGCCATGGAGGGGAACCCTGGCAGGTGGGGTGGCCGCCCTGGCAGGAGCTGCACAGATGCAGGACGGACCAAGGGCAGAGCCTGCACCTCCGTCGCATGGACTAACACCCTGCAGCTGCAGGGCCTGGGACCTGCCTGGCTGGGCAGTGTCTGTGCAGAAAAGGCCCTGGTGGTGCTGGGGGACAGAAGGCAAAACACAATCCCAGCCCGTGACCTGGTAGCAGAGGCAGCCAGCAGGGCCCTGGAGCGTACGAAGAGGTGCCTTGCCAAGAGAGTGAGGGAAGTGATTGTGTCCCCACGCTCATCCCTCGTTAGACCCCCTGTCCGTGACTGTGTTCATTTTTGGGCCCTGACTGTGGAGGGAAGCGGGGAGGGAGCGGCTGGGTGGCTGCTGGGCTTTTGGCCAGAGACAAGCCTTGACAGCAAGGAAGATGTGTATAATTCGGAGGGAGTTGAGGAAGGAAGGGAGGCAACAGAAAGTCCCCAGGACTTGGAGGGCCACGGTTTCATATCTTTGGCAAACCCCATTCAGAATATGCTGGGAAGTGATGCTGACATTCCGAACCAACAAGGTCCATGGGCAGGCAAAGCTGTGCCTGTTGTTGTGACCCTAAGGAGACCCACACGCCTCTCTAAGGTGACCTGCACACCTACGGCATAGATCATGCTGGGGCTGAATCTCTTGCCTGGCTTCAATGGCCCCCCGAAGCCATGGACAAAGCTT
Source organism: Falco biarmicus (assembly GCF_023638135.1). NCBI lineage: Eukaryota > Metazoa > Chordata > Aves > Falconiformes > Falconidae > Falco > Falco biarmicus. The sequence continues at coordinate 2,430,366 of NW_026611833.1, read as the reverse complement.
TGGGTGGAGGCCCCAGGTGAGGCTGGTCAGGGCCAGGAAGGCCTAGGGATGCTCTCAGGGCCCTGCCCCCATGGGATCCCACCTGCCAGTGCCCTCAGCAGGCCAGGTTTTACTACCCTCATCTCCCAGGGCTGTGCTCTGCTGCTCTCCTTCCCCACTTACCTGGGCATCAAGGACACCACAATTTCATAATCACTACAATCAAGACTGGCACTGCTATTCACATCCCTGAGCAGATTGTTGTCTTTGGGGAGTCCCAGGTGCAGGTGAGCATCAGAGTGGGCAACCTGTTTGGTCTGAGGAACTTGCCCACAAGCCCCTGCACTCTTGGCATCCGTGCTTACCTGTCCTGTGAACACCAAGGAGACTGATTCCCCCAGAATAAACCAGACTATCTCACCCATTGTTTCTCCTGCCATAGTATCTCACAATCCAAACATTTTTTTAATTGGCAATAAATTAATCTTTGCCAAGGCAATACATCTCTGGACATGAAAAGAATCATTAAGAGATTTCTTTGTCTTTATCTTGACCCATGAGCATTGCTGGTTTATTTTCTTCCTTTGTCCTGTTGAGTCAGTGCAGCGAATGAGCAGCTGAATGTTTGTCTCACCATTGGTCAAGGTTAACCCACCACAGGACCACATCAGGACTGCTGAGCCCACAATGGGGCTCCCCAGCACAAGCGAGACCCTGACACATCACAGCAAGTCCTGCAGAGGCCAGAAGGATGGTTAGGACCTGGAGCATATTATGGGCAAAGGGAGGCTGAGAGAGCAAGAGTATTATTTGAGAAATGGTTCTGAGTGAAAGACTGGAGCGCTGGACCCAGGCCAGCTGGTGGGATCTCAATCAATATTTGTTAGAACACCATGCCATGAGAACATGATCTTGTTGGAGGTGTCTGACTATGGCCTTCACTGAGAGACCAACTGTGGTAAGAGCTATGGGACTTGTGTGTAACAAGTGTCAGTAGGAAAGTGGCTCCCTTTATATTTAGAAATGGTGATGAAGTTGGGTATCACTGAAGCACAGAGGAGGACAGAGGTGACCATGCAGCAAACGACCCTCATAGAGGCTGAGTTCTATAACCAGACATGGAAATGAGAAGTGTTTGGGACTTCTTGGGGGAAAATTGCCCTGGGGCAGCTTCCTTAGTTTCCAAAGAACATGGCACAGAGCAGGAACCTCAGTCTCGCTCTCCTGGTGCCTTGCTTCCTTTGTCATTGACCCCCAGATCTGCACCAGGACCACCCTGCTGTGTGCCCCCACCCTGCACACCCACACAGCTGAGCTCTCACTGGTGTTTCCCTCTCCCTGGCCCTTCCCAGCCCAGCCCCCCCCCCAGCTCTGCCCACCTCCCCTGCCCTCTCCCCAGCCCAGGCAGACACAGCAGCCCACGCGGGGCTGGCCCCATGCAATTGCCCACCCAAAGGGGGCTGCAGAGCTCTGGGCACTCACCCCATGGCCATAGACCATCACAAGGGCACAGGAGATGCTGGTGGGCAGAGAGGGGTCTCCTCCTGCCAGTCAGCCCCAGGGCTGGCACCAGCCATGGCAGGAGGACACAGAGGCCATTGCCTCCCTCTGTCTGCTGCTCCTCTCTCACAGGGACCCTGCTTGCCCACTCCTGGCAGCCCCTCGGGGCCAGTCCCTGTCCCCAGCACCAGGCTGCTGGCCTGGGGGCTCCCCAGGCACCTCCTGCTGCACCAGGGACACAGCAGCCTGCCCCAGCTGGGGCATCCACAGAGACACCTGCTCTTGCCCAGGGATGTGGTCTCAGGCATGGCCCTGAGCAGGCGGTGCTGCTGTGCAGGGCAGCGGTGCCTGAAAGCCCAGGGAGATGGTCCCAGGCACATCCCTCTTGGTCACCCACCATTCCCATGGGCACTGGGCCCCCACACGCCAAGGCTCAACACAGGCCCATGCCCTAACGCGTTGCCCCATGCCCTCCTCCCCTGAGCCATGGGGAACCCAAGCCCAGCAGCATGGTCTTCTGGGGGCAATTCCTGCAGCCTGTTCCTGAGCTCAGCTTTGGAAGAAGAGACCAACCTCCAGATATAGGCATTGAAAAAACCCACCCTTTTATTACTGAGATGTGACACAGGAGTATATATGTACCATCCTCCCTGGCGCATGTACAAAGGCCTCTGGGTCAGGGAGGCTGGGTTCGTGCTTTTGGGGAAGTGGAGTGAGGAAATACATTGAAGTAAAACCATGATTGTCATAGATGGAATGTTAAACACACATGATGTCCTATACGTGACTTGAAAATACCTTGTAAAGAGCCACAGTCAGTTCATTGCCGCTGAGAGACACCTGACTGCATCAGCTTCTTCAGTGCGTCCTTCAGCTCCTGGTTCCTCATGCTGTAGATGAGGGGGTTCACTGCTGGAGGCACCAACGAGTACAGGACTGAGACCGCCAAGTCCAGGGATTTGGAGGAGATGGAGGGGGGTTTCAGGTAGGCAAACATGCCAGTGCTGAGAAAGAGGGAGACCACGGCCAGGTGAGGGAGGCACGTGGAAAAGTCTTTGTGCCGTCCCTGCTCAGAGGAGATCCTCAGCACAGCCCTGAAGATCTGAACGTAGGACAGCATGATGGAAACAAAACAGCCAAATGCTATGAAGGCACTAACCACAATAAGCCCCACTTCCCTGAGGTAGGTGTGTGAGCAGGAGAGCTTGAGGATCTGTGGGATTTCACAGAAGACCTGTCCCAGGGCATTGCCGTGGCAGAGTGGCAGTGAAAAAGTATTGGCCGTGTGCAGCGCAGCATAGAGAACATCACTACCCCAGACAACAGCTGCCATGTGGACACAAGCTCTGCTGCCCAGCACGGTCCCGTAGTGCAGGGGCTGGCAGATGGCCACGTAGCGGTCATAGGCCATGACAGTGAGGAGAAAATACTCAGTTGAAATGAAAAATAAAAAGAGAAAAGCTTGGGCAGCACATCCTGCATAGGAGATGGCCCTGGTTTCCCACAGGGAATTGGCCATGGCTTTGGGGACAATGGTAGAAATGGAGCCCAGGTCAAGAAGGGACAGGTTGAGGAGGAAGAAGTACATGGGGGTGTGGAGATGTTTGTCACACACTACGGTGGTGATGATGAGTCCGTTGCCCAGGACGGCAGCCAGGTAGATGCCCAGGAAGAGCCAGAAGTGCAAGAGCTGCAGCTCCCGCGTGTCTGCCAATGCCAGGAGGAGGAACTGGGTGATGGAGCTGCTGTTAGACATCTTCTGTTTCTGAACACAGGGACCTGTTGAAGGACAAAAGGCAGGGACAATTTAGGAGAGACTTCTTTGAGCCAAGTGAAAGCCGTTTCTCCTAGATGCGCCCCCGCTGCCCCATGTCCCCCCCTCTGCCGTTCCTAGGAGAGCTCCCTTCCGAGCCGTGGCTGGAGCTGTGCTGAGTGCTGGCCGAGTGTGCTGTGAGGAGCAGGGGCTGTGCCCGCTGGCTGCCCAGCAGTGAGCCCTGCTCTGCAGCAGGGGCTTCATGGGAACCGTGGGGGCAGGGGCCAGTCCTGGCCTTGCACTGGCTCAGCCCAAACTGCTCCCAGCGCAGAAGGGCCTGTCAGCATCGGCTCTGCCCGTGCTGAGCAACGGCCATGGCCAGAGTCAGGTCAGGAGGGCTTTGTACTGTGCTCAGGGAGAGCAGAGTGAGTGCTGAGAGGCAAGGGCACTGTCTGTGCCTGAGGGCAGAGGCAGGGACTCTGGTGAGTCCCTCCAGCTCCTTCTCAGCTGCCCCGCACTTGCAGCTTTCTGTGATAGAGTCCAATTACACTGACGTGTCCTGGTTTAACCCTGGCTGGAAATTATGTACCACAGGGATGCTCACTTACTCCCCCCTCACCCATAGGTATGAGGAGAGGAATGAGAAAGGAATGTAAATCTTGAAGTTTGAGACGAGAAAAAAATCATAAATGCAGTAGAATAAAAATGAAATTACAATAACAATAATGAGAATGACAGTTATAATGAGAGGGAGGTAGTCGGGGGTAATAAAATCCAAGAAAGAAAGAAGGAAGGAAGGAAGGAAGGAAGGAAGGAAGGAAGGAAGGAAGGAAGGAAGGAAGGAAGGAAGGAAGGAAGAAAGGAAGGAAGGAGGGAAGGAAGGAAGGAGGGAAGGAAGGAAGGAGGGAAGAATGGAAGAAAGAAACAAAGAAGGAAAGAAACAAGGAGGAAGGAAAGAAGCAAAGAGAGAAAGAGAGAAAGAAATGAAGAAAGAAAGAAAGGAAGAAAGGAAGAAAGGAAGCAGGGAAGACAGTGATACACAATACAGCTGCTCATCACCCACTGACTGATGCCCAGCCAGTCCCCAGCATCGACTGGCAGACCCCAGCAACCCCCACCAAGTTTATATACTGAGCATGAACATGTTGCATCACCTATAAACAACCAAAAATATCAGTGCATTTTCAAAATTGTTCTCAAAAGTCCTTCCCACTTAGATGAAAATTAACTCTATCCCAGCCACAACCAGGACACTTTGTTACCCTAAAAAGCAAGCAGACACTGCTGAAGAGCAGAGGGATCCACTACAGAGCACAGAATGGCTCGCCCTTTCTCGAAGTCTCAGCACCCCCGTTTCTAGCCAGGGACACCCATGGTCACAGTGTGCCCTGGAAGCAGCGTGCAGCTTGGGTGGACACCCCAAGCAGGTGACCAAGGGTCCTGATTATGGTAATTGTTAAAGGAGAGCCAGCTCCTTCCCCAGCATCACACACTGCATTGCCCACAGCTTCACAGATTAGAGGAAACCCGGGACACCTCCTTGCTGTGCTCACATCGGCACAGGAGGACTCACAGGGTCTGTGCCTGAGCCTGCAGCTGAAACTCCCATTCCAACCGAGCCGGTCAGTTATCCCAAAATCATCTGAGCAAAGCCAGGAGAGAGACAGATGGGCACACTGGAATGCCTTTCCCTTCTCAAGCCCTGCACAGCACCTCCCAGACCAGAGCAATGCAGGACAGCCACGCTCAACGCCTGCAGCTGTCCCTGCCAGCAGCTCTTTCTCTGGCCCCACGGCTCTTCCCTGCCAGCGCTCACAGAGCCCAGCTCAGCCCCTGTGTGCCCAGCTCTGCCCTGCAGCCGCTCTCTGCCTGCAGGCCTGAAAGAACAGCTCCCCCAGAGCCTGAGGGAAAAGGAGAGCTGATGCTGCTTTGATCTGGATGCTGCTGCAGAGGGAAGGCACTTGCTGACCTTCCTCATAAACATCACTGTGATGCTCTGAGAGTCTCTGCCCCTGCTCTGACCTACACAGTTCAGATTCCATTCCTACCAAGATGAGCAAGATAAAAATGGAAGCAGAGATTCAGGCAAGAAGAGACTCCAGCAGAAAACCCCTGCCGTGAATGTGCTCATGAGAAGTCGCCTTGGAAATGAGGTGGGCATGAGCAGAAGCTGCGAGCAGCCCTGACCAATGCAGCACCCACGCAACAGCACGAGAACATTGCCCTGACAGGGTTCGCTCCTTGCACCCACACACTCTCCCCGCAGCCGCACGGGAGCCCCCCGGCAGGCTGAGAGCTGCCCCTGGCAGGCGGCAGAGCCCCTGCCCCAGCACACAGCCCCCTGGGCTGCAGGGACCCTGCTGGCAAGGACAGCCCTGGGCACCCCTGCCTGCACAGCCACCTTCACAGCCCTGCAGCCGGCCCTGGCACAAGGCAGCCCACATGCCCTGGCCCTCCCACGCTGCAGCAGGGAAGCCCTGCTCTGCAGCACACTGGCCTCCTCCACAGCACAAGGCTCCCACACGGTCCCACAGGCTGGGGGGGCCCCAGCTGCTGCAGACCCGGCTAGGAACTGCAGAGGCAGTGCCCTGCAGCCACACACTTACCGGCTCCAGGGCTCTGCAGATTTCTCCAGCAGGGAGCTCTCAGCAGCCTCCCACCAAGGGCTGCTTTTGAGCTCTCCCTGCCTCCCTCCCCTGCCCCTCTGGGCTCCCTCCAGCTGTCCCTGGGGCTGCAGGGGAACCTGCTGGGCAGCACGATGAGGCAATCCCTCATGGGCCCTGCCTCACCTGGGGGGACGCACTTATTTCCAGCAGTGGCAATTCCCTTACTAGAAAAAGTTTTGTGCAGGAGTACCAACTTTTGTTAACGCATTACTAGAGAGGACACCAGGAAGACTGCAGCAAAGGATCCAAGTACTCCTAAAAGAGTGTGTGTGCATGTGTGTGTCTGGTGGTGCTGCAGGCAGGGCGGGGAGGATTTCTTCAGTGCTTCAGTAAGCCCTGCAGAGCCCGTTTCAGCACTTCATTGCACAGTCCGAGGGCTCAAGACTCAGCTGTCCCTTGCCCAGGCCATGTCTCTGCTCTGAAGCAAAGCCTTTGCACCCCCGGGCTCGGGGACACTTGGTACCAGGTTGCCTGGGAACCAGAAGGACAGACCACCTCCCCTCACTGGGCACTCACCCACAGGCAATCCTCTTGCCTCACAGACCTCACTCTGTTCCACCGGAGGGCAGCAAAAATGCTCTGCTTTTCTGACATCGGAGAATAGGCAACAGGAGAGATGGGGGGGAGCTGTGAAAAAAACTAAAGCTCTCTTACAATGCCTTCACCCTTCCCGTTCCTTAGCACCGGCGCTGCAGACGCTGACCAGCCCTTCTGCGTTGGCACTGGTTTCAGAGGACAAAGTTAAACACCAGGACTGGTCCCTGCCCCCACCCACTGCTGCAGAGTGGGGCTGGCTGGTCAAGAGCCCGTGGGCAGATGCCCTGCTCTTCATCACCCACACGGCCAGCACCAAGCAGGGCTGCAGCCACACAGCTGCAGGAAGGTCTCTGAGAAAAGAGAGGGATGTCTGTGTGTGACGGGGGGATGGTCTGTGGGAAATGGCTTTGATTTTGCTTGCAGAAGTCTCCCATAAATTATCACTGTACATTTTCTCCTGTGACAGGACCATATGCCCAGAGGCAGCAGATGTCCAACAGCAGCTCCATCACCCAGTTCCTCCTCCTGGCATTGGCAGACACGCGGGAGCTGCAGCTCTTGTGCTTCTGGCTCTCCCTGGGCATCTACCTGGCCTCCCTCATGGCCAACGGACTCATCATCACTGCTGTAGTATGTGACCACCACCTGCACACCCCCATGTACTTCTTCCTCCTCAACCTCTCCCTCCTCGACCTGGGCTCCATCTCCACCACTCTCCCCAAAGCCATGGCCAACTCCCTCTGGGACACCAGGGACATCTCCTACTCAGGATGTGCTGCACAGCTCTTCCTGATTGTCTTTTTCCTTTCAGCAGAGTGTTCTCTCCTCACCGTCATGGCCTATGACCGCTACGTGGCCATCTGCCAGCCCCTGCACTACGGGACCCTGCTGGGCAGCAGAGCTTGTGTCCACATGGCAGCAGCTGCCTGGGCCAGTGGGTTTCTCTGTGCTGCGCTGCACACGGCCAATACACTGTCACTGCCGCTCTGCCAAGGCAATGCCCTGGGACAGTTCTTCTGTGAAATCCCACAGATCCTCAAGCTCTCCTGCTCACACACCTACCTCAGGGAAGTGGGGCTGCTTCTGTGTGGTGCTTGCGTAGCTTTTGTTTGTTTTGTTTTCATTGTTCTGTCCTACGTTCAGATCTTCAGGGCTGTGCTGAGGATCCCCTCTGAGCAGGGACGGCACAAAGCCTTTTCCACGTGCCTCCCTCACCTGGCCGTGGTCTCCCTTTCTCAGCACTGCCATGTTTGCCCACCTGAAGCCCCCCTCCATCTCCTCCCCATCCCTGGACCTGGCGGTCTCAGTCCTGTACTCGTTGGTGCCTCCAGCAGTGAACCCCCTCATCTACAGCATGAGGAACCAGGAGCTGAAGGACGCACTGAAGAAGCTGATGCAGTCAGGTGTCTCTCAGCAGCACTGAACTGCCCGAATCTCCTCACAAGGCATTTCCTGGTCATCTCTGGAACATCCTGTGCATTTAGCGCTTTTAATGTCACAACTGTGTTTCTCCTGGAATGTTTGCATGCACTCCACTTCCTCAAAGGAATGAACCCAGCCTGCCTGACCCAGAGGCTTTTGTATGTTTGCATCCAGGATGGTGCAGCTGGACTCCTGTGTCACACCTCCGTAATTTAAGGGGCTTGTGTAGTGGAGACATCTATCAACTTCCGAGGAGAGTAAAGCACCAGTGTAGAGCTCAGCTGTGTGAGTGTGCAAAGTTGGGGCAAATAACAGGGTGGAGGCACACGGCAGGGTGTCCTGGTGCAATTCCTTGGGTCACGGTGAAGGAAGCAAGGCAGTAATCGGGTGGGACACAGGGCTCTGCTCGGTGCCATGTTCCCTGGATACCCAGGGGAAGCTGCCCCAGGTGCCCCAAGATGTCCTAAGCATCAGTCGTTTCCTTTGCTTGTTGTACACCCCAGTCGCTACGAGGAACATTTGCTGCATGGTCAGCTCTGTCATCCTTAGTGGCTCAGTGATACCCAACTCCATTGCAACTCTAAATGTAAATGGAGCCACTTTCCTACTGTCACTGGTTACACACAAGTCCCATAGCTCTTGCCACAGTTGGCCACTCAGCCAAGGCTGTGGTCAGACACCTCCAGCCAGATCATGTCCTCACGGCTTTGCTTTGAGAAATAGTGAAGTAAACCACTGACTGAGTTCCCACCAACTGACCTGGGTCCAGCGCTCCAGTCTTTCACTCTAGATGTTATCTCAAATAAACCCCAGTTTCTCAGCCTCTCCTTGTCCATAACATGATCCAGGTCCCAACCATCCTTCTGGCTTCTGCAGGACTTGCTCCAGTCTGTCAGGGTCTTTGTTGTGCGGGGGAGCCCCACTGTGGGCTCAGCAGTCCTGATGTGGTCCTGTGGAGGGTTAAACACAGCCAGCACCCAGCCAGCCCCACAGCTGCTCATCCGCTCCCCTGACTCAACAGGAAAAAAGCAGAAATTATACCAGCAATGTTCATGGGTCATGGCCAAAATGTGTCATATTAAAATTCAATTTAATTTATTGCCAATTAAAAAATACATGGACTGTGAGAAACCAGGACTGAAACATAAAGACCATTCCCCTGACAGTTTCTCCAAGGGCCAAATTACTCCATTGTTCCCAATTCATCTACACACCAACACCCTGAGAGGTGCAAGGGTGCTGCGATGGAGAGACAGGAAACTGCTTGATGCAAGCAAATGTTGATTTATTGTATACAATCATGAGTTTATATATGTTACCAGAGGCCGCGTGCTTTAAACAGATTGGTTCCTTAAGCTAAGCATTACATACCAGGCAATCCCTGTTTGGTTAACTACAAACAAAGGACACTTTAAGTAAGTTTTTACACTCATCAATTAACAACAAAGTGTTACTTCTCCTTGGCTCCATCTGTTCCTCATCTCCTTACCTTTTCTCGGCCAGACTCATCCTGTTGGTTGTTATCTATTCACCCTCCTTATCCTCCCAGGGTTTGTGGCCTACAAGCTGGAGCACGTTCCTTTCAGCTAACTGATTGTTACTTATGGTCCTGATTTCCAGGCCCCCTCCTACATCTCCCCCTTCTTGTTTTTGAGCAATCCAAATCCCGTTTGTTTTAAACATGCATTCGATCAAGTTACTCATCACTCCTTGTAAGCGTTGAAACAAACAAGGAACACATAATACTAAAACCAACAATACTGTCAATACCATCAATGCTCCTTTGATTATGGTTTGTAACCAGCCCCCTAACCCAAGGCTTGAAAGCCAGTCAGAAAAAGGATCATGTCCTTCAGTAACATGCTTCATATTCTTGCGCAGTGCTGCTAATTTCTGAGCTATGCTTTTTGAGTGATCAGACAAATTCATACAACACATTCCTTAACGATGTTCACTACAGGCTACTCTCTACTGTTCGTGCTGATTCCTTATCTTCTACAGGTGACATCACATTCCTCCTTTGTTCTGTCTCATCCTAGTTTCTTCTCATACTCCCTCAAAGTTATTTAACTCTTTGCTGCAGGATTTCAGCTGCACATTGTCAAAGCAAGGCCAAAGCTGCACTTTATCTATGTCAAAACAACCCACTGTCTCTGTTCTGTACAATTCTACAATTCCCCCTTTTTGTTTTTGAACAGCTAGTTACCAGGTTTGCCGTGTTTTGCGGGGCCCTTGCAAACATGACAGCAACCAAGGCAATAGCAAACAAACAATACTGCCAACTGAGTGAATGGATGCCAAAAAAGGCTGACATTTTCTCAGATTTTGATAACATGTTGCTGCAGTGGGGTGCCTAAAATCCATTCAGCACATACCATCAAAATCCTCACAGCCATGTCCTTGAGCCAACAACAAAAAGCCAATAGTTGCTCTGTTTTGTATGTCATAGTGGCAAATGTGACTCAGATTCTTAACTGCCTACCAAACAAGGTGATTTAACTCTTTGATGCTTTCCCTGCTGTTACTCTGGATAAGAGAAGAACCGCTGCGATACGTTCCCATCATAGCCTCCTACTACATTAGCATCTACAGAAAGACAACTATCGACATTCCAAGTGCAAACAATACAATATCAACTTCTTTTGGATTAACATTACACAAAGGTAATCAATTGTCCCAAATATCAAGGCTTTCAGTAAGATTCTTCATTCCCCACATACATTCACTTTTTTGCAACAATGTCCGCAAGTCAGTTTCAAGGAAGGGCACACCAAAGAAGGACTGGTTCAGTCAAAAAGTTCAAAACATAGCATGCTTTCTCTGAACGTGCCTCTGGGGTCATTCCCTTCATTCCCTCTTTTTTTTATGTAACCAGAGACACTTTCCCATAACAGAGAAGCCCTTATTTACATCTCTGAGCCTGGACACAAACCGCAGCTGCATGCGCCACCAGGCTCAGGGCAGAAATCATTCAGCAGTTACATAGCTGTATATCACTACACGCATGCAGACACCTATTTATCACTAGATAACCATGTTTATCTTTCCTACTCTCCTTCACAGTACCCAGCTGTTCTCTCATCTCTTGTTAGGTCAAACATTCTCATTTTCCTCTCCTATATCTCTCTCCAGACATTCTCTATCCTCCTCTTTTTTGCTTGTTAATTCCAAAGAGGCAAAGGTTGTATGTAGCTGGGTGACCATGACCTGATTTATGTTACAATCAACTAAACACTGAATACAGGAAAAAAGGCATGGGAGACATAAGGCAAACATCACTAAGGTGGTTAAAGATAATGATAATAAATCCTGTAATACTTTTGAGTCATGGCCCAAAGTTTCCCAGCCACGAGAAGAGACCAACGGCATCCCGCCCCTGGCTCTGCTGCAGATTTTTGTTTAAGGCTTTTAAGTATTGTATGCTTTAGTGGATTGATTCAGAGTGGTCACTCAGATTCACATAGCACATCCTATCAAAGTCTTCACACTCGTGTCCCTGTTTTAATAATAAAAGTTAATAGCAACTCGGTTCTGTAACAAGATATGACGGAGAGAATCAACATCTGTTAAGAAGCCAAAAAAAAAAAAAAAAAAAAAAATAGTATTTGTGGTATTACTTTTTTTAGCAAGCTAGCAGCCTAATTTACTAAGCGAGTTAAGAGTGTGTACTATTCTACAGAAGAGATTAGAGAAGCAAAAAAATGTGTTATGCTGCATTGCAGAGCACAACCTGAGAGTTACAGTCAGCTGTGAGTTCTGCGTTATAATCATTCTGACACATGTTGGCGTTGTGATTGTGAAAGTTGCCATTTACAATTTTCATTGGCATTATCATAGCTGGTTGTTTAAAAAAGCAACCCTTGAGCTTCCTGATGTTCCACTTGCTGCAAAATATTCTGAAGCCGATCAATAAAGTTAGTACATGACTCTTTAGGACCCTGCAAGACTGTGGCGAATGACTAGCTAGAGGCTCGCCCAGACTCCCGCACCCTGACTGCCTTAATAGCCATTCCTTCATCTGCAAACAGTTGTCCCTGGGATACCTTGCCTGAGTCACAGAATCGGCACAGTTAATTGCTCCAGCTAACTGCTCATAGTTAACAGCAATTCCCCGATTAAGGTTTTCAGTCAAGGCCACTACACACAGCTCACAAAAATCAGATAACCACATCATATACTGTATCAGTTAGTACCATACAAAGCAGTAACTTCCAATCATGCAGTGTGAGTGTATAAGGCTCTGCCATCACTTCAAGAAGGGACATAGCAAATGTATTATGAATCCTCCCTTCCCGCACTGCTTTAACTCTTTAACAGCCTCGTATTGCACAGGCTGCCACTCTGCAGGTTGATTTGTCTGACAAAATACTGAACATGCCATAGTGACTTCCAAAACCCCTCGCTTAAGCACTTCCCACTTGCATTCCTGCCACCAATCCCTCAGACCCCCTTTCACCCTCCCCGAAAGTACAGTCAATAAATCGGGAGAGGCGGTTGGGGGTGGGGGGGTAAGGTCTAATTCCTTTTCCAGATCTATAGGACCTGGATCAAAAGCTTTATCAGTGTCAATGGCATCATTGTTCGAGTTGTCCTGTTCCCGTGCTTGGTCCTGTGTTGTGAGGGTCGCTGCAGTCAGTGACAGAAGCTTTGGGGGCAGAGGAGGTGTGGACAGAATCGCCATCGCTGACGGTGTGTTGAGAAGAGTCTCGCTGTCAGTGGAATTTACAGCCTCCTCTGGTTTGGCACCGTTAGTAGAATTAGTCTACACTTGGCAAAGAGTAGTCAGAATTTGCCACCAAGGTGCTAAATGCATTCCCGACACGGAGTTCCCCTCTGCGGCAGCATCATACAATTGTCTGCTGAACACTTTCATTTCTTTTAAAGTCTCTAAAGTTTTTTGGCTGCTCACCTGTCTCGATGCATACAGGTGTTATCCTCGGGGTTTAGGTTGTCCGCCTGGTCCGGACAGCAAGACGATCGTTCAGCCAAGCCGTCTCCTCCGGAACACAGCCCTCTTCCACGAGCTGGCTTTTTTATCGACCAGTTCCGTCCTTATTCTTCCAAGGCTTGGGAACACCACCATAGGGGTCACCATTTGGGGAGACTGAGGCACGGACTCCCGGATCTGACTAGAAGACCCTTTATGAGTCCATATCCATCCCTCACAGGGGAAGACACTTGATTCCCATGTTTCCCACAGCTCATCTCTCACTTCCAGAGGGACTTCATTTGCCGGTTCCTGCTACCTTTCAGCAGCTCATTCAACGTTCTGTGGGACTTGCAGCCTGCCGCTCAGCCTGGCGGTTCATAAACCCATCACGTCGGGGTCACCAGTTTGCTGCAATGGATAGACGGGACGCTGTTTGATGCTAGCAAATGCCGACTTATTGTGCAGAAGCACGAGTTTATATATGTTATCAGAGGCTGCGCGTTTTAAACAGATTGGTTCCTTAAGCTAAGCATTACATACCAGGCAATCCCTGTTTGGTTAACTACAAACAAAGGACACTTTAAGTAAGTTTTTACACTCATCAATTAACAACAAAGTGTTACTTCTCCTTGGCTCCATCTGTTCCTCATCTCCTTACCTTTTCTCGGCCAGACTCATCCTGTTGGTTGTTATCTATTCACCCTCCTTATCCTCCCAGGGTTTGTGGCCTACAAGCTGGAGCACGTTCCTTTCAGCTAACTGATTGTTACTTATGGTCCTGATTTCCAGGCCCCCTCCTACAATAGGGGCGATAGTGAAGAGGGGGTGATGGCACAGAACATCTCTGTTCCTCCTTGCTCCTCAAACATTTCCTCTGCTCCAGCTTGGTTTCTCTCTATGGACCCCACCATCTTTGTGGTCAAAGGTATATGTGTTACATTTCTTTCTGTCTTTACTTTACTCTTTGATGATACCAGAATGACAGAGAATCGAGTTTGGAAGAGACCTCTGGAGATCATCCAGTGCAATCCTCAGATGAGGCAAGCTCAGCTTGAGCAGGTTGTTCAAGACCTTGTCTAGGTGCATTTGGAATATCTCTGGGGATGGACATTCCACAGCTGCTCCTGGCAATCATTTCCAGTGATTGATCACCCTCAGAGTCCAAAATCATTTCCTTGGGTTCAGATGGAGTTTTATCTACATTAATGTGACCCTCACAAGGCTTTTCTTCTGCAAATGGAACTGTCTATGTCTCTCACACTTTCTTCCTTTGACAGATGCCCCAGTCACTTCACCAGCTTGGTGGCCCTTTGTAGAACTTGCTTTAGTAGGTCAACAACTCCCTTGCTCTGGGAAGCCCAGCCCTGGACACGGCCCTCCAGATGTGGCCTCAGCAGTGCTGAGAGGAGTGGAAGGGTCACCTGCCCCATCGGCCAGCGATGCTTTTCCTAATGCAGCCCAGGGGGCCGTTGGCCTTTGCCATGAGGGTGCATCGATGGCTCCTGCTCAGCTGCTTGTCCTCTGGCACCCAAAGGTCCTTCTCTGCAGAGCTGCTCTCTGGCCATAGGATCAGAGTAAAACTCACAGGGCAGGACAAAGACAGTACAATAGGAGAAGAAAAAGGTTCTGTCCATGCTGGCACCTCTTTCCACTCTGGGGGTTGGACTCTTCCTTGCTTTCCCACCCAGCCCTCACACCCGCATTTCTGTGCCATCACTGAAGTTTCTCCCCTCATCCCTGCTTGTTCCTTGAAGCACAAAGCCATGGGCTGACCCAGGCTCCCTCTGGGTGACCTCTGGCATCAGAGGGCAACCCTCAGACAGACACAGCTTTTTCCTCATACCCAATCTGAACCTTCTAAGTTGCATTTTGTGGTGTTTTTTCTTTTCTTCTCACTACCTCTGAAGGCTGAAGGTGAAGAAGGAGGACAGCGCTCTTGCTTCAGTTCATTGCTTCCTGTGCTCCTGCCTTGTACCACAGTGAGTACTTGGAAACCTTGCCATAGGCAACGCAAGGCTCTTACATCCTCCCACAAAAGCCCTCCATTCTCCAGGGTGGACCAGCCCAGCTCCCTCAGCCTGATCTAACAGGGCCCGTGCTCCAGCCTTGACCATCTCTGTGATTCTTTACTGAAATGGCTCCAGCGTGCCAGTGTCTCTCTGCTATTGCGGAGCACCAGTGCTAGACAAGTACTCTAGATGTGGTGAAACAAGTGGGAAGCAGAGGGGGGGAATGGCTTGCCGTGGCTGTGCTCCTGGTCATACAGCCCAGGAGGCTGTTGGTCACCTTTCCTGGTGGCTCCTAGTTTGCCTAATGCAAACCAAGGGCCCAGCCAGGCAGTCCCTGCCCTGTGTCCTCGCAGGGCCTCGGTCCACTTTAGGGGCAGGACTTTCAATTTGTCCTTCTTGGGTATCACGAGATTCACAGGTGCTTCCAGTCAAGAGGAAGTTCCTCCAGTCTCTATGACCTTCCAGTGGGGATGGAGAATGGCCTCACTGGGACATCGGCCTGTTCACACAGCTCCCTGGGATGCCGCCCCTCCACCTCCCTGGAGTGGGAAGCATTGAATTTGGTCAAATGACTCCTGACACGATCCCCATCCACACTTGGCTGGTTCCCTCCAGAGTCCTGCCTTCAGGCACAAAGCTTTGGGACACGATGCTGGGGAAGACTAAGGCAAAGACGACCTGGAGGATGTTCAGATTTATCTAGACCTGCTCTTACTAAGCTCAGCAGTGGCCACACAGGGGTGTAGTTTATTTCTTAAACTGTTCTGCAAGTAGTGACAGATCCTCTTGATGCCCTTGAACATCTTGCAAGACCCCATACGAAGCAGGCTTTGGCTTCCCTGAAGACATCCCTATTTCTAAATTCCTCTTTGAGCCCTTGCATCCACCTCCAGGATGCTTCCTTTTCTCTCTGGAGATTCTTGAGGAATTTCTTCTTTAGCCAAGGATCTCTCTTGGCATGTCTGCTTGATTTCCTGCTCCTCGGTATGGACAGTTCTGCTTGGAAAATGCTTTCCTGAATGACCAGCCATACACAGCTCTGCTGTCCTTGAGTGCTGCTGCCCATGGGACTACCGCTACAAGTCCCCTGAAGAGGCTAAAGTCTTCTCCCCCTATTTCATGAGCACTACAGCCAGGGCTGACACTGGTTTTCACACCCCTCAGCAGCACTGCCTGTTTGGCAAGGACCAGATTCAGGTGAGCGTCACCTTTGCTGGCCTGACACCTGTGCAAAGAATTTGTCTCAAGAGACCCCCGACACCAGCTGGACAGGGTGTATCCTGCTGTGCTCCCCTTCCAGAAAGCGTCAGGGTCATGAAGTCCCCAATAAGAGCTGGGATCATGGACCTGCAGACTTCCTTGGCTTGCTTAGATAAGCCTTTCTCCGCTGCCATACCCTGAGTGCGGGTGCTGTGTCTCCCACCAGGATGGCACACTAACCGGCCTCTCGCTGACACTCTCCTGCAAGGGCTCACCCAACCTGCTGCACACCCCGTAGAGGAGATCCGCACGTGCCACAAGTGCCTGCACACGGAGGGCATCCCCTCCTCAGCTTCCTGGCCTGTCCCTCGTGAAAAGCCCACACCTTCCCCTGCCGCACCACTGTGGCCTGTCCCACCACCCGTCATGATTTATTTCATCAATATCATGATTTACTCCATCAATATCCAGCATGATGACAGCATGTGGAAGTCCAGCTCCTCCTGCCTGAGCCCCAGGCCCAAGCCATCGATGCGCTTTTGGGCTGCAGCACCTCAGCTGTAGCGCTGGGGCCAAGCTCAGGCTTCTCTCGGGCAAAGCTGGTACCAAGCGCCCCCGACCCAGCGTGTGCCCGTGCTGTGCTGGAGACCAGAGACCCGCTGGAGTGGGTGGCGGTGGCAATCTAAGCGCACCAGCAGAGGAAGCCCTGCCCTCTGCAAGGCCAGAAAAGCAGTGCTGGGCTCTGCAGCCCTGGCAGAAGAAGGCTTGGCTAGCTGCAGTGCTGCTGAGGCCCCTGAAGGCCTGTGGGGGAGGGGAGGCTGACCTCCAGGAGGACATGGTGCTGCTGAAAATGTGCTTCAGTTTGCATATGCTGTGATCCAGGAACACTGTGAGAACCATGCACTGGTTCTTTGATGGTATCTTCACGGGGCTGAGCAAAGGATTGTTGGAATAAGTACCAGGGGAGTGTGGGAGTAGCCAGGTGATTGGAACCCCCACTGTGATGGGCTTCCTGTTCATGGACCAGCTGGATGAACTTGGGTCAGACCGTGATGCACTGCAGGGCTGGCATTCAGTTGCTGGTTGACAGAAACCAAATCTACCTGAGGTGCCACCTGGGCTTCCTCAAAGGAACCATATTCCTGACAATAAAGATTGGGATGCCCACGTTTTTATGTTGCAGAAGGAAGCCGAGCTACAGCAGATACCAGAAGCAGTTACAAATGCTGCAATACCTCTTGTATGGGCTTCAGGAACACCAGGGCAACCCCAAGCAGGGGAACCAGTAATCATCCAGCGGAAGCCAAATGGCAGAGCAGCAAGTCAAAAGCTGTACCCAGTTAAACTACAAGTCAGGAAAGGGTTGGAGTCCTTAACTGAACAAATCACAGATTTTGGGTTACTAAGAGAATGCCAATCAGAACATAACACTCCAGTATTACCTGTCAGGAAGCCAAATTCAGAAGAATATAAACTGGTGCAAGATTCACGAGCTATAAATGCAACTGTGCAAGATGTCCATGAGGCAGTAGCACACCCGTATGCCCTCCTGACCACCCTGAAGGAGAATGAGGAATGGTTTACTGTATGAGATTTGAAGATGCGTTCTTCTGCCTTGTGCTGGCTGCTGCCAGTCACCAATCGGTTGGTTTCAAATGGGAAAGCCCTGAAACTGGTCGAGAAACCCAGCTGTGCAGGGCTGTATGACTGCAAGGAGTTAAAAATAGCCCTACAGTCTTTGGAAATCAATTAGCCAGGGAGTTGGAAAGCTGGCAAAAGAGGTAGGAAAATGTCGCCTTGCTGCAATAGGTAGGTGACGTACTGCTAGCAACCAGTAGTAAAGAAGATTCTATAACAAGGACCTGCTAAACTTTGGGGGCTAGCAGGGTACAAAGTACCCTGGGAAAAGGCAGAGACCACCCCAGAAGAAGCAACCAGTTGGGGATTTACAATTTGCCTGGGCCAGCAGAGTCTTGGAGCTGGAGGAAAAGGGCCATTTGTCAAATCCCAGAACCCAAATGAAAACAAGAGCTCAGAGCATCCCTGGGAATGGCCGGGTGGTGTCACTTACGGATAATGAATTTGGGACTTATTGCCAAGCTTATTGCCAAACTGGTGAATAACTGAAAGAGCCTTTGCTGAGACAGTCTGCTGAAAAGATGACTTCAGAAGTCGTCACTGTCTCCTGCTCAGGTGCAAATATGTTAAAGATGAGAGAAAATAAGGGCGTGGTATAACTAATAATAATGGTGAAGTTCTGGTATAAAATCAATATTTCCTTGAGGTATCGCTTTTGAAAGCTCCTTGAATTGGCAGAGATCACTTGTGAGAAAGGACAAGTAAGTGTTGCATCTGTCTTGGAAGGAGTCCATAAGTGCAGCTCGGGGAACCACAGGCTGCTCAAACCCCCATGGTGAGGGGTGTGCCACCAGTTAGAGTCCCCTTGGGTGACATTTCTGGCACCTGAGCGGGTAACTGTCCAGGTGGATTTTCCAAGGGTAACTCCTGCCTCGCCAACCTGACAGCCTGCAGTTGTGCGTGAGGAGCTCCACAGTGGATGTCATTTCCCTCAGCTTCAGCAAAACTGTTGTCATGGTCTCCCTCAGTGTTCTGCCCGAGTGAGGCCATGACACTCTGGGTGCGAACAGAAAGAGATGAGTAAAACACCAGCTGGATGGTCAGGCTGAGAGAGCAGTGGGGAAGGGCTCACACCCCACCTGGAGGCCACTGGGACATACTGGGGCAGTGTGGGCAGCACAGGGGACTCTCCTGCTTACAGTTTAAGAGCTGTACACATGACCCAGTGGAGGCAACTCTCACAGTGTCTGTCGGTGGCACCAAACTGAGAGGAGCATCCCTGTGCCCTAGGGATGCCATGGAGGGGAACCCTGGCAGGTGGGGTGGCCGCCCTGGCAGGAGCTGCACAGATGCAGGACGGACCAAGGGCAGAGCCTGCACCTCCCTCGCATGGACTAACACCCTGCAGCTGCAGGGCCTGGGACCTGCCTGGCTGGGCAGTGTCTGTGCAGAAAAGGCCCTGGTGGTGCTGGGGGACAGAAGGCAAAACACAATCCCAGCCCGTGACCTGGTAGCAGAGGCAGCCAGCAGGGCCCTGGAGCGTATGAAGAGGTGCCTTGACAAGAGAGTGAGGGAAGTGATCGTGTCCCCACGCTCCTCACTCATAACACCACATGTAGACTGCTGTGTTAATTTTTGGATCTTGACTGGGGAGGGAAGGAGAGAAGAAGTTTCTTAATGGCTCGAGACAGAACCCATTACAGCAAGGAAGATGTGTATGACTGGGAGTGAGTTCAGTGAAAAATCACTGAGAGGCTCAGGGGGCAGAGACCACCCCAGAAGACGCAACCAATTGGGGATTTACAATTTGCCTGGGCCAGCAGAGTCTTGGAGCTGGAGGAAAAGGGCCATTTGTCAAATCCCAGAACCCAAATGAAAACAAGAGCTCAGAGCATCCCTGGGAATGGCCGGGTGGTGTCACTTACGGATAATGAATTTGGGACTCATTGCCAAACTTCTATATGAGCTGTCGGAGGAAAGGGAAACCTCCTCGTCTGGACTCAGGAGTGCAGAGATGCATTTACGGAATGGAAACGGACTGGAATGAGTGCTCCAGCTCTAGGCCTCCCAAATCTAGAAAACCCATTGGAACTCTTTGTGCATGAAAGGTGACACGTTGCCTTAGGAGTGTTGGTCCAGAGCCTGGAACCATGGAGCAGAGCCGTGGGGAGCTTTTCCAAACAGCTGGACAGTGTCAGTAAAGGACGGCCAACCTGTCCGCGCACAGTGGCAGCTACAGTATTACCGATGCAAGAGGCCCAGGAACTGACACCTGGGCAAAAATGACATGATCTCGGTGGAAAAGAAGAACCAACTCATGATTGTTTAAAGACAATGGCAGAGGTATATTCTAGCCGAGTGGAATTAAAGGGCACGCCAACAGAAAATGGAGACTGGGACTTATTTGTAGGTGGTAGTAGTTTTGTGCAAAATGGGACCCAAAGAGCAGGACATGTGGTGGTAACTATCAGAGAGAGAAGAGAAGCCAAAGCCCTCTCATCTGACACGTGGGCCCAAGAGGCAGAACTCACAGCCTCACTAAGGGCACTGGGATTATTATCAACAGACAAGGCTTTTTTAATGCATGGACATATTTGAAATTTGCCTTTGGAACAGACCATGCCGATGGGGCTGTTGGAAAGAAAGAAAGAAAAAGGACTCTGAAGCTCTCAAGGATCCCCAGTCAAATTATGAGGCAAAGACCCAACAATCATTTCAGGTGACCAGCTGACCCAGGGTGCTGGCAATTATGCATTGTAAAGTGCAGCACCTTGGAGATAGCTCGGTGCATCTAGGACAGCAAGTGGCAGATCAAGCAAGGAAAGAAGCAGCTGAAAGTCAAATATTGCTAGTCCTGCCAGAGAAACGGCAGAAATTAGGACCTAAGAGCCCACAGGATCCAGCAGAAAACAATTAATTGGCTAATATACTGAAGCAACCCCAAATCATGGATGGCGGGTGACTCCTTCGCATCAACTAACATTTACAGAGGAAATTATGTGTGAATTGGTTAAAAGGAAGCACCAAGAAACTCCCTGGGGAATTGAGAAGATGGTAGTTGTTGACGCAGTAGGCTCAGGCACAACTTATACGACCAATGTGATCAAGTTAGTGCCACGTTATTAATAGACTCACACCAATTTATACTCTACAGCTAAAAATGCACACACTACGCACGCTTTGTTATGTAAAAGGTGATCGGTTAAACTACTCGTTCACACGCTCCCACCTCCCAAGTTGTTGGTCCCAGGGCGGTGCCAACACGCTGCTCCCCCCTTGTGCAGGCATCCTGTTTTTATCATCTTTCTGTCCAGCTCCCTTATCTCTCTGCGAATACACAGTTTCTTTGTCTCCCTTGGCCTTGCACATGTCCTTCACAACACCTGCAGCTTGTTAGAGCTGCGGCCTGTTATCACAACCAAGTTATTCGGTCTGGGTTGCTCATAATATGCCCGTTTTCTTCCAGCCACTCCAGAAATCCCCCTTTTTGTTTTTGAGCAATCCAGACCCCATTCTGGACATCTGTTTAATTAACCCATTCATTATGCGTTGCAAACATTGAAACAAACAAGGAAGTAACAATATCAAAATCAAGAACACTATTACCACTACCAATGCTCCTTTAACTACAATCTGCAACCATCCCCTTAGCCCGAGGCTATTGAGCCGGTCAGAAAAAGGATCATGTCCTTCAGTAACATGCTTCATGTTCTCGTGCAGTGTTGCTAATTGCTGAGTTACGCTTTTTGAGTGATCAGACAAATCGGAACAACACATCCCTTTCAAAATCTTCACAACCATGTCCGTGTGCTAACAATAAAAAATCTACGGCAGCTCGATTCTTCAAAGTAGTATGTCTAACACCCTCTACATCAGTAAGTAGCTCACTTACCATTCATGAAGTCAAATTAAATTGTTTCTGACCCCAGCATGCTAATCTACGTATATTTTTTGCATTCATGGCTGCCATTCCTCCTGGAAGAAAAATAGATGTGGCTATAGCAGTGCTACTGATGGCAGCTGTACATTGTCGTTACATGTATCATCAAAAGTTCAAATAGGTCTCCCATGATCCCTACCGACTTTTAATAAATCTTTCACGTGAGGAGCAAACAACGTTAACCGTCCAAGGTAACAAGGCACACCAACAGGTCGCATGGGAATACGGGGCCATGCTCTGTCTCCACAAACCAGAAACACTCCTGGAGGAAGTTTAAAACCCCCTGTGGTGCTTACATGTAACCTTCCGGCTCTCAAGTCACTCCAAAGGGAATGCCCTGTGACATTTAGATAACGTACATACCGGCCCTGCTCCCCTTGCCTTGTAAACCAACTATGCCGCGGTTTATCAAACCAGATCACTCCTGTACCATTCACTGGTTGGAGCTGCGGTGACATGCTTTTACAACCTGGCATTGCGGTTGCAGTAACATTATCATATTGGACAGGCACAATGCTAGCCAGTAAGTCTAACTCCTGTAAAGGTAACTGATGTAATTGATTTAAATTTTCAATGACCGCTTTCTGCCAAGCTGCGCCACGCATAGAGGGCCAAACATATCTGCTGTTCGGGCTTAAACAAGAACCGCTTTCTCTGTTAGCCAGGTTTACGCTCCGTGGATTCCAATACCCATCAAAGTCGGTTTCATTCTCCTGCAAAGGAATACCAATCACACAGGTTCAAAAAGGGTTATCTGCTTGTTGCAAGCTCAGACAAAAATCTGTTACCCCAGCTGAATTTGCCCATGTTAGCCAAATATTCGTTCTGGGTAAAACATCAAAAATCCCCTCACTACCTGGTGGAAAACAAATCAACATAGCTGTGCTCTACGTCTGAGGTGTTGCCATCATTTTACCTCCTTTTCCCAGCTGCTCCAATGCACCTGCAAGCTTCGAGGAATGTTTATTCTAATTCTACAAATCCTGTCAACTATCTTATTATTCTGATTAAGACACTGCAAAGCTAAGCGTCTTAAAAGCCGGAAACTAATTTCTGCTAAAAACCCTTCACCCAAGGTCCTTAATGTAGCTTAAAACCTCAAGAAAACTACTGTTATTCTCAAAGTATTCACGCTTGTCTTTCCATATTAACAGCACATTACCAATATGCTAACACACCTAGAAAGTCAGACAACTCGCTCCCTTCAGAACAAAACACAACCCGATCATTACATGAGTGACATTTAAACACTCTACCTCGATCACATGCACGTGCGACTCTCCAAGTCTTCTTGTCACACCACGTGCAATGTATGAAAACCCAAGGCTGACAGTTCAGACCACGCTCTCTACAAGCTGTGTCGTTTTTCTTGACCTGTTCTGAGCTGGGCAGCTGCGTTCACATGGGGTCAAGACCAAGTTCAGTCGATGCTGGTGTCGTTGAAGTGCCTCAGGACATAAGGCTACCATGGATATTGACCCATGCCCTGTCAAACATAAGAAATCAAACCTGATCCTCTACTTCAGCCGGATCCTCTACTTCAGCTGGATCCTGTACTTCTTTATTCTTAAGATCCCCTTGCCAGGGCCTCACCCAGCGACTCGGAATCCATCTAACACCGGTATCTGTAAAAACGCAAGCATTTCCTTGCCCCGTCATTTTTAGTTCCGCAGGTCCTTTCCATTCTCCTGTAGCGACATCTCGGTATTGGCCAAAACCACTATTTCCACACTGGTTTACCCCAGATCTCAAACACAAACTATGCATTATTACTGGCGGTTCATTTCTGTCACCTGTAAACCATAAATAGTTCAATACGTATATCGCTTTTACAAGATGCTCTGCCGGACCCAGTACCTCTCCCCTTTTTGTTTTTGCAAAAGCGCTTTCAGTGTTTGATGTACTCATTCCACAATGGCCTGTCCCGTGGGAAAGTGTGGTATGCCTGCGATATGACATATACCCCAAAGCTGGCAAAAAAGAGTAAAGTTCCAAGAAGTGTAGGCCGGGCCATTATCAGGTTTGATTTGTGCAGGCACTCCAAGTGCCATAATGGCAGCATGCACATGTTTAATTACATGCCGTGCTGTTTCACCAGCTTGCGCCGTTGCTCAGAGCGCTAGGGAAAAGGTATCAATTGAAACATGCCCATATTTAAGCCTGCCAAACTCTGGGATACGAGTTACATCCATCTGCCAAAATTGTAGGGGTCGGAGTCCCCGAGGGTTCACCCCCAAACCAAGGCCAGCTCCTGCCTTCTGACAATCAGGACAGGACTGTACAATTTCCCTAGCATCAGCCACAGGAATGTGAAATTGCCTGGCCAACACTTTTGCTGACTGGTGAAAAAACTCATGTGATAACCTAGCTTGTTCAAAGGTTTTAACAACAGGACCTGTCCAGGCTGGAGCGACAAGCTGCTCAGCCCGAGCGTTACCTAACGCGAGACCGCCGTATTTCTGATGACTGCGAATATGCACAATAAAATATTCATCCCGATGCTGGTTCAAAAGCGTTAACAATTGTAACAACAGAGTAAACAATACAGGATTTCACACAGGTTTCACCATACTATGTTCCAAACGCTGTACCGTGCCCACAACATATAATGAGTCGGATACTACATTAACGGGTTCTCGAAACCAGTGCTGAAATGCCCAAGTAACAGCTCGGAGTTCTAAAGTCTGTAAAGAGTCTCCAGTCACCCCAGGGAGCAGTTTATGTTCCCAGGTTTCTCCTACTTTCCAGGTGACTGCAGCTTTCTGAGATTTTCACCCAGCATCAGTAAAAACAGTTATCCCTTTTAAAGGAACCTCCGATCGCAAAGGCAAATGTTCAATGCGCTGATGAGATCACAACGGCAAAAGTTTGTCCGAAGGGTAAGTGCTAGTGAGAGTTCCCAAAAAATCAGCAGCTGCTATTTGAAATTCTGTTGAAGCAGACAACGGCCAGTCCAAATAAAGTTGAGACACAGGTACATATGTAATAGTCGGCTCGAGGCCTGAGATATCTGCAATTCGCTGCCTCCCTTTGATAATAAGCTGTGAAAACAATTCAGGGTGTGTAACCACTGTCTTCCTGGGCTGGAAAGGGAGAAAAACCCATTTCAAAATTCGTAAATGCAGTTTCCCTTCTCCCAGCTGGATAATAATAATCCCTAATGGGTGTTCTCGCTCACCTCCTGAGTTAACTATCATCAACGAAAGAGCTTGGTTGTCTGGTCGACTGTGAGCATAAGTTGTTACCATCTTATTAGTGATCACCTGCAACGCCTGTTGCTGATCCTCATTCAATTGGCGGCGCTCCTGAGCCTGTGCAGATGTTCCCAGGAGCGGCATCAATGGTTTCAGATCATCGTTCGTAATTCCGCAGATATTACGAACCCACTGGACATCTCCCATTCATTTTTGCACATCAGACAATGTTTCTATTGCTGTGTTAATTTTCCCTTTCTGAGGTCGAATCATTCCATTTGTAATGATCCAGCCCAGGTACAACCATCTCCCTTTCTTCTGAATTTTCTCTGGGGCTATCTTCAACCCCCTTTTTCCAAGACTATGCGTGAGCTGACACAAAATTCAGCTGAGAAAACAGCTCAGAATCCAGCTGTTTTCCTGCAACCGAAATATCATCCATGTAAGGCTAGATAAGTAAATGAGGATACTGCTTACAAATGGGTTCTAAAGCCCAGGCAACAAACAATTGGCACGTCGTAGGTGAGTTTTTCATTCCCTGCGGCAACACCACCCAGTGATATCTTTTCGCTGGCTCTGCTTTATTTATCGATGGCACTGTAAAAGCAAACCTTTCAGCATCCTGTGGATGTAAAGGAATTGTAAAGAAACAGTCTTTTGAATCGATAATCACCAAATCCCAATCCTCCGGTAGCATAACCGGAGAGGGTAGCCCGCGTTGTAAGGCGCCCATATCACACATAACGGCACTGGTTGCTCGTAGTCATGTAACAGCTGCCATTTCCCAGACTTCTTTGGGATTGTAAAAACTGGGGTGTTCCATGGACTAGTTGAAGGCACGATGTGCCCAGCATCTAATTGTTCCTGCACCAAATTATTGACAATCTGCAGCCGGTCTTGCTTTAGCGGCCACTGATCAATCCAAATTGGATCATCAGTTTTTCAGCTGATCTCTTCCAATTAGTGCCACAGGCAGGTGCATTATGTAGGGACATGTAGTTACTACCCTACCATCAGAGAACATAAATGCAATTACGCCTCTACTGATAAAGGTAGCTTGAGTCCCACCAACCCCTACAATGCCGGTACCCGCTGGCATTAGAGGCCACCGCCTAGACCACTTAAGAAAAGGTACAATCGTTACATCACCTCCACTGTCTATAATCATCTGCAATTTGCACACTTGTCCACTAGGGTGTCTCAGTTATGTTTCTTCCTCCGGTTTTCCCCGACTGATGTGCATGGCTAGCAAAACACCAGGCTGACCGGAGGATCCAATACCTTCTACAGCCCTTGTCTTTTGTTCTGCCTTAGGCACTTCTGCTTCAAAAGGAATTAATTGAGCAATTTTTGATCCCTCCTTAATAGTTATAGGGGGAGTTAGTGTGTAAACCATTATTTTAATCCGTCCTTCAATAGGTCCTGGGACTACAAAAATACCTTTCCTAGATACTGAAGAACATCCGATTAATAAGGCACTCACACCATGTCCCAAAGGTCCCACAAGATTTGAATCAACCAATTGAACTGTGGTGTCGGTAAGAGTAATAGCTACTGCTCTTGTCCGGTCCACTCTGGTGCTTCCGGAGGTGGCGGTGGAGCAGCGGTCCAAGCACCCTGGACTTGTGTCGTACCACAAGGGCGAGACGTGCTCCGTGTCTCGTTCCCCTTTTTCCGACAATCACTGGTGTTATGATTATCTTCCCAACACTGCACACACCATTTCTTTTGCTGTGAGCCTGGAACATGACATTGTGATTTAATATGTCCCATCCTGCCACAATTAAAACATCTCCTAGCTTGCCTCCCGTTATTATTTTTACCTTGCACAAGCGGCTTCACTGCAGCTCCTACCGCGGCAGCCATAAAGGCAGTTTTTTCCTGATCAATCAATCATTCTTTCTGCCACCTCCAACAGCTGGACAGCTGATGACCCACGTGGCAGGAGGCTTAAAGCTTTCTTAGTTCTCTCATTAGCATTATCATAAGCAAGCATATCAAGAAACTTTGCTTTCATATCCTCATTCAGATCAGGATTAATCATGAGAGCGGCATGCAGTCTGTCTATAAATTTTGGATAAGATTCTATAGGTCCCTGTTCTATCCCCGTAAATGCTGGTGCTATTTTGTCATGATGGAGGGCAAAAATCGTTTTCAGAGCTAGTTCCTGCATTAATCGTAACACCTTGGGTTGGAATCCCACTTGCCACTAAGGGTTAGCGAAGGGGCGGGCACCTGTAAAGCATTTGGGCATTCACTCCAAACAGCGGATCCCCCTGCCGACGTGGCGTGGCCGCAGCAGCATGACTCGCTGCCTGCCAGCGTTGAAAAAACTGTATCTGCTGAGAAGCCGTTAACAAAGCTTGTGCAACCATACGCACATCGTATGGAGTTAATAAATTTGCTGTGAAAATATGCTGAATTATTGAGTTAGTATATGGAGATTTAAACCCATATTGTGTTACTGCTAATTCCGCTTCTTTGATTACTTTCCCGTCTAAAGGTTCCCACTCGTTACCCTGTGGTGTTACTATCACAGCAAATGCCATCGGCCCAAATTGCCCCTCTATAATTGCATCCCAAATGACTCCCCACCATCGACGTGTTGGATTACAATTACCACCCATGCCTCCCATTGGAACCAGCGGTGGTAACGGTCCCGCTGCTAATGTCTCCCCAGAGCCACTCTCCCCTCCTCCACCCTGTGAAAAAGGATTAATAGAGAAGGGAGATAGTGGCAGTGCTATAGGAGCAGGCTGTGCCAATTCTAGCATCCATGTCTCAAGTTGCTCCAATTTTTTCATGAGATCTTGCAGCTGTACATTCTCCAAACCACAGTGACGTTCTGCAGATGCCGATTGGGGTGATGGAGGCGTGGACAGAGGCAGAGGTGGAGAGAAGCTGTCCTCTGTCGAGACGTTATGCGTGCGTTCCGGGTATTTCTCTCTCCAACATGGACCAGGAGATTCAAGCGGTGGCAGATTCATTTCCTTTGGCTCTTGGCGCTTTAGCCGCACTGCTGCTACACACCATGCATCCCTGTCCTTTCTTTTGGCTTTTGGGAGCGAGGATCCCGAGAATGTCATAGCAGTAGCAGAGTCTTTTGCTCTAGCGCCTTCAACTTCTGCCGACAGGGCAGCAAAAGCAGAAGTGGTAGTTTGTCATTCTGCTTTCATCTCTTTCAGAGTTGCAGGAGCGGGCTGGAAACTAGGACCATGCGTGGCAATCAGTTAGCTGAGGGGAATGTGCTCGAGCTTGTCTAGACAACAATTAACATGATGAGGCATGTTTGCAGAGCACAGGGGAGCGGGAGACGGATGGCGCCAAGGAAAGGTAACACCTTGCGGTTAATTGCTGGTAGTTAACCACCAATCAGGGATTGCCTAGTATGCAAGGCTTAGCTTCAAGAACCAATTAGTTTAAAACGCGCAGCTTCTGAAAGTGTATAAAAACGCGTGCTTCTGTACAATAAATTGACATTTGCTTGCATCAAGCTGCGTCCCGTCTCTTCATTCGCTGCACAGAGTCTCTGGGATCAGCCTCCACACTGTGGAGAGCTTCCCCCTGCCTTTAGAGCCTGAGCTAATGTCCTCCCACAGTGCTGCGCCAACCTTTTCCTAAGTGTCTAGTTCAAAGCCTGCACTCACGGATCGGATTCATCCACGCTGCCGAGCCCACGACAGCAACCTCTTCAGGCTTCCCTCATCACAAGATAACCCTCTCTGAGAGAGGATATGTTGGAGGAGCTTCACCACTGCTGCTTCCTCTTTGCTCAGCGTGGACCCCATCTCCTCCCCGACCGCTCACCTGATCGGGGCAAGATTCCAACGGCTGTGCGCACGCATCTTCCCATGCAATGGGGCAGCACCTGCTACGGCCAGCTTCTTCTGCCCCCTCAAAGCCACCTCTGTGCTCCAGCAAGCATGGACAAGAGGGTCCCTGTTCGGGCGCCACTTGTTGACGCAGTAGGCTCAGGCACAACTTATACGACCAATGTGATCAAGTTAGTGCCATATTATTAATAGACTCACACCAATTTATACTCTACAGCTAAAAATGCACACACTACGCACGCTTTGTTATGTAAAAGGTGATCGGTTAAAACTACTCGTTCACACGCTCCCACCTCCCAAGTTGTTGGTCCCAGGGCGGTGCCAACACGCTGCTCCCCCCTTGTGCAGGCATCCTGTTTTTATCATCTTTCTGTCCAGCTCCCTTATCTCTCTGCGAATACACAGTTTCTTTGTCTCCCTTGGCCTTGCACATGTCCTTCACAACACCTGCAGCTTGTTAGAGCTGCGGCCTGTTATTACAACCAAGTTATTCGGTCTGGGTTGCTCATAATATGCCCGTTTTCTTCCAGCCACTCCACATTTTGGGTCTGACTCGACTTGCGTCGCCACAATTGGTTACCTCAACGTGCTGATGTGACCCCAATAAGGGGTATCATAAGGAGACCGTGAGACTGTGACCAGCGGGTTGCTGGGGAGATGGAGCCTGGTGAAGTGGAATAGCGCAACGGGACGGCTGCAGGGTCCTGGGAGACCCTGACACCAGAAAGGTGAGCCACCAGGGACATCACGGGGACAAATTTAAGGAAGATACCATGGTGCTGTCAGTGTGGAAGTTAAATGTTACAGAAGCATGGAACTACTTTAGATGGGCTGTGGTTAAGATGTATGCTATTGTGGGCCAAGAGACAAGGAGTAGAAGCATCCGCCATGACTGCTTTTAGTGTGTCGACCTGGGAGAATTTAGGATCGACACTGTTAGAAGCTGTGGCGAAAGGGGACAAAGAGGTGTCGGGGCTATGACTACATGGGCACTGCTTAGTGATGCTGGGGGGGGGGCTTGAAAAGTCAGCAAGACGTCAGCGGGGGTGTATCAGCCAGACCTCCCCTGGATCACCCTTCAGTCAACAGACAAGAGGGTGAGGTCGTGGGGGAGGGGTGAATCCAGGCCCCTTACCAGTCACCACTCCTCAATGTCCCAAAGCCCCCAGATCTGCCCAACAGTGTCGACCTATGTTCAGTAGTGATTCCGAGGATGAGGACGGCAAGCAGAAACCTCGGCGGACTGATGCCTGCCCCCCTGAGTCCCACCGACATTTATGGCAGCCCACACTCCCTCCTCCCCCAGCCTCTTCTCCCCTCCTGCCTGCCCCCTCTGCTCCTCCCCTGCCTACGCAGGGTGGAAATGCCAAAAATTGGGAATCATGTCCAGCTACGACAAGGTTATCAGTCAGAGGCAGTGATGAATGTGGTGGTGGTAGAAATCCAGTATCCAGTGTAATGGTAATGCCACGCGGCCCTCGGCAATTTTGGCAGGCTCTAAAAGATGGGTTACAGAAAGAGGGAAACTGGAATTTAGTAGGACATACAGGTAGACCGCTCCTTGATGCTACTACTCCTTCCACTGTTGCACTGCATGCATGTCCTGTTATAACAGGAGACGTGGCTGCTGGTAATCCCAAGGTTCATACAGCACCTGCTTGGAAAATAGTGCAGGACTTGCAAAAACCTGTTTCTCAGTACAGGGTGAATTCGCCGGTTACAAAGCAATCGTTACATTTGCTTACCATGGACACTTGGACTCCTTTCGATATTTCTCAGATGGCGCAGATCATTTTCCAACCTGTGCCACTAGCGGTCTTCCACGGCACATGGCGGGCAGCGGTGGAACAGCAAGGGCTGCAGAATATGAACCTTCCACAGGATGATCCCCGGGTTGGTAATGGGCCTGACGTGTTGATGGGTACTGGGCAGTATGCCAGCCCTCAACATCAGGCTCAGTGGTCCACCCTAGTGTTAGATCAAGTCCAAAATAACCAAGTCCATGTTGGTGTTTTTGATGCAGACTGTACAGGTCAAATATGTGCCTGAGTTTCTGCAACTGTGCCTCCTGGGAACATTCCAAAAAATACACGCCTTGCTCAGCTTGTGCCTTTTGAGAGTTTTGTTCCCCAAACAGAGCCTAGACAGCAGGGTGATGAAGGATTCACCTCCCCTGGAATACCTCAAGTGTCTTGGACACAAGAACCATCTCCACAAGGACCCAACATGACCTGCACTCTGGCGTTGTCGGGAGGCACTCCTGCACAAGTGAAGTTGAGCCGTCTTCTGGATACCCGAGCAGACGCAACTGTCATATCGAGAAAGGACTGGCCACCTCATTGGCCTTTGGTAAATAACGCAGCGGGAGATGTAGGTCGGGGGGGCGTGACTACAAGCTACTTGCCTGTAAAACCTATACAGATCAAAACACAAGAAGGACAGACTGCCTCCGTCCGGCCATACGTTACCACCACAGCACTCACTCTGTGGGGCCGAGATTGTCTAGGACAGTGGGGAGTTTGGATCACTACGGGTTTTTAACTGGGGCCACTGTACTGCAGGCAGTGAAACAGCCTCCCCTTGGTCTACTTGGCTGACCGACAGACCAGTATGGGTAGGTCAGTGGCCCCTGCCCCAGGAAAAGCTGTGTGCCCGGCATGAGTTACTTAAGGAAAAATTAAACACGGGCCACACTGAAGAGTCACATAGCCCGTGGAACAGCCCTGTGTTTGTGATGAAAATGATTTCAGGTAAATGGCGATTGCTGCTTGACCTGCGTAAAGTCAATGCAGTGATGGCCCCTGTGGGGGCCTTGCAGCCGGGATTGCCGTCTGCCACCGTGATACCAATGGAGTGGGACATTGTAGTTATTGATCTGAAAGACTGGGTTTTTTACCATTCCTTTAGATCCAGAAGACAAAGCCAAGTTTGCCTTTACAGTAGCAACTAGAAATAACTCTGAGCCCACAAAAAGCTACCACTGGACTGTGCTGCCTCAAGGCACGAGAAACTCGACAAGCATTTGTCAGTGGTTTGTAGCCCAAGCCCTGAGCTCAGTGACAGACAAATACCAAGATGTTTACGGTTATCATGGCATGGATGACATTTTGCTAGCAGCACCATCAAAAGAGCTGCTGGAGACAGCTGAGAAGGATGCCAGGCACAGTTTAGCAGAGTTTGGGTTGATTGTAGCTCCTGAAAAAGTTCAGAGACAAGAGCCCTGGAAGTATCTGCGCATGAATGTGCTGAAGAGAACCATGTCTCCACAAGCTATCAAACTGAAACTGGACGTAAAGACCTTGAATGATGTCCAAAAGCTTTCAGGAATGCTGAATTGGCTACAGCCTTATATAGGCCTTAGTAATGAACAAATGCCACCTCTGTTGGAACTTTGAAAAGGAGACACAGATCTTTTAGCCCCAAGGCCTTTAACGCCTGCAGCCTTGGCACTTGTGAAAGAAGTCAAACAGCTGATCTCTGCACGATGTGTTGCATATAGATCGCACGCTTCCTTTAAGTGCTTTTCTTTTAAAGGACCAATCTTCTCCTTATGCTATGTTGGCCCAGTGGAACCAGGCTTGGGAAGATCCACTGCATGCACTTGAATGGTTGGTTTTGCCTTTGCAAGTATAAGCAAAATAAAAGGGTTTTTTCTCAGTGCCCATGCCTGCAGGTTGGGCTCTCCTCCCAAAGCGAAGCTCAGGAACAGGCTGCAGGAATTCTTCCCTGAATAACATCTGTGAGCTTGGGTTCCCCATGGCTCAGGGGAGGAGGGCATGGGGCAACGCGTTAGGGCATGGGCCTGTGTTGAGCCTTGGCGTGTGGGGGCCCAGTGCCCATGGGAATGGTGGGTGACCAAGAGGGATGTGCCTGGGACCATCTCCCTGGGCTTTCAGGCACCGCTGCCCTGCACAGCAGCACCGCCTGCTCAGGGCCATGCCTGAGACCACATCCCTGGGCAAGAGCAGGTGTCTCTGTGGATGCCCCAGCTGGGGCAGGCTGCTGTGTCCCTGGTGCAGCAGGAGGTGCCTGGGGAGCCCCCAGGCCAGCAGCCTGGTGCTGGGGACAGGGACTGGCCCCGAGGGGCTGCCAGGAGTGGGCAAGCAGGGTCCCTGTGAGAGAGGAGCAGCAGACAGAGGGAGGCAATGGCCTCTGTGTCCTCATGCCATGGCTGGTGCCAGCCCTGGGGCTGACTGGCAGGAGGAGACCCCTCTCTGCCCACCAGCATCTCCTGTGCCCTTGTGATGGTCTATGGCCATGGGGTGAGTGCCCAGAGCTCTGCAGCCCCCTTTGGGTGGGCACTTGCATGGGGCCAGCCCCGCGTGGGCTGCTGTGTCTGCCTGGGCTGGGGAGAGGGCAGGGGAGGTGGGCAGAGCTGGGGGGGGGGGGGGCTGGGAAGGGCCAGGGAGAGGGAAACACCAGTGAGAGCTCAGCTGTGTGGGTGTGCAGGGTGGGGGCACACAGCAGGGTGTCCTGGTGCAGACCCAGGGGTCATGGTGAAGCAAGCAAGGCACCAAAGGAGCGGGACTGAGGGGCCAGATCTGTGCCGTGTTCCCTGCACACCCTCAGAAAGCTGCAGAAGGGAAATTTTCCCCACAAATTCCCAAACACTGCTCATTTCCAAGCCTGGTCATATACCCCAGCCCTCATTAGGGACCACTGCTGCATGGTCACCTCTGTCCTCCTCCGTTGCCCAGTGATACCCAACTCCATCACCATTTCTAAATATAAAGGGAGCCACTTTCCTACTGACACTTGTTACACACAAGTCCCATAGCTCTTGCCACAGTTGGTCTCTCAGTGAAGGCCATAGTCAGACACCTCCAACAAGATCATGTTCTCATGGCATGGTGTTCTAACAAATATTGATTGAGATCCCACCAGCTGGCCTGGGTCCAGCGCTCCAGTCTTTCTCTCAGAACAATTTCTCAAATAATACTCTTGCTCTCTCAGCCTCCCTTTGCCCATAATATGCTCCAGGTCCCAACCATCCTTCTGGCCTCTGTAGGACTTGCTGTGATGTGTCAGGGTCTTTCATCTGCTGGGAGCCCCATTGTGGGCTCAGCAGTCCTGATGTGGTCCTGTGGTGGGTTAACCTGGGCCAGTGGTGAGACAACCATCACTTGTTGTCAGCTGCACTGACTCAACAGGACAAAGGGAGAAGTTAAACCAGCAATGCTCATGGGTCAAGATAAAGACAAAGAGATCTCTTAACGATTCTTTTCATGGCCAAAGAAGTGTCGTCTTTTCCACATGCCACACAAAGATGTGTGGCAAAGATCAATTTATTGCCAATTAAAAAAGTGTTTGGATTGTGAAATACTATGCAGGAGAAACAATGGCAGAGAAAACCTGGCTTTTCTGGGGGAATCAGTGTCCTTGGTGTCCACTGGATATGTAAGCAAGGATGCCAGAAGTCCAGGGGCTTGTGGGCAAGTTCCCCAGACTAAACAGGTTGCCCACTCTGATGTTCACCTGCACCTGGAGTCCCTAAAGAGGACAAGCTGCTCAGGGATGTGAAGAGCAGTGCCAGTCTTGGTTGTAGTGACTATGAAATTGTGGAGTCTCTGATGCCCAGGTAAGTGGGGAAGGAGAGCAGCAGAGCAAAGCCCTGAGGCAGAAGGGAAGGAGAACCTGGCCTGCTGAGGGCACTGGCAGGTGGGATCCCATGGGGGCAGGGCCCTGAGAGCATCCCTAGGCCTTCCTGGCCCTGACCAGCCTCACCTGGGGCCTCCACCCAAAGCTTTGTCCATGGCTTCGGGGGGCCATTGAAGCCAGGCAAGAGATTCAGCCCCAGCATGATCTATGCCGTAGGTGTGCAGGTCACCTTAGAGAGGCGTGTGGGTCTCCTTAGGGTCACAACAACAGGCACAGCTTTGCCTGCCCATGGACCTTGTTGGTTCGGAATGTCAGCATCACTTCCCAGCATATTCTGAATGGGGTTTGCCAAAGATATGAAACCGTGGCCCTCCAAGTCCTGGGGACTTTCTGTTGCCTCCCTTCCTTCCTCAACTCCCTCCGAATTATACACATCTTCCTTGCTGTCAAGGCTTGTCTCTGGCCAAAAGCCCAGCAGCCACCCAGCCGCTCCCTCCCCGCTTCCCTCCACAGTCAGGGCCCAAAAATGAACACAGTCACGGACAGGGGGTCTAACGAGGGATGAGCGTGGGGACACAATCACTTCCCTCACTCTCTTGGCAAGGCACTTCTTCGTACGCTCCAGGGCCCTGCTGGCTGCCTCTGCTACCAGGTCACGGGCTGGGATTGTGTTTTGCCTTCTGTCCCCCAGCACCACCAGGGCCTTTTCTGCACAGACACTGCCCAGCCAGGCAGGTCCCAGGCCCTGCAGCTGCAGGGTGTTAGTCCATGCGAGGGAGGTGCAGGCTCTGCCCTTGGTCCGTCCTGCATCTGTGCAGCTCCTGACAGGGCGGCCACCCCACCTGCCAGGGTTCCCCTCCATGGCATCCCTAGGGCACAGGGATGCTCCTCTCAGTTTGGTGCCACCGACAGACACTGTGAGAGTTGCCTCCACTGGGTCATGTGTACAGCTCTTAAACTGTAAGCAGGAGAGTCCCCTGTGCTGCCCACACTGCCCCAGTATGTCCCAGTGGCCTCCAGGTGGGGTGTGAGCCCTTCCCCACTGCTCTCTCAGCCTGACCATCCAGCTGGTGTTTTACTCATCTCTTTCTGTTCGCACCCAGAGTGGCATGGCCTCACTCGGGCAGAACACTGAGGGAGACCATGACAACAGTT
Source organism: Falco biarmicus (assembly GCF_023638135.1). Classification (NCBI taxonomy): domain Eukaryota; kingdom Metazoa; phylum Chordata; class Aves; order Falconiformes; family Falconidae; genus Falco; species Falco biarmicus. The sequence goes on along the minus strand of NW_026611833.1, from coordinate 2,395,072 downwards.
TTGCTGAAGCTGAGGGAAATGACATCCACTGTGGAGCTCCTCACGCACAACTGCAGGCTGTCAGGTTGGTGAGGCAGGAGTTACCCTTGGAAAATCCACCTGGACAGTTACCCGCTCAGGTGCCAGAAATGTCACCCAAGGCGACTCTAACTGGTGGCACACCCCTCACCATGGGGGTTTGAGCAGCCTGTGGTTCCCCGAGCTGCACTTATGGACTCCTTCCAAGACAGATGCAACACTTACTTGTCCTTTCTCACAAGTGACCTCTGCCAATTCAAGGAGCTTTCAAAAGCGATACCTCAAGGAAATATTGATTTTATACCAGAACTTCACCATTATTATTAGTTATACTACGCCCTTATTTTCTCTCATCTTTAACATATTTGCACCTGAGCAGGAGACAGTGACGGCTTCTGGAGTCATCTTTTCAGCAGACTGTCTCAGCAAAGGCTCTTTCAGTTATTCATCTGTTTTCTCCTCCCTTTACTCTTTGGTCTTTTCGGTACCTCTCACCTGTGCTGCTGTTTTTACTTCAGGAAGGAAAAGCTTGCATGTCTTCCTGCAGCCGAACTGTCTCCTTACCCAACTCTCCCCTTGTGTTTAGATCTATATTTCTGTATCTAGCACCTAAAAGATTTCTCATGAGAGTGTCCCTTGCGGAAAGGCACCTCATCAGAGACAGCTTGGACTCGGCATATGCTTGTGGAGGGTGTTGGCTTATTTATGCCACTTGATCATTCTTCACAGTGCTTGCAGATTTGAATAATTCTTCTGTACCTGTGTGCAGCCAGTCCTCTAAGGCAAATTGGTGGGGATGGTGCAGAGGAGCTGCAGCACCCACCTGCAGAATTGAGGGGAGAAGTCTGACGTAAGGAGAAGGGATGTGAGTCCCAGGGGACAATGAGAAAAAGGGTGGTCTTGGGGACAGTCAGAGCAAGGTTGTCCATCCGGTGTCAGACCTCAAAGAACTGCGTTTCCTACCAGTCCAGATATCCTGAGGAGATCCTCTGCATCATTATCACTTGGAGATTGCTGCTAGAACCTCCTCTCTAACCTAAAAAGTAGCAAAATATAACCTATGAAATAAAAAATACTTATTTTGAAGTGCACTTTGAAATCCTCTCTCTTACCTACATGAATGGAACAGATTCAATTAGCTGCACAGGTCTTCAAGACTTGAAGGAAATGAGAAAAGCAAATACCTCATTAGGGCCTTGGGGGCTCCTGCCATGAACCTGAGCTACTGAGAGCAGACTGAACCAACCACTGAAGGAATGTAAGTCAGAAGCAGCACTGAAAATACCTTCAAACATTGATGGGTCCCGCTGAGGGCCATTGCTGACAAAGCGTCCCCATGGACTCGTTAGAGTAGCTAATTAGAGGCCAGAACTGCAGGTAGGCAAAGGTACTGTGTCGGTGGCTGTAATGCTGCAAAACACATTTAGGTTTTTTTATGAAGCAGAAAGACCAAGCCCTGACCCCCAGGCTCTTGGAGGGCAGAACATAAGAGCCTCCAAATCGAGTTCTATGTCACAGGCCTTGGTGGGAGAGGCAGCTGCCATTGCCAGGGGGACAGAGGCCTCAGCCCCCAGCTGGGCCATTCAGCCTTGCTGCAGCCCTGGGCCATCTCCACTGCAAGTTGCCTTACACTGTCCATGTGGCACCTCTTTCCACTCTGGGGGTTGGCATCTTCCTTGCTTTCCCACCCAGCCCTCACACCTGCATTTTCCTGACTTTTCTGAAGTTTCTCCCCTCATCCCTGCTTCTTCCTTGAGACTTAAAGCCATGGGACAAGCCAGGCTGCCTCTGGGTGAACTCTGGCATCAGAGGGCAACCCTCAGAGGGATATTTCTTTTTCCTCACATCCAATCTTACCCTTCCAAGCAGCACTTTGCGGAGGTTTTCTCTTCCTGTCGCTATCAGGAATCACTCCCTTATCTCTGACACCCCCCTTCAAGCAGGTGCATGCTATTACTGTGGTGCCCTGAGGCTCCACTTTGCCAGTATCAAGAAGCCCAGGACCTTCAGTCTCTCTCCACAGGCACCAAACTCAATCCAGGCAGGTATCCTCCACAGCCTCTCCACTTTTCCCCCATTCCTCCAGAATGAGAAACCTCAAAGCCCAGGCACAGATAACCTGGATGTGGCCACAACAGTGCTGTGTCAAGGGGGATGATGCTGAGTCAAGGGGGATGATGAATCCCTTGTCTGGGTGGCCACCTATGGTGAAAAGCTCCAAAGAATCACCAAAGGAGGACAGTCAATGGCCAGGGAGCAAAGGGAAAGGAGAGGTGAGCTGCTTGCATGGGAGGATACAGGGGTGGTCAAGGAGAAGCAATTGTGCGTGGGAAAGGAGGGAAAAGTTGGGAAAGGGTGAAGAATAGGAATCCATAGGAACCAGCCAAGCAGCCCTGCATCTGAGCAGCAAAGCTTGGAGTGGGAAAAGAACATCGCAGGTCATCTGACCAACTTTCTGATTGGCTTCAACAGCCGCTGGAAACCTGAGTGATTTCCCTGCCATCATGAAGGCAAGATCCATGGTGGATGGAGATCCAGAGTCATTCATGCTGGAAGGGACCTCCGGAGGTGTCCAGGCCTACATGCTGCTCAGAGAACGATCAGTTATGGGGTTGAAGCAAGTAGCTCAGGCTTTCCTTCAAGTGGGGCTTGAAAAGCTCCAAGGATGGACATGGCACAAGCTCTGTGGGACATCTGCTCCACTGCTTGACTGTTCTTCATGGGGAAGGACATTGTCTTCCCTTGCTTCAGCTGATGCCCATTGGCCCCCACACTCCCATCATGCACAACAGGCAAGAACCTGGCTGCCTTTTCTTGCTGATATGGCCCAAGAAGATCTGGGAAGGCTGCTATTAGGTGTCCCCAAAGCCTCCTCTTCTCCTGGCTTTGCACCTTTCAAATAAGGCCCATGGCATCCTGGGCTGCATTAGGAAGAGCACTGCCCAAGGGTTGGTGGAGGTGATCTTTCCTCTCTACTCAGCCCTGCTACAGTTTGTCTTGTTGACTTGCTCTTGATTTCTACTTTACCAGTGTCACCCATACTTGACAGAAAGGTGCTGTCCACATTTTTCACCATTCCTGCCTTGTCTTTTGTTCAAAACAAGTCCAGCAAAGCATTTGTGCCATGTTGGTCAGGGATCATTGCTGCGATGGAGAGACGGGACGCAGGGTGATACAAGCAAATGCCAATTTATTGTACAGAAGCACGAGTTTATATACACTTTCAGAAGCTGCGCGTTTTAAAAAGATTGGTTCTTGAAGCTGCACGTTTTAAACAGTTGGTTCCTGAAGCTGCGCGTTTTAAACACTTGGTTCCTGAAGCTAAGCCTTGCATACTAGGCAATCCCCGACTGGTGGTTAACTACCAGCAATTAACAGCAAGGTGTTACCCTTCCTTCACGGCATCCGTCCCCCACTCCCCTGTGCTCTCTCAGCATGGCTCATCATGTTAGTTTTTGTGTCTATTCACACTCCTTGTCTTCCCAGGGTTAGTGACCTACAAGCTCGAGCACATTCCCTTCAGCTAACTGATTGCCACGCATGGTCCTGATTTCCAGCCTGCTCCTGCAGATCATCTTCCAGTTTCCCTTCAACCAAGGCCTTCAAGTAAAGTTCCCTTTCTCTAGCGGTCTAAAGGAGATGTCGTTCTCGTTCTAACCTTCATCAGGAGGTTGAGAGAATCTGAGCAGAAGCCCTTTGCACATGGAGGAGTTAGTGATGAGTGTCACAGAAAACCTGAGCAGGCCTGTGCTGTGCTCCATGTACCTCTTGGCCTTCAGGCTGAGCTGTGCTGAGTGTGTCCCTGGGTTGCAGAACAAGCCATATTGGAAGAAGAAATCTGCAGGAAGCTGCTGGTGAATGGCCAACCGCACGCCCTTACCTTTGGCTGAGGCTGCAGTTACCAACTCCCAAGTGAACATCTCCTCTTAGAACACGAGAAGTGATGACTAGAATGGGTTTCCCTGGCAGAAAACACTTCAAGAGCTGACAGGAGCAGTGTGGGATAAGCCTTCTGCAGGCAGGATCTGCACCACTTGCTGCACCACTCTCCCAACGCTGGAAACTCCGTGTTCCCGGCCTCGGAAGGGACGGCATACAGCTGACACGATTGTCTCTGTGTGTAGAGAGTTGGCTCTAGCCAAGGCCAATTGAAATGACACTTTGTCTCAGAGTCCAAGTGCCTTTCTTACTGCAGCCATAACCAGCTGGGCTGCTGATGGCCAATCCCCCAAGGAAACTGGAGACTCCAGGGACCTCAAACTCGCCTTCATGGCCACGTGCCTCCTATGAGCTTCTCAGATGTAATGGGTGTCATAATGATAGCCCAGATCATCAGCCTGCTTGTGGCCTCGGTTACTCCTTGGTCAGCGGTTCCTGAATTGGAGAAGGCAGTGATAAAGAGATGCACAGCAATGGAAGAGATGGCCAAGGACCCTGCAGGTGCCATGAAGGCTTTGCAGGAAGAAGTGTGAGAAATAGCCCCTATAGCTGTGCAAAATGGAATGGCGTTAGATATGAAGGTGGTGTCTGAAGGCACAGTCTGTGCTGTTCTTAATACCAGTTGTTGCATATACGTAGATCAAAGTGGGAGAAATTCTACAGATATATGTGTAAAAAAAATTTGGACACATCCTATTATTTGTCGTGAGTTCCAGAAAGTTCGCACCTTCTATGAAATTGAAGACATTTGGAATAGCCTGACGTCCTGGTTTCCTGATTTACAGCTATGGATTAAGAAGTTCATCTCCAGATACCTTTCTCCTCTTTCTCTTTGATCGCTCCAATCCATTTTACCTATGTAGCTTGTGCTTTAAGGTTCAGAGAGGAAAATTTGGACTGTCTTTCAGTAGTGTCTCTAATATTCCCTATGGGCAACTCTTCAGTAGTGGCAATAGACCTCATGGGGATTTGCTTGAACTAACAATTATACAGCTGAGAAATGTATTTTTTATTTATTAATTTCTATCCCACTCCCCCCCACACACACACACGATAATTAATCCCTCTTTTATTCCTGCTTACACCCTGTTCTCTAAGAAAAGCAGGCAATAATTACTGCCAAGAATTTGCTATATTCAGCTGCAGAGTTGGTTGAAGATCTGATGTAAAGTGATGTAAGTCTCATGGGGCTGAAGACAAAAATATTGAGGCTGGAGAGCTGGGGAGCAAGGCTGTCCATGCAGTGATTAGCTCCAGGGACTGCTTTTCCTACTTGTCCGCACCTCCTCAGGAGACACTGTGCATCAATAGTAATTGGAAAAGCCTTCTATCCTTTCCCCAAAGTGCTCATTACCTGCCTTTCTCTTTCACTGTACAGCTGAAACTTATCTCATTAAGTGTAGGAGCCAAACTTGAAGACCAGATGTCCCTGATGGAGGAGACAGGGCTTGTCAGGGCGTTCTCCCTCGTCATGAGCCCAGGGTGTCTGTGGTGCTCTGGACTTCAGGTGTTCAGAGGAGCCTGAAGAAACCTCTCAAGATCACCAAGTCCGGAGCAAAGCCCACAGTCCCTGGAAGCGTTAATGGGCCCCACTGAGGGCCATGGCTGAGAAAGCCGCCCCATGGCCTTGTTAGAGCCCGTCCTTGGGGGCTGTGAGTGCAGGAAGGCAAAGGCGCTGTGCAGGCAGCTCTGCTGCTGAGCAAAGCCTTGGCTTGCTTGATGAAGCAGAAAGGCCAAGCCGTGACCTGCAGCCTGTGGGGAGGTCAGTGCTGTCCCTCACAGAGGGCTCAGGGCTCTGCCTGGGCACCATGGAAGGTGGGCATCCAATGCCCAGTGAAGGACAGCAATGGCACAGCGACTTCCAGCTTCCCCATGGGGCTGCAAGGAGGCAACGATGCCCCCGTGCCGTGAGGACATCATGTCTTGACATGACCCTCAGAGGCAGAGACAGCCGCCACAGCCAAGGGGACACAGACCTGTGTTCTACTGGTGCCTTCCAGCCTTGACAGCACCCTTTGCCCTCTCCACCACAGGCTGTCCTACATGGTTGGAGCCCTGCCCCTGTTTCCCTGCAGGCTGTAGGCACCATCTCGCTGCCCTGCCTTGCTCTCACCCCAACATTGCCATACCTTCGCTGAGGTACCTCCACTCTCACCGGCTGTTCCTTGAAACACAAACCATGGGCTGATCCAGGCTCCCTCTGGCTGAGCTCTGGCACCGCAGCAGGACCCTTGCAGTGACGGTTCTTCCTCCCGATAGCCACTCTCCATTTGCAACATTACACTTTGTGAAATCTTTTCCCCTCTCCTCTTTCTTCCCACTACCCAGAAAGGCTTTACCACCTCAGGAACTGCCCTCCAAGCAGGGAACATAACTCAATAGCTATTTTTGGTGGTCTTTCCCCTCAAAAAAGTGAAGTCACCTCCACATGGTCTTCTAAACCACATGGCTGCTGCTGGCCTTTTAGCTTCTCCCAGAGACGTGACCAAGCCACATGCCTGCTGCTGTCCTCTCATGTCCACAGGCAAAATGGACATGACAGCCTGTACCCCAGCCCTTCTCCTGGATGGGGCCTATGGGGTCCCTTGGCAGAGGGACTGTCCCAGCCACGTTCCTGATGCTGGCCTGTCACCTCCAGAGACAGAACTGACCTCACAGGCCCCTTCACAGCCAGGCATGTCCTCCTGCATGAGGAGTTCCTGAGAATCAGCTGTCCTCCTCATAACACACCCCTCTGTCACCCTCATTCTAACCCATGACCTGGCCACAGAAAAGCAGCCTTGTTTCTTTCAGATTTTTCAAATGCATTTCCCACAAGCCATTTGAGTGGAGAAACATTCTTCACATGAACTTCCGTAGTTGTGTTGACATACACATGATATATGATCTTTCATATATATGGCTTTTTTTTCCAGGTTGGACTGACCGCTGGAGATCATCGAATCCAGCCCTCCAACTGAGGCAGGGTCAGCTAGAGCAACTTGCTCAGTAACTGGTCTAGCTCGGCTTGCAATATCATAGAAGCATAGGAACAGAGAATCATTTAGGTTGAAAAAGACCTTAATGATAATCAAATCCAACCGTTACCACAGGACGGCCAATCCCATCACTAAATCATGTCCCGAAGCACTGCATCTATGTACTTTTGAAACACCTCCAGGGCTGCTGATTCCCCCAGCTCCCTGGACAGCCTGTTCCAATGCCTGACCATCCTTGCAGTGAAGATGTTTTTCCTCATATCCAATCTAAAGCTCTCTTGGTGTAAATTGAGGCATATTCCTCTTGTTCTGTCACTTCTTACCTGGGAGAAGAGACCTACCCCACCTTTCAGGTCTACAACCCAACCTTTCAAGTCTACAACATCCTTTCAGGCAGAAAGATCCCCCCTGTGGTTCCTCTTCTCCACACTGTACAACCTAAGTCCCCTCAGGTGCTCTTCAACAGTGCAGGGCTCCAGACCCTTCACCACCTTTGTTGCCCTTCTCTGGACATACTAAAACACCTCAACATTACTGTTGAAGTGAGGGGCCCAAAATGGAAACACAGTGTTCAAGGTGTGGCTTCAGCAGTGCCGAGTACAGGGGGTCCATCACTGCCCTGGTCCTGCTGGCCACACTGTTTCTGATAGCAGACACGATGATATGGGCCTTCTTGGCCACCCGGGCACACTGCTGGCTCATGCTCAACCATCTGTCAACCTGCACCCTCAGGGTACTTCCCCACCAGGCTGCCTTCCAGCCACTCTGGCCCAAGCCTGTAGCGTTGTGGGGGGCTGTTGTGACCCACGTACAGAACTGGCACTTCTCCTGGTTGAACTTCATACAACTGGACTCATCCAAATGATCCAACCCGTGCAGATCCCTCTGCAGAGGTTTACTGCCCTCATGGAGATCAACACTGCCACCCAATTTGGTGTTGTATGCAAACTCACTGAGGGTGCACTCAAGCCAGATCATTAATAAAGTTCTGAAGCAGGACTGGCCCCAACACTGAGCCCTGGGGAACACCACTCCTTATGGGCCGTCGTCACCCGAATTCACTCCATTTACTCCCCCTCTTGGGGCTTGGCTGTCCAGCCAGCTCGAACCCAGCGTGGAGAACACCCACCGAAGCCATGAGCAGCCAGTTTCTCCAGGAGAATGCAGTGGGAGATGCAGCCAAAAGGCTTTCCTAAGGTCCAGGTAGACAGCATCCACAGCCTTTCCCTCATCCACTAGGCAGGTCATCTTGTCCCAGCAGGAGATCAGATTCCTCACAAAGGACCTGCCTTTCATACATCCATGCTGGCTGGTCCTGACCTCCTGGTTATCCCGAACCTCCCTCCTACCCTTCTTGTAGGTGGGCAGCACGTGACTAACATTCAGCCTTCTTGGACCTCCCCAGTTAGCCAGCACTGTTGAAAGTCATCGCTGTGGTGAGGCAATAGAGAAACAGACCAATGATTTTCAGAGTGTCCCTGCATCACGGGATGTCCATGGTCAAGGACACAATCAAAAGCACAGAGGGGCTGAGCTGGGCTCTGTGAGCGCTGGCAGGGAAGAGCCCTGGGGCCAGAGAAAGAGCAGCTGGCAGGGACAGCTGCAGGCAGCAGAGCCCTGGGCAGGGAGGGGGGGAGATGCTGAGGGGGACCCTGATGCAGGGCAGATAGGGGCACCTCCTGGCCATGGTCTGCCGTGCAGGTGCCTTCCCTGAGCAACACACCTCTGCTCTCCTCTCCCACCCAGCACAGCCTTTAGACCGTTGGTTCCATGTGTTTCAACAGCTCCGGGTCCAGCAGAGCAGCAGGAGGGATGAAGTGCATCTCTCCTGCTGCCACGGTGCCATTTCTCGCTGAGCACAGCCTGAGGGTGACTGCCCTGCACTGCTGCTGTGTGGGAGGTGGTGTGCCGGGCTGGGAAAGGGGAAGGAGTTCCCGAGTGTCCCTTTGTCTCTCTCCTGGCCTTGCTCAGATGCTATTGGCATTGCAGGCAGGCTCTCTGGCAAGAGGGGTTTCAGCTGCCGGCTCAGGCGCAGAGCTTGTGGGTCCTCCTGTGCAGACATGTCCTCAGCAAGGAGGTGTCCCAGCTTTCCCCAAACCTGTGATGCTGTGGGCAATGCAGTCTGTGAGGCTGGGGAAGGAGCTGAGTCTCCTGCAAGAACTTGCCATGGTCAAGACACTTGACTACCTACTTCGGGTGTCCACCCAAGCTGTATGTGCCTGCCAGGGCACACAGTGAGCCCTGGGTGTCCTTGGATAGCAGTGTGGTGCTGAGCCTTCGGTAAGGGATGAGGCATTCTGTTCTCTGCAGTGGATCCCTCTGCTCTCAGCAGTGCCTGGCTGCTTGTCAGGGTAACATGGCAGTGTGATCACTCTCCATCTAAGAAAGGAGCAATTGCCGGGCAGCTGGGAAGGAGAGGGATGGAGAGAGCAGAGTCCCTGCCTCTGCCCTAAGGCACAGACAGTGCCCTTGCCTCTCAGCACTCACTCTGCTCTCCCTGAGCACAGCACAAAGCCCTCCTGACCTGACTCTGGCCATGGCCGTTGCTCAGCACGGGCAGAGCCGATGCTGACAGGCCCTTCTGCGCTGGGAGCAGTTTGGGCTGAGCCAGTGCAAGGCCAGGACTGGCCCCTGCCCCCAGGGTTCCCATGAAGCCCCTGCTGCAGAGCAGGGCTCACTGCTGGGCAGCCAGCGGGCACAGCCCCTGCTCCTCACAGCACACTCGGCCAGCACTCAGCACAGCTCCAGCCACGGCTCGGAAGGGAGCTCTCCTAGGAACGGCAGAGGGGGGGACATGGGGCAGCGGGGGCGCATCTGGGAGAAACGGCTTTCACTTGGCTTAACAGAAGAATTGCCTGACTTGTCACTACTTTTCCTCCTTGAGCAGGTTCCCATGCCCAGAGGCAGCAGATGTCCAACAGCAGCTCCATCACCCACTCCCTCCTCCTGGCATTTGCAGACACGCGGGAGCTGCAGCTCTTGCACTTCTGGCTCTCCCTGGGCATCTACCTGGCTGCCCTCATGGCCAACGGACTCATCATCACTGCTGTAGTATGTGACCACCACCTGCACACCCCCATGTACTTCTTCCTCCTCAACCTCTCCCTCCTCGACCTGGGCTCCATCTCTACCACTCTCCCCAAAGCCATGGCCAACTCCCTCTGGGACACCAGGGACATCTCCTACTCAGGATGTGCTGCACAGCTCTTCCTGATTGTCTTTTTCCTTTCAGCAGAGTGTTCTCTCCTCACCGTCATGGCCTATGACCGCTCCGTGGCCATCTGCCAGCCCCTGCACTACGGGACCCTGCTGGGCAGCAGAGCTTGTGTCCACATGGCAGCAGCTGCCTGGGCCAGTGGGTTTCTCTGTGCTGCGCTGCACACGGCCAATACACTGTCACTGCCGCTCTGCCACGGCAATGCCCTGGGACAGGTCTTCTGTGAAATCCCACAGATCCTCAAGCTCTCCTGCTCACACACCTACCTCAGGGAAATGGGGCTTATTGTGGCTGGTGCCTCTTTATTCTTTGGGTGTTTTGTTTTCATTGTTCTGTCTTACATGAAGACCCTGGGAGGATAAGGAGGGTGAATAGATAACAACCAACAGAATGAGTCTGGCCGAGAAAAGATAAGAAGATGAGGAACAGATGGTGCCAAGGGGAAGTAACACTTTGCTGTTAATTGATGAGTGTAAAAATTTACTTAAAGTGTCCTTTGTTTGTAGTTAACCAAACAGGGATTGCCTGGTATGTAATGCTTAGCTTAAGTGACAGAGAAGGGGGGGGTAAGAGATAGGGTAGAGTTTAACCATTATGATAGTTTGCTTAGCTGTTTAGGGTAAAGTTGTAAGATTTAACGATTGTAATAGTCTGCTTAGCTGTTTAGGGTAAAGTTGTAAGATTTAACGATTGTAATAGTCTGCTTAGCTGTTTAGGGTAAAGTTGTAAGATTTAACGATTTTAATAGTCTGCTTAGCTGTTTAGGGTAAAAGTTGTAAAGTTTAATGACTATGATAGTCTGTTTAGCTGTTTGCCAAATCTTACAGGGTTTGCTTGGGTGCTGTGATAAGGTGTACGGGAGTAAAGGGCTTCATGACCATATAAGTCCAGCTTTATGACCATATAAGTCCCAAGAAAGATTACAGCCTTGCAAGAACAAGCCAAAGCCGGTTCTGCGGTTTGGACAAAGAGCAGGACGTTACTGAGCCTGCGCCAGGTGTGGGGGCAACTAGCGGTCACGAGGAAGACTCACCTGCCTTCATCCTCAGGACCCCTGACGACCACCACCAGGGGACACTGCGCAAACTCAGTTGAGAGAAAAATATGGAAATGACTCGCAGAGCTAATTTTAATACAAAGCGGGAATAGGTAATGCATATGTATAGGCGTGTTACGACATAGTTATGAATATGTAATGAGTTGCCTTATAAAATCGCGCAAGTTTTCGCGCCAGGCGCGCACGATTTTTGGCGGGACTACCCCCGTGCTGCCCAGCGCTGATCAAACATACCGACTTTACAATCTTACGGATTGTGGAGTCCGTTTTCCGCGCGTCATGAGGAACCAATCTGTTTAAAGCACGCGACCTCTGATAACATAAATAAACTCGTGCTTCTGCACAATAAGTCGGCATTTGCTAGCATCAAACAGCGTCCCGTCTATCCATCGCAGCAAACTGGAGACCCCGACGTGATGGGTTTATGAACCGCCAGGCTGAGCGGCAGGCTGCAAGTCCCACAGAACGTTGAATGAGCTGCTGAAAGGAAGCAGGAACCGGCAAATGAAGTCCCTCTGGAACTGAGAGATGAGCTGTGGGAAACATGGGAATCAAGTGTCTTCCCCTGTGAGGGATGTATATGGACTCATAAAGGGTCTTCTAGTCAGATCCGGGAGCCCATGCCTCAGTCTCCCCAAATGGTGACCCCTATGGTGGTGTTCCCAAGCCTTGGAAGAATAAGGATGGAACTGGTCGATAAAAAAGCCAGCTCGTGGAAGAGGGCTGCGTTCCGGAGGAGACGGCTTGGCTGAACGATCGTCTTGCTGTCTGGACCAGGCGGACAACCTAAACCCCGAGGATAACACCTGTATGCATCGAGACAGGTGAGCAGCCAAGAAACTTTAGAGACTTGGAAAGAATGAAAGTGTGTACAGACAGCAGCCAATTGTATGATGCTGCCGTGGAGGGGAGCTCCGTGTCGGGAATGCATTTAACATCTTGGTGGCAAATTCTGACTACTCTTTGCCAAGTGTAGACTAATTCTACTAACGGTGCCAAAACAGAGGAGGCTGTAAATTCCACTGACAGCGAGACTCTTCTCAAGACACCATCAGCGATGGCGATTCTGTCCACACCTTCTCTGCCCAAAAAGCTTCCTCCTGTCACTGACTGCAGCGACCCTCACAACACAGGACCAAGCACAGGAACAGGACAACTCGGACAATGATTTTATTGACAATGATAAACCTTTTGATCCAGGTCCTATAGATCTGGAAAAGGAGCTAGACCTTTCCCCCATCCCCTTGTCTCTCCCGATTTATTGACTGTACTTTCGGGGAGGGTGAAAGGGGGTCTGAGGGATTGGTGGCAGGAATGCAAGTGGGAAACACTTCAGTGATGGGTTTGGGGAGTCGCTAGGGCATGTTCAGTATTTTGTCAGACAAATCAACCTGCAGAGTGGCAGCCTGTGCAATACGAGGCTGTTACAGAGTTAAGCAAAGCAGTGCGGGAAGGGAGGATTCATAATGCATTTGCTATGTCCCTTCTTGAAGTGATGGCAGAGCCTTATACACTCACACTGCATGATTGGAAGTTACTGCTTTGTATGGTACTAACTGATACAGTATATGATGTGGTTATCTGATTTTTGTGAGCTATGTGTAGTGGCCTTGACTGAAAACCTTAATCGGGGAATTGCTGTTAACTATGAGCAGTTGGCTGGAGCAATTAACTGTGCCGATTCTGTGACCCAGGCAAGGTATCCCAGGGACAACTGTTTGCAAATGAAGGAATGGCTATTAAGGCAGTCAGGGTGCGGGGGTCTTGCCACAGTCTTGCAGGGTCCTAGAGAGTCACTAACTTTAATACTAACTTGATTGATTGGCTTCAGAATATTTTGCAGCAAGTCGAACATCAGGAAGCTCAAGGGTTGCTTTTAAAACAACGAGCTGTGATAATGTCAATGAAAACTGTAAACGGGCAACTTTCACAATCGCAACCCCAACATGTGTCAAATGATTGTAACGCAGAACTCACAGCAGACTGTAATTCTCAGGCTGAGTTCTGGAATGCAGCATAACACATTTTTGCTTCTCTAATCTCTTCTGTAAGAATAGTACACGCTCTTAACTTGCTTAGTAAATTAGGCTGCTAGCTTGCTAATCAAAGTAATACCACAAATACTATTTTTTTCCTGGCTTATTAACGGATGTTGATTCTGTCCATCATATGTCGCTACAGAACCGAGTTGCTATTGATTTTTATTATTAGCACAGGGACACAAGTGTGAAGACTTTGATAGGATGTGTTATGTGAATCTGAGTGACCACTGTGAATTAATTTACAAAAGTATATAAAACTTAAAAGCCTTAAAACAAAGATCTGCAACAGAGCCAGGGGCGGGAGGCCTTTGGTCTCTTCTCACGGCTGGGAAACTTTGGGCCATGACTCAAAAGTATTACAGGATTTATTATAATTATCTTTAACCACCTTATTGATGTTTGCCTTATGTCTCACATACCTTTTTTTCCTGTATTCAGTGTTTAGTTGATTGTAACATAAATCAGGTCGTGGTCACCCAGCTACACACAACCTTTGCCTTGTCGCAATTAACAAGCAAAAAAGAGGAGGATAGAGACTGTCTGAAGAGAGATATAGGAGAGGAAGCTGGAGAATATTTGACCTAACAAGAGATGAGAGAACAGCTGGGTATTGTGAAGGAGACCAGGAAAGATAAACATGGTTATCTAGTGTGTAATAGGTGTCTGCACACTTGTAGAGATATACAGCTATGTAACTGCATAAACGATTTCTGCCCTGAGCCTGGTGGAGCATACAGCTGCGGTTTGTGTCCGGGCTCAGATGTAAATAGGGGCTTCTCTGTTATGGTAAAAGTGTTTCTCTTTGCATAAAAAAGAGAGGGAATGAAGGGAATGACCCCAGAGGTATGTTCAGAGAAGGCATGCGATGTTTCGAACTTTTTGACTGAACCAGTTCTTGTTTGGTGTGCCCTTCCACCTATGTATAAAGTTAATCCAAAAGAAGCTGATATTGTTTACACTTTGTCGATAATTGTCTTTCTGTAGATGCTAATGTAGTAGGAGGCTATGATGGGAACGTGTCGCAGCGGTTCTTCTCTTATCCAGAGTAACAGCAGGGAAAGCATTAAAGAGTTAAATCACCTTGTTTGGTAGGCAGTTCAGAATGTGAGTCAAAATTGCCACTGCTTTTTGGTGTTGGTTCAAGGACATGGCTGTGAGGATTTTGATGGTATGTGCTGCGTGCATTTTAGGTGCCCCATTGCAGCAACATGTTAACAAAATCTGAGAAAATGTCAGCCTTTTTTTGGCATCCATTCACTCAGTTGGCAGTATTGTTTGTTTGCTATTGCCTTGGTTGCTGTCATGTTTGCAAGGGCCCTGCAGAACATGGCAAACCTGGTACTAGCTGTTCAAAAACAAAAAGGGGAAATTGTAAAACTGTACGGAACAAAGGCAGTGGGTTATTTTGACATTGATAATGTGTCTTAGTTGGGTTTTTATTTGTTCTATTACTTGTGCCTTGTTTTTGCTCGGTTTCAGGGGTTCTTTTGTGCAACAGGAAGGGGGAGATGCAGGAGCGGGCTGGAAACTAGGACCACGCGCGGCAATCAGTTAGCTGAGGGGAATGTGCTCGAGCTTGTCTAGACAACAATTAACATGATGAGGCATGTTTGCAGAGCACAGGGGAGCGGGAGACGGATGGCGCCAAGGATGGCGCCAAGGAAAGGTAACACCTTGCGGTTAATTGCTGGTAGTTAACCACCAATCAGGGATTGCCTAGTATGCAAGGCTTAGCTTCAAGAACCAATTAGTTTAAAACGTGCAGCCAGCTCAAGCCGGTTGTACAAGGCCTTGGCTCGGTAGGTTTGGAATATGTCAAGGGGTGGACATTCCATAACCACTCTTGGCAACTACCTGCAGTGGTTGAACATCCTCAGTTCAAAAAGTGTTACCTTGGCTCACATGGAATGCTGCATACATTAATAAGACTCTCAGAGGCTTTTCTTCTCCAGACTGAACAGTTGTAGATCTCTCACCCTGTCTTCCTGGGAGACATGTTCCAGTCCCTTCAAGAAGCTTGGTGGCCTTTTGCAGGACTTTAGTAGGTCAACAACTCCCTTGCTCTGGGAAGCCCAGCCCTGGACATGGCCCTCCAGATGTGGCCTTAGCAGTGCTGAGAGGAGTGGAAGGGCCACCTCCCCCCATCAGCCAGCGATGCTTTCCCTAATGCAGCCCAGGGGGCCGTTGGCCTTTGCCATGAGGGTGCATCGATGGCTCCTGCTCAGCTGCTTGTCCTCTGGCACCCAAAGGTCCTTCTCTGCAGAGCTGCTCTCTGGCCGGCCTGCCACCAGCAGGATAGCCCCAGGAGGGCTGCATCACGGGCTGGCCTCCCCCAGGGGCTCGCTCAGCACCAGCAGCAGCATCTTGCCCATCCTGGAGATGAGCTTCAGCTCTGGCACAGGTCGCAGGGTGCTACAGAGTCACCTGGGAGAGCAAAGCCCTCTCCTGCCAGGGCTGCGCAGCCCAGGCCTGTTGCCCTCTGGCCTCGGGGACTGCAGCCCTTGCTCTCGTGGTGGGAACGTCCTTCATCCTTCTGCTGCCCCCTGCCACCCGCTCCAGCATCCTCTGCTGGGCAGCAAACCCCTCCCACACAAGGGCTCCCATCCCTGGGTACCGGTGTCCCTGTGACAAGCCTGCCCTTGGCCCTGGTGCCACCCCTGAGGTGCTGCAGCCCACATGGGCCCCAGAGCCCACCGCCTGGGGCGCGGGCAGCAGGAGCCCCCTGTGCCACCACAGAGCTGTGACATCAGTGCCGTAAGCGCTGAGGGGGGGCAGGGCAGCTCCCACGCCTTTGGTGGTGGATGGAGACACAAGGTCTGTAGGGGAGACCTACAGGAAAGATGAGGGGAGGGGGACGCTCTGTGTGAGGTCAGGGCAGCTCAGATACATGGAGCTCTTGTACTGGACAGGCAATGAGGTTGGGTGAGAGCTTGAGTGTGGATCAAAGGGGAGAGCAGCCAGGGTGGCAGTGTGGGAGGAATTAGTTGTGGTTTGACCCAGTCCAGCACCCAAATGCCCAGCATCTTTGCTCACTGACCCCTTACATGCCCAGCGTGATGCGGGAGAGGATCAGAGGAAAACTCACAGGTCAGGAAAATAACAGTTCAATAGGAGAAGCAAAAGCTTTGTGTGCAAGGAGAGCAACAGGAGCAATTCGCTCACTCCTTGCCATGGGCAGCAGGGGTTCAGCCATCCCCAGAAAAGCTGCTCTTCAGCACATCTATCAGTGACACGGGAAGACAAATGCCATGATCACAAATGTCCTCTTTTCATCCTACTTTCCCCGAGCTGTTATTGATGAGCACAACGTCCTGGGATATGCAATATCCCTGTGGTCACTGGGGGTCAGCTGCCCCAGCTCCTTGCGTCCCCCCAGTCTCCTTGTAGCGCAGGCAGAGTGTGAGAAAGAGAAGCCTTGGTGATTACTCTGCAGCGGTGGCCAAAACACTGGTGTGTGGTCAGCGCTGCCTTAGGAAGAGACGCAAAGCACAGCACCAGAAGGGCTGCTGTGAAGAAAATGCACTCCATGCCAGCCCGAGCCGGGACAGAGTGACGGGTCGTACAGTCAGGGTGAGGCATGAACAATGTCTGCTTGAAATGACCTGAGGAAACCTGTGGATCACAGAGCCTGTCTCTTCTGGGGGAATCCGTCTCCTTGGTGATCACTGCACAGGTAAGCAAGGATGCCAGGAGCCCAGGGGCTTGTGGGTGAGTTCCCCAGACCAACCAGGCCACCCACTCTGATGCTCATCTGCACCTGGGACTCCCCAAAGAGGACAAGATGCTCAGGGATGTGAATAGCAGTGCCACCTTGGTTGTAGTCACTGTGCAGTTGTGGTGTCCCTGATGCCCAGGTAAGTGAGGAAAAGGAGCAGCAGAGCACAGCCCAGGGCAGGAGGGAAGGAGAACCTGGCCTGCTGAGGGCACTTGCAGGTGGGAACCCATGGGGGCAGGGCCCTGAGAGCATCCCTAGGCCTTCCTGGCCCTGACCAGCCTCACCTGGGGCCTCCACCCAAAGCTTTGTCCATGGCTCCAGGAGCCCACTGAAGCCAGGCAGGAGATTCAGCCCCAGCACAACCTGTGCTGTAGGTGTGCGGGTCTCCAGGCACAACCATAGGAACAGCCTGGCCTGTCTATGGACCTTGTTGGTTCGGAATGTCAGCATCACTTCCCAGCTTCATTCTGAATGGGGTGGCCAATGATTTGAAACCATGGCCCTCTAAGTCCTGAGGATATTCTGCTGCCTCCTTTCCTTCCTCAACTCCCTCCCACATACACACCTTCCTCGCTGTAATGGCTTGTCACTGGCCAAAAGCCCAGCAGCCACCCAGCCGCTTCCTCCCCTCTTCCCTCCACAGTCAAGGCCAAAATATTAACACAGCAGTCTACATGTGGTGTTACGAGTGATGATAACGTGGAAAAAATAATTTCCCTCACTGCCTTGGCAAGGCACCTCTTCATACGCTCCAGGGCACGGCTGGCTGCCTCTGCTACCAGGTCACGGGCTGGGATTGTGTTTTGCCTTCTGTCCCCCAGCACCACCAGGGCCTTTTCTGCACAGACACTGCCCAGCCAGGCAGGTCCCAGGCCCTGCAGCTGCAGGGTGTTAGTCCATGCGAGGGAGGTGCAGGCTCTGCCCTTGGTCCGTCCTGCATCTGTGCAGCTCCTGACAGGGCGGCCACCCCACCTGCCAGGGTTCCCCTCCATGGCATCCCTAGGGCACAGGGATGCTCCTCTCAGTTTGGTGCCACCGACAGACACTGTGAGAGTTGCCTCCACTGGGTCATGTGTACAGCTCCTAAACTGTAATCAGGAGAGTCCCCTGTGCTGCCCACACTGCCCCAGTATGTCCCAGTGGCCTCCAGGTGGGGTGTGAGCCCTTCCCCACTGCTCTCTCAGCCTGACCATCCAGCTGGTGTTTTACTCATCTCTTTCTGTTCGCACCCAGAGTGTCATGGCCTCACTCGGGCAGAACAACACTGAGGGAGACCATGGCCAGGGTTTTGTAAAGCTGAGGGAAATGACATCCACTGTGGAGCTCCTCACGCACAACTGCAGGCTGTCAGGTTGGCGAGGTAGATGGCAAATCTCATAAGCAGTCATAAGCCATCACAGTGAGAAGAAAATACTCTGCTGAAATGAAAAAGAGAATCAGTAAGTGCTGGGCAGCAAATCCTCAGTAAGAGATGGCTCTGGTCGTACAGGAAACTGAGCGTGGCTTTGGGGAGAATGGTGGGGATGGAGCCCAGGTCGAGGAGGGAGAGGTTATGAGGATGAAGCACATGGGGGTGCGGAGGAGGTGATCGCACAGTACAGTGGTGATGATGAGGCTGTTGGCCATGAGGGCAGCCAGGGAGATGCCCAGGAGAGCCAGAAGTGCAAGACCTGCAGCTCCCGCGTGTCTGCCAGTGCCAGGAGGAGGAACTGGGTTAAGGGGTAGCCACTTGGCATCTGGTGCCTCCTGGCACAGAGATTGTCTGAGAGGGAAAAGAGTTAGGCAAGACTTTGCTGAGCAAAACCTAACATATTTCTCAGAGGAACCCCAATGAAAAGGCCTCTCTGCTTTCCCGAAGACCTTTAGTAGATCTCTCATGAGTTGGTTTTTGCTGAGGGTGCTCCAGGGAGTAGGAGACTCTGCTGTGGGCTCTGCAGGAGTCAGTCCTTCCCTACAGCAGTAGCGAAATAGGAACGTGGCGTGATCTAGGATTAAATACACTCAGGGCATCAAAGGGCTTCACAGCATTGCCACCCCGTGTTCACCCAACTATGGAGCGGAGTTGAGGGGATTTTTCTCTGTGTATTTTGTTCCGGTTGCCCCACCACAGCTGAGGAGTGGTTTTGGCACTGCCATTCCTGCTGCACTGCAGGTGCCATCAGGTGGGCCCTGAGAGGCAAAGAGACAGTCCCTTTGTGCGGACTGAGGACAGCCAGTCTGTCCACCCGCCCTGGTTTCAGCTGCCCTGTGCTGGCAGCTCCTTGACCTGCAGGACTGTCACCCCCAATGCTTCCCAGAGAAGGAACTGGACGCTGCTGAGAGCAGAGGCAGCCAGTTTCCAAGTACCGATCTGCAAACTCCTCATGCTGCCTCATCATACCTGAGAAGGATCTCCGCTCTGCCCCTGCAGCCAGGGACACAGAGGGCACATTGCAGCTGCCTGTGCACAGCTACCCAGCAGCATTCCTGGGGTGTCTTCTCCATGGGGCTCCCTGATCACACAGCGATGCCACCGGAGAGTTGTGCCCTTCTGGAGCGCAGCCTGCAGCCACCCAGCTCCTGAAGGTGGGCTGTCCTGAAGTGAGAGGTGTCTCTTTTGGACTTCTGGGAGCTTAGGTATCAGGAGGCGATTGGGAGACCTTACTGCCATAGGCTAACCTGTATGGCAAGAGCCCTCAGGCTGGTCTCTCAAAGGACAAAGCAGAAAGGGAGAGGAGTGAGAATGATGTGAGAGAACAGCCCTACAGACATCGAGGTGAGTGAAGAAGGAGGGGAGCAGCGAGACAGAGGCTTGGTGGGATCCTGCAAGCCAGTGGTCAAGTAACCGCCCGCTGACAGCCACAGGGCAGCACAGTGACAATGCACGTTTAGGTGTCTGCAGGTTCTTTGCATCAGCGTTCTAGCACAGCTGCCAGATGGGCCAGCAGCTGTGATGCTCCCCTGGATCTGAAACCCTGCATCATTCGTGTCCACCTTGGTACTAGGAGCAAAGAAATGGTGGAGTCTCATCTCCCAGGGGAGTGAGGCAGGAGAGCAGCAGAGTGCAGGCCCCAGGTCACACACTGGCAGGCTGTGGCCTGTGCAGAAGGAGGGAACGCTCCTTCGGGTGCCCTGGAATTGCCTCACCGGTCTAAACCGCGTGGTGGATGCCTGGGCTGTTGGAGGCTGCTGTCCTTGCCGAGCAGCTGTGCTGAGCTCTGCCACCTGCCTTGGCACTTGGTTCCCTCAGGGTCACAGCTCTGTCTGCAACAGGACGGGCTGCAGCTGCCTCTGCGTGGGCCCCTGGCTGAGGGCCCTGCTGCACATCTGGGCTGAAGCCCCCCAGCTGTGGCACCAGCCCAGCTCTGCCTGGCCATAAGGCAACCTGGTACCAAGTGTCCCCGAGCCCGGGGGTGCAAAGGCTTTGCTTCAGAGCAGAGACATGGCCTGGGCAAGGGAGAGCTGAGTCTTGAGCCCTCGGACTGTGCAATGAAGTGCTGAAATGGGCTCTGCAGGGCTTACTGAAGCACTGAAGACATCCTCCCCGCCCTGCCTGTAGAACCACCAGACACACACATGCACACACGCTCTTTTAGGAGTACTTGGGTCCTTTGCTGCAGTCTTCCTGGTGTCCTCTCTAGTAATGCGTTAACAAAAGTTGATACTCCTGCACAAAACTTTTTCTAGTAAGAGAATTGCCACTGCTGGAAATAAGTGTGTCCCCCCAGGTGAGGCAAGGCCCATGAGGGATTGCCTCATCCTGCTGCCCAGCAGGTTCCCCTGCAGCCCCAGGGACAGCTGGAGGGAGCCCAGAGGGGCAGGGGAGGGAGGCAGGGAGAGCTCAAAAGCAGCCCTTGGTGGGAGGCTGCTGAGAGCTCCCTGCTGGAGAAATCTGCAGAGCCCTGGAGCCGGTAAGTGTGTGGCTGCAGGGCAATGCCTCTGCAGTTCCTAGCCGGGTCTGCAGCAGCTGGGGCCCCCCCAGCCTGTGGGACCGTGTGGGAGCCTTGTGCTGTGGAGGAGGCCAGTGTGCTGCAGAGCAGGGCTTCCCTGCTGCAGCGTGGGAGGGCCAGGGCATGTGGGCTGCCTTGTGCCAGGGCCGGCTGCAGGGCTGTGAAGGTGGCTGTGCAGGCAGGGGTGCCCAGGGCTGTCCTTGCCAGCAGGGTCCCTGCAGCCCAGGGGGCTGTGTGCTGGGGCAGGGGCTCTGCCGCCTGCCAGGGGCAGCTCTCAGCCTGCCGGGGGGCTCCCGTGCAGCTCTGGGGGCGTATGGACTGAGCCCTGATAGGGAAGGATCTCTCTGCTGTTGAGAGTGTGCTGCAAGGGTGAGCGCTGTTTACAAGTATAGGTTACCCTCAGAATATGTCTGGATGAGACTTTTTGTATCGAAGGTCAGCGCAGGGATTGCTATGATAAATCCAGGGCTCTCCTCAATCTGTGTTTTCAGTTTTCTGTTGTTGGGGGCAGGAGAGGGAAGGCGGAAATGTTAATGGAGAGCTCGAGTTTGAAGATGTCCCTGAGACTGCCAGCTGTAACTCTGAGTGATGAGGAGGTCTGCCAGGAGCCTCCTGAAGTGCCCTCAGCCACTCCTCCGCCTATGAACAGCAGCAGCAGCACCTTTGCTGGAGCCATCAGGGTCGTTCTGAGCTGCCCTTTTCCCCCTGCGGGCAGGACCCTGTGCCCAGCCAGTGCCCTTCAGAGAGGCACGTTTGTGGGGGGCCAGTGCACAGAGGCAGAGATGTGGTCTGTGAGCACTGACAGGGAAAGACCTGGCACAGGGAGATACCTCCCACAAGGAAAGTCTCCTGACATCCAGGATATTGCAAGGACTGATAGGAAACTTCAGACAGAATTGTTGTTGAAGGGAGAATCAGAAAGCTCTCTCTGACCATGTGCAGTGCAGACCCCTTTCTCTGAGGCATCCCCCTGGCCTGCTCTCCCCCCAGCAAAGCCTCTGCCCTCAGGGCTGGGGGTCCCGAGGCGTGAGCCACCCCCTCTGCAGCCAGAGCTCCAGCAGAGCCGCGGTGCAGCTCTGCAGCCACGTGCCCCGGTCCCTCTGCAGAGCACAGGGGCTGAGAGCAGCTGCCCGGCAGTGTTGGTGTGTGGGAGGTGGCGAGCAGAGCTGGGCAAGGGCAACGCTGCCCTCAGTGCCTGGCTCGCTCGCCCTGGACACTCTTACCTAGACCATCAGTGCAATTTTACTTCTTTCTCTGCCGTTTTGGGTTAGTTTTATTCTCTAGCTCTTGCTGTCAGGCTCTCTGGGGATGGGTGTTTCAGCTGCAGAGTCACACTCTGACCTTGTGGGTCCTCTCCTGCAGGTGTGTCCATGGGAACAAGTGTCCCAGCTTTCCTCTCACCCGTGGGGCTGTGGGCAATGCCCTATGTGGGGCTGGGCAATGGGCTGGTTCTCCCTGAACCTGATGCTCTTGTTAGGGCACTTGGCTACCTCCTTGAAGTTCCCTTCCAAGCAGTGCGTTGCCCTCCAGAATGGAAACCTGTCCCCTCGCACCCATTAGCGATCTGAAAGCCCCACGTAGATGCGTAGAGTTTCTGTGATGGAGAAAACACTGCTGGGGTGGGTGAAATGAGCTGTGTATCCTTTGCTGTGGGTGGGATGCTGAGTTCTGATGAAAGTCTACAACCTTTACTGGTCTGTGGTGGGTCAGACCGTTCTCAGCAGTGCCTTGTGGTATTTCAGGGTAACATGGGAGTGTGGCCACCATTCATCTCAGGAAGGTGCAAGCCCACAGAAACTGGGAACCAGAAGGACAGACCACCTCCCCTCACTGGGCACTCACCCACAGGCAATCCTCTTGCCTCACAGACCTCACTCTGTTCCACCGGAGGGCAGCAAAAATGCTCTGCTTTTCTGACATCTGAAAATACTCAACAGGAGAGATGGGGGGGAGCTGTGAAAAAAACTAAAGCTCTCTTACAATGCCTTCACCCTTCCCGTTCCTTAGCACCGGCGCTGCAGACGCTGACCAGCCCTTCTGCCTTGGCACTGGTTTCAGAGGACAAAGTTAAACACCAGGACTGGTCCCTGCCCCCACCCACTGCTGCAGAGTGGGGCTGGCTGGTCAAGAGCCCGTGGGCAGATGCCCTGCTCTTCATCACCCACACGGCCAGCACCAAGCAGGGCTGCAGCCACACAGCTGCAGGAAGGTCTCCGAGAAAAGAGAGGGATGTCTGTGTGTGACGGGGGGATGGTCTGTGGGAAATGGCTTTGATTTTGCTTGCAGAAGTCTCCCCTAAATTATCGCTGTCTTTTTCTCCTGTGACAGGACCATATGCCCAGAGGCAGCACATGTCCAACAGCAGCTCCATCACCCAGTTCCTCCTCCTGGCATTGGCAGACACGCGGGAGCTGCAGCTCTTGCACTTCTGGCTCTCCCTGGGCATCTACCTGGCTGCCCTCATGGCCAATGGCCTCATCATCACTGCTGTAGTGTGTGACCACCACCTGCACACCCCCATGTACTTCTTCCTCCTCAACCTCTCCCTCCTCGACCTGGGCTCCATCTCCACCACTCTCCCCAAAGCCATGGCCAACTCCCTCTGGGACACCAGGGACATCTCCTACTCAGGATGTGCTGCACAGCTCTTCCTGATTGTCTTTTTCCTTTCAGCAGAGTGTTCTCTCCTCACCGTCATGGCCTATGACCGCTCCGTGGCCATCTGCCAGCCCCTGCACTACGGGACCCTGCTGGGCAGCAGAGCTTGTGTCCACATGGCAGCAGCTGCCTGGGCCAGTGGGTTTCTCAACTCCCTCCTACAGACAGCAAATACTTTTTCACTGCCACTCTGCCAAGGCAATGCCCTGGGACAGTTCTTCTGTGAAATCCCACAGATCCTCAAGCTCTCCTGCTCACACACCTACCTCAGGGAAGTGGGGCTTATTGTGTCTAGTGTCTTAGTAGTGTTTGGGTGTTTCATTTTCATTATTCTGTCTTACATGCAGATCTTCAGGGCTGTGCTGAGGATCCCCTCTGAGCAGGGACGGCACAAAGCCTTTTCCACGTGCCTCCCTCACCTGGCCGTGATCTCCCTCTTTCTCAGCACTGGCATGTTTGCCCACCTGAAGCCCCCCTCCATCTCCTCCCCATCCCTGGACCTGGTGGTGTCAGTTCTGTACTCGGTGGTGCCTCCAGCACTGAACCCCCTCATCTACAGCATGAGGAACCAGGAGCTGAAGGGTGCAATGTGCAAAATGATAACTGGATGTTCTTCTGAAGGAATAAAATTATGAATAAAATTTATAATGTAGTTCATCACAGACCCAGACTGTCTTCTGAATTTGTTGTAGTTGCTCATGGTATTTCATTTCTGACAAAGGTATCGTCCCCATTCTAATTCCTTCTGTGATTTTCTTTTCTGAAGGTGCCCTGCTCTCTCTTCATCTAACAAAGCCAAAGGGCCATTAGGCAACTTTATTTTTGCTGGGATTCTTCCTTCCAAGGCCTTTCTGGAGCTGCAGGGACTGTTCCTGTGTCCACAGACGGAGGGGAAAAGGTTCCTGGCATGGCAGCAGTACCAGGGAACACCAGCCCTTGGCTCTCCAGTGCTGTCCTCCTTCCACTTCCACACTCTCCTTCTGACCCCATGCCTTGGTGTAAGGCCTGAGTGCTCTGGCAGCTTGGTCACCGCCGTGCTGCGTGGCAGTCCTGTGAGCGCAGGCAGGGGCAGGCAACGGGCACTCTGTGACGGTGCTGGCCTCCATAATATGTTCTGGACTTGTGGAGACCACCTGAATGCAGCACTGCAACGTGCTTCCTTGAACCGAGGTCCCCGTGCCCGTTGCTCATGACGAGGGCCATCTCCGCGAGGTGCCGAGCAGGGCGCGACACCCCCGGGCTGAGGTGCTGCCAGCCTCTGGCAGGGGCAGCAGGAGGCCAGGCAGTCACTGTGCCTGCTGCAGTGCTCTGCCTCCACACGTGCCAGGGACGGGCTCGTGCCTCTGAGCACCCCTGTGCGCGTGAGGCTGGGGTTCAACCACGGCAGCAGTGCATGAGGCCAGCTGAGGTGGGGACACCTCCCAGCGCCTGGCCGTTCCTGTGTGTGACTGCAGGAACAAAGGCCACTGTCCCAGGGAGATTCATCTCACACGCCTTGGGCAGGCTCATTGCAAGTGCCTCGGTCTGATCACGGCACCCTTTCTGGATGGTGCCCTCAAATGTGTCCGAGCAATCAGGGAGGTTCTGGGGTCCTGGGAAACGGCAGACATCCAGCCTTTGTTCAGGAAAAGCAAGAAGGACAACTGGGAGAAATACAGGCTGCTCATCCTCACCGTAGTGTCTGGGGAAATGACGGTGGAAATACTCCTGCAGCCATTTCCAGGTAACTGTGGGACATCAAAGGGGTTGCTGCACCCATACGTATTGAGGCAAGAAGGGGATGGTTTGTACCTGGACCTTTGCAAGGGTTTTGACTTTTTCTCCTGCACTTTCTGTATAGGCAGATGGGTGACTTCTGGAGTGAAGAAATGGAGGATACTGTGGGGGGAAGTTGGCTGGGGGCTTGTGGCTATCTCTCGAGCTAGCTCAACAGCGTCAGGGAGCGAAACCCGACCTTGGGAGAGAGACACAGTTATGCCTGTTGGAAGGAAGCCATGGGAGCAAGAGGAGAAACTTGAAGCTAGGGAGTGGTCTGCAGAGCTTGTGGCCTTGTAGATAAAGGGAGTTGCTGAGCTGCTGTGTCTGTAATAAAAAAAGAGCCCAGAGTGGAAAATTGCTGAGCACAATTAAAGGCTGACACGTCAGCCCCCTGCAAAGGTATAAAAGGCTTGCTTGATTATTGATTAATAAAGTGTCTTCGAGGTGTCTTTGAGTGTCTTCGTGCCTTCGATCCTCTCCCAGAGTCGGTGCATCATACGCCACAGGGGCTCAAGACCAAATGTCACCAGTGGTCAAGTCCTCCTGGTGGCCACTGACTAGTGGCATCTTCCAGTGCAAGCAGTTGGGCCAACTGTGTTGAATGTCTTTATTGTCTCCCAGTACAAGTTGACAAAGTGGCTTTCCAGACCCTTCTGTGGATGATGCCAAAGTGGGCAGAGCCCTTGAGAGATGCCATCCAGTTCACCCTGCCTTGAGCAGGACAGCTGGACAAGGGCATTTACAGGGGCCTCTCCCAACCTGAGATATTCTAGGACTCATTGACTCACTTCCCTGGAGAGCTCAGCTGGGATGGGATAGCAGGGGGAAGAAGGGAAAACAGAGGCGCAGAAGCAGAGACGATACATGGTCCAGTAGAAACAAAGCAGTTCCCCTGAGGACTGTTCTTCCACCCAAATGGTAGGTAGGAAATCCATGAGATAAATTGGCTGAGAGAAGCTTCCCTTCATCTGCTGGGTGCTGGGCCACGGGGAGGGTGACGGCTGAGGACGGTATCTCGTGGTCAGTTGTGTCTCAGGGACTCACATTCCAGCAGGAAGCCAATGGCTGTGACGGGGGCAGTGAGGCCAGTTCTGCCTGCGGAGGGGACAGGCCACCAGCAGCAATGTGCCTGGGAAAGGGGCGGTGAGGTCGCCTCTGCCTGACACAGCGCGTAGGGCAGCCCCTGACTCATGGCTGGGACACGTGCTGTTAAGCTCCATCTGCCCGTGTCTCGGGCAGGCCAGCAGAACCAAGGGGCTTCTTTCTTGCTTGTCACATCGCTGCTGCCTGAGGACATGACTGCACCGCAGCAGGCACACGGCTTGCTCGTGTCTATGCGAGAAGCTGAAAGGCTCGCAGCCTTGGAAGAGCGCGGTGAGGCCGTGGCATGGTCAGGGGAAAGGCCACAAGGAGGGTGACGGGTCGGGATGCCCGCCTGAAGGGTGGTTTCCCAGGTGGTGGAGCTTTCCTTGGAGGTAGGGAAGAGCAGGAGGGAGAAGCACTGCCACCCAGTGCAGCTGGGAAAGTGGAGACTGGAGGTCAGGAGGAGGAAATGTCACTCAGGGGCTTGTGCCGTGGTGGGAGACGTCGCCCAGAAGGAGTGTGAGATCAGTCCATGTCTGTGTTTGCAGGCACAGCGTGTGAGGGTGGGCAGACATCAGTGCATGTGCGGCAAGGGCAGGGTGAGAGCACGGTGGGGAAGCCAGATGGGTGCCTGCAGCCTGCCGGGGAAAAGCAGCAGCCGTGGGACAGCGTAGGACAACGTGAGATGGAAGGCAAAGGGCACGGGCAAGGCTGGAAGTCACCAAGAGAACCCAAGGGCTGTCCCCTTGCGTACGGCCATTGTCTCTGCCACCAAGGCCTATGAGAAGACGAGTTGTCCTCTGGCCCTGGGGCCTCATGGCCTCCTTGTGACCACTTGCACTGAATTCTTCTCCCTTGAGTGATACTGCCCTGTGAAAGTTCCCAGCATTGGCCACAGCCTGCCAGTCTGAGGCCTGGCACCTGCACTCTGCTGCTCTCCTGCCTCACTGCCCCTGGGAGATGAGATTCCATAATTCCTTTGCTGCTGGAGCCAAGGTGGACAGGGGTGACACAGGGTTTCAGATCCAGCTGACCATCACAGCTGTTGGCTCATCTGGCAGCGGTGCTAAAACGCTGATGTAAAGAACCTGCATTCACCTAAAGGAACATTGTCACTGTGCTGTCCTGGAAATTTCGGGGTCGGTGGGTTGATCATTGGCCTCCATGAGCCCACCAAGCCTCTCCCTCATGGCCCACCCTCCTTCTTCACTCACTTGGTGTTTGTAGGGCTGTTTCCGTGCCCTGTTTCTCACTTTTTCTCTCCTACAAATGCTGCACACTGTGTTATGTCCTTTCTTCCATTGGTTTTTCACAGAGGTGCCGCTAGAATTGCTTATGAGCTCAGGGAGGTAGCAGGTCCATTTCAGAGCCAGCTGAATGTGGCTTTCTTGGCCATGGGGCCAACTCTTGACCTCTTCTCACCTTTGTCAGCCCTACAAACCCCATGACCACTCCCAAACCCTTGCCATGTAAACCCACAGGGTTATAAAAGTCCCCAGTAAGATGTGAGGTCATTGATCCTAAGGCTTCCTCACGCTGGTTAAGTAAGAGTTTGGCCCCTTGCTCTCCCTGATTTAGGTTCTTTATGGCAGAGAAGAGACGCATTGGACCTCAGCTGTGGCACCACGGCCAAGATCAAACATGTAACAAAAACAGCGGGTACCAAGTACCCAAAGCCCAATGTCTGCTAAATTTTGCTGCAGAGCATACTGGGGTGGTTGGCAGGTGGCACTGTTAACGGTGAAATGAAATGTCCCTAAGGAGAGAAAACCCAGCTCTCCTCAAGACCAGAGGGACAAAGGGCTGGACTGTGCAGTGGTGGCAGGAGAGGACATGTCTGTCTGTGTTGCCTCTGCAGCCCCAGAGGACCTGTGGTGCAGGTGAACCTCATGTCCAGGGAGGACAAAGTGCTTTGGAAAGTGTCCTTGGCTATGGACATCTTGTGATCCAGGAACACTGTGAAAATCGTTGGTCTGTTTCTCTAATGCATCACCCCGGGGTGAATGTCAGAAGTCCTGGCTAAGTAGGGAGTCACCAGAAGCCTGGGGGTTAGTCAAAGTGGTGCCCACCTACAAGAAGCGTAGAAAAGAGGATACTTCCTAGGACTGTCAACCTGATCTTAGTGCCAGGGAAGGTTGTGGAGCTGATCCTCCTGAGCAACATACAACAGCAAACACAGGACAACCAGGAGGTCAAGACCACCCAGCATGGGTTTGTGAAAGGCAGGTCCTACTTGATGAATCTGATCTCCTTCTGGGACAAGGTGACCTGCCACACCTTGAACACTGTGTTTCTGTTTTGGACCCCTCACTTCAAGAGAAATGTTGAGGTGCTGGAGCATGTCCAGAGAAGGGCAACAAGGCTGGTGAAGGGTCTGGAGCCCCAGTCTGTTGTAGAGCAGCAGAGGGGACTTGGCTTGTTCAGTCTGGAGAGGAGGAGGCTCAGGGGGGACCTTACTGCTCTCTAGAAGTACCTGAAAGGAGGTTGTAGATGGGTGGGGGTAGGTCTCTTCTCCTAAATAACAAGTCACAGGACAAGAGGCAACAGCCTCAAGTTAGACCAGGAGAGGTTCAGATTGGATATGAGGAAAAACATCTTCACTGCAAGGGTGGTCAAGCATTGGAACAGGCTGCCCAGGGAGCTGGGGGAATCACCCACTACCTCTGAAGGCTGAAGGTGAAGAAGGAGGACAGCGCTCTTGCTTCAGTTCATTGCTTCCTGTGCTCCTGCCTTGTACCACAGTGAGTACTTGGAAACCTTGCCATAGGCAACGCAAGGCTCTTACATCCTCCCACAAAAGCCCTCCATCCTCCAGGGTGGACCAGCCCAGCTCCCTCAGCCTGATCTACCAGGGCCCGTGCTCCAGCCTTGACCTTCTCTCTGATTCTTTACTGAAATGGCTCCAGCGTGCCAGTGTCTCTCTGCTATTGCGGAGCACCAGTGCTAGACAAGTACTCTAGATGTGGTGAAACAAGTGGGAAGCAGAGGGGGGGAATGACTTGCCGTGGCTGTGCTCCTGGTCATACAGCCCAGGAGGCTGTTGGTCACCTTTCCTGGTGGCTCCTAGTTTGCCTAATGCAAACCAAGGGCCCAGCCAGGCAGTCCCTGCCCTGAGTCATCGCAGGGCCTCGGTCCACTTTAGGGGCAGGACTTTCAATTTGTCCTTCTTGGGTATCACGAGATTCACGGGTGCTTCCAGTCAAGAGGAAGTTCCTCCAGTCTCTAGGACCTTCCAGTGGGGATGGAGAATGGCCTCACTGGGACATCGGCCTGTTCACACAGCTCCCTGGGATGCCGCCCCTCCACCTCCCTGGAGTGGGAAGCATTGAATTTGGTCAAATGACTCCTGACACGATCCCCATCCACACTTGGCTGGTTCCCTCCAGAGTCCTGCCTTCAGGCACAAAGCTTTGGGACACGATGCTGGGGAAGACTAAGGCAAAGAGGACCTGGAGGATGTTCAGATTTATCTAGACCTGCTCTTACTAAGCTCAGCAGTGGCCACACAGGGGCGTAGTTTATTTCTTAAACTGTTCTGCAAGTAGTGACAGATCCTCTTGATGCCCTTGAACATCTTGCAAGACCCCATACGAAGCAGGCTTTGGCTTCCCTGAAGACATCCCTATTTCTAAATTCCTTTTTGAGCCCTTGCATCCACCTCCAGGATGCTTCCTTTTCTCTCTGGAGATTCTTGAGGAATTCCTTCTTTAGCCAAGGATCTCTCTTGGCATGTCTGCTTGATTTCCTGCTCCTCGGTATGGACAGTTCTGCTTGGAAAATGCTTTCCTGAATGACCAGCCGTACACAGCTCTGCTGTCCTTGAGTGCTGCTGCCCATGGGACTACCGCTACAAGTCCCCTGAAGAGGCTAAAGTCTTCTCCCCCTATTTCATGAGCACTACAGCCAGGGCTGACACTGGTTTTCACATCCCTCAGCAGCACTGCCTGTTTGGCAAGGACCAGATTCAGGTGAGCGTCACCTTTGTTGGCCTGACACCTGTGCAAAGAATTTGTCTCAAGAGACCCCCGACACCAGCTGGACAGGGTGTATCCTGCTGTGCTCCCCTTCCAGAAAGCGTCAGGGTCATGAAGTCCCCAATAAGAGCTGGGATCACGGACCTGCAGACTTCCTTGGCTTGCTTAGATAAGCCTTTCTCCACTGCCGTACCCTGAGTGCGGGTGCTGTGTCTCCCACCAGGATGGCACACTAACCGGCCTCTCGCTGACACTCTCCTGCAAGGGCTCACCCAACCTGCTGCACACCCCGTAGAGGAGATCCGCACGTGCCACAAGTGCCTGCACACGGAGGGCATCCCCTCCTCAGCTTCCTGGCCTGTCCCTCGTGAAAAGCCCACACCTTCCCCTGCCGCACCACTGTGGCCTGTCCCACCACCCGTCATGATTTATTTCATCAATATCATGATTTACTCCATCAATATCCAGCACGATGACAGCATGTGGAAGTCCAGCTCCTCCTGCCTGAGCCCCAGGCCCAAGCCATCGGTGCGCTTTTGGGCTGCAGCACCTCAGCCGTAGCGCTGGGGCCAAGCTCAGGCTTCTCTCGGGCAAAGCTGGTACCAAGCGCCCCCGAGCCAGCGTGTGCCCGTGCTGTGCTGGAGACCAGAGACCCGCTGGAGTGGGTGGCGGTGGCAATCTAAGCACGCCAGCAGAGGAAGCCCTGCCCTCTGCAAGGCCAGAAAAGCAGTGCTGGGCTCTGCAGCCCTGGCAGAAGAAGGCTTGGCTAGCTGCAGTGCTGCTGAGGCCCCTGAAGGCCTGTGGGGGAGGGGAGGCTGACCTCCAGGAGGACATGGTGCTGCTGAAAATGTGCTTCAGTTTGCATATGCTGTGATCCAGGAACACTGTGAGAACCATGCACTGGTTCTTTGATGGTATCTTCACGGGGCTGAGCAAAGGATTGCTGGAATAAGTACCAGGGGAGTGTGGGAGTAGCCAGGTGATTGGAACCCCCACTGTGATGGGCTTCCTGTTCATGGACCAGCTGGATGAACTTGGGTCAGACCGTGACGCACTGCAGGGCTGGCATTCAGTTGCTGGTTGACAGAAACCAAATCTACCTGAGGTGCCACCTGGGCTTCCTCAAAGGAACCATATTCCTGACAATAAAGATTGGGATGCCCACGTTTTTATGTTGCAGAAGGAAGCCGAGCTACAGCAGATACCAGAAGCAGTTACAAATGCTGCAATACCTCTTGTATGGGCTTCAGGAACACCAGGGCAACCCCAAGCAGGGGAACCAGTAATCATCCAGCGGAAGCCAAATGGCAGACCAGCAAGTCAAAAGCTGTACCCAGTTAAACTACAAGTCAGGAAAGGGTTGGAGTCCTTAACTGAACAGATCACAGATTTTGGGTTACTAAGAGAATGCCAATCAGAACATAACACTCCAGTATTACCTGTCAGGAAGCCAAATTCAGAAGAATATAAACTGGTGCAAGATTCACGAGCTATAAATGCAACTGTGCAAGATGTCCATGAGGCAGTAGCACACCCATATGCCCTCCTGACCACCCTGAAGGAGAATGAGGAATGGTTTACTGTATGAGATGTGAAGATGCGTTCTTCTGCCTTGTGCTGGCTGCTGCCAGTCACCAATCGGTTGGTTTCAAATGGGAAAGCCCTGAAACTGGTCGAGAAACCCAGCTGTGCAGGGCTGTATGACTGCAAGGAGTTAAAAATAGCCCTACAGTCTTTGGAAATCAATTAGCCAGGGAGTTGGAAAGCTGGCAAAAGAGGTAGAAAAATGTCGCCTTGCTGCAATAGGTAGGTGACATACTGCTAGCAACCAGTAGTAAAGAAGATTCTATAACAAGGACCTGCTAAACTTTGGGGGCTAGCAGGGTACAAAGTACCCTGGGAAAAGGCAGAGACCACCCCAGAAGAAGCAACCAGTTGGGGATTTACAATTTGCCTGGGCCAGCAGAGTCTTGGAGCTGGAGGAAAAGGGCCATTTGTCAAATCCCAGAACCCAAATGAAAACAAGAGCTCAGAGCATCCCTGGGAATGGCCGGGTGGTGTCACTTAGGGATAATGAATTTGGGACTCATTGCCAAACTTCTATAAGAAGGTGTTGGAGGAAAGGGAAACCTCCTTGTCTGGACTCAGGAGTGCAGAGATGCATTTATGGAATGGAAACGGACTGGAATGAGTGCTCCAGCTCAAGGCCTCCCAAATCTAGAAAACCCATTGGAACTCTTTGTGCATGAAAGGTGACACGTTGCCTTAGGAGTGTTGGCCCAGAGCCTGGAACCATGGAGCAGAGCCGTGGGGAGCTTTTCCAAACAGCTGGACAGTGTCAGTAAAGGACGGCCAACCTGTCCGCGCACGGTGGCAGCTACAGTATTACCGATGCAAGAGGCCCAGGAACTGACACCTGGGCAAAAATGACATGATCTCGGTGGAAAAGAAGAAGTAACTCATGATTGTTTAAAGACAATGGCAGAGGTATATTCTAGCCGAGTGGAATTAAAAGGCACGCCAACAGAAAATGGAGACTGGGACTTATTTGTAGGTGGTAGTAGTTTTGTGCGAAATGGGACCCAAAGAGCAGGACATGTGGTGGTAACTATCAGAGAGAGAAGAGAAGCCAAAGCCCTCTCATCTGACACGTGGGCCCAAGAGGCAGAACTCACAGCCTCACTAAGGGCACTGGGATTATTATCAACAGACAAGGCTTTCTTAATGTATGGACATATTTGAAATTTGCCTTTGGAACAGACCATGCCGATGGGGCTGTTGGAAAGAAAGAAAGAAAGAGGACTCTGAACCTCTCAAGGATCCCCAGCCAAATTATGAGGCAAAGACCCCACAATCATTTCAGGTGACCAGTTGACCCAGGGTGCTGGCAATTTTGCATTGTAAAGTGCAGCACCTTGGAGATAGCTCGGTGCATATAGGACAGCAAGTGGCAGATCAAGCAAGGAAAGAAGCAGCTGAAAGTCAAATATTGCTAGTCCTGCCAGAGAAACGGCAGAAATTAGGACCTAAGAGCCCACAGGATCCACCAGAAAACAATTAATTGGCTAATATACTGAAGCAACCCCAAATCATGGATGGCGGGTGACTCCTTCGCATCAACTAACATTTACAGAGGAAATTATGTGTGAATTGGTTAAAAGGAAGCACCAAGAAACTCCCTGGGGAATTGAGAAGATGGTAGTTGTTGACGCAGTAGGCTCAGGCACAAGTTATATGACCAATGTGATCAAGTTAGTGCCACGTTATTAATAGACTCACACCAATTTATACTCTACAGCTAAAAATGCACACACTACGCACGCTTTGTTATGTAAAAGGTGATGGGTTAAAACTACTTGTTCACACGCTCCCACCTCCCAAGTTGTTGGTCCCAGGGCGGTGCCAACACGCTGCTCCCCCCTTGTGCAGGCATCCTGTTTTTATCATCTTTCTGTCCAACTCTCTTACCTCTCTGTGAATACACAGTTTCTTTGTCTCCCTTGGCCTTGCACATGTCCTTCACAACACCTGCAGCTTGTTAGAGCTGCGGCCTGTTATCACAACCAAGTTATTCGGTCTGGGTTGCTCATAATATGCCCGTTTTCTTCCAGCCACTCCAGAAATCCCCCTTTTTGTTTTTGAGCAATCCAGACCCCATTCTGGACATCTGTTTAATTAACCCATTCATTATGCGTTGCAAACATTGAAACAAACAAGGAAGTAACAATATCAAAATCAAGAACACTATTACCACTACCAATGCTCCTTTAACTACAATCTGCAACCATCCCCTTAGCCCGAGGCTATTGAGCCGGTCAGAAAAAGGATCATGTCCTTCAGTAACATGCTTCATGTTCTCGTGCAGTGTTGCTAATTGCTGAGTTACGCTTTTTGAGTGATCAGACAAATTGGAACAACACATCCCTTTCAAAATCTTCACAGCCATGTCCGTGTGCTAACAATAAAAAATCTATGGCAGCTCGATTCTTCAAAGTAGTATGTCTAACACCCTCTACATCAGTAAGTAGCTCACTTACCATTCATGAAGTCAAATTAAATTGTTTCTGACCCCAGCATGCTAATCTATGTATATTTTTTGCATTCATGGCTGCCATTCCTCCTGGAAGAAAAATAGATGTGGCTATAGCAGTGCTACTGATGGCAGCTGTACATTGTCGTTACATGTATCATCAAAAGTTCAAATAGGTCTCCCATGATCCCTACTGACATTTAATAAATCTTTCACGTGAGGAGCAAACAACGTTAACCGTCCAAGGTAACAAGGCACACCAACAGGTCGCATGGGAATACGGGGCCATGCTCTGTCTCCCCAAACCAGAAACACTCCTGGAGGAAGTTTAAAACCCCCTGTGGTGCTTACATGTAACCTTCCGGCTCTCAAGTCACTCCAAAGGGAATGCCCTGTGACATTTAGATAACGTACATACCGGCCCTGCTCCCCTTGCCTTGTAAACCAACTATGCCGCGGTTTATCAAACCAGATCACTCCTGTACCATTAACTGGTTGGAGCTGTGGTGACATGCTTTTACAACCTGGCATTGCGGTTGCAGTAACATTATCATATTGGACAGGCACAATGCTAGCCAGTAAGTCTAACTCCTGTAAAGGTAACTGATGTAATTGATTTAAATTTTCAATGACCGCTTTCTGCCAAGCTGCGCCACGCATAGAGGGCCAAACATATCTGCTGTTTGGGCTTAAACAAGAACCGCTTTCTCTGTTAGCCAGGTTTA
This sequence comes from Falco biarmicus, assembly GCF_023638135.1. Taxonomy (NCBI): domain Eukaryota; kingdom Metazoa; phylum Chordata; class Aves; order Falconiformes; family Falconidae; genus Falco; species Falco biarmicus. The sequence continues at coordinate 2,359,949 of NW_026611833.1, read as the reverse complement.
CGCTCCGTGGATTCCAATACCCATCAAAGTCGGTTTCATTCTCCTGCAAAGGCATACCAATCACACAGGTTCAAAAAGGGTTATCTGCTTGTTGCAAGCTCAGACAAAAATCTGTTACCCCAGCTGAATTTGCCCATGTTAGCCAAATATTCGTTCTGGGTAAAACGTCAAAAATCCCCTCACTACCTGGTGGAAAACAAATCAACATAGCTGTGCTCTACGTCTGAGGTGTTGCCATCATTTTACCTCCTTTTCCCAGCTGCTCCAATGCACCTGCAAGCTTCGAGGAACGTTTATTCTAATTCTACAAATCCTGTCAACTATCTTATTATTCTGATTAAGACACTGCAAAGCTAAGCGTCTTAAAAGCCGGAAACTAATTTCTGCTAAAAACCCTTCACCCAAGGTCCTTAATGTAGCTTAAAACCTCAAGAAAACTACTGTTATTCTCAAAGTATTCACGCTTGTCTTTCCATATTAACAGCACATTACCAATATGCTAACACACCTAGAAAGTCAGACAACTCGCTCCCTTCAGAACAAAACACAACCCGATCATTACATGAGTGACATTTAAACACACTACCTCGATCACATGCACGTGC